>NC_080430.1:15122105-15445125 GCF_028018845.1 Melospiza georgiana
TAAGCTTCAGTAATCTACAGCAATGAGGCTCTAGGATAAGAATGTCCTAAGCAATTAGTGAGTGAGGCCTGTTAGTGCTGATCCGGGTCACACAGTTCAGTTCTGCAAAAAAATTTAATACCAACTAGCCCTGCTGCCACAAGTGCAGGAGAGCAGCTCTGCCTTAGCCTGTTAGAGCTGTCCAAGCAAGGCTCAGTGGGAAGGGCAGGGGAAGGTTTGCTCCTGGCAGGATCCTGCCTGTCCCCTGCTGAGCTGGGCTGTGAGCTCTGTCTGTGACGATCCCCAGCACGCAGCAGCCGGGCAGGCCCGGCCTGAGCCTCGCCGTTAGGTGGTGGTCTGGAACAAGGAGAGGAAAATGCTGACAGAGATGTGCAGAGCAGCACTAGGGACTGCCTGCAACTCTTCAGTGTAATGGGGAGCAGTTTTTCAGTAGATATTAGAGAAAGCAAATATTTTAGCATTAACTCTTCTTTTTCCCCATCTTGAATTATTAGTGAGATGTGCCATATCCTCATATGCATCATCTCCTGACACATGCAACATCAAAACCACCCACATCCTAAATTCTGATAAAACTTTATAGTCTTCTCTTTTTGTCCTGTTTTAACACCTCTACTGGAAGAATTCACCCTGAAGACACCGAAAGAGGGTGCAATGCTTTCCCAGTATAGAGATCTGCCAGATCTGGGATTATTATGGTGGTCAGGAACACTAAGAGCAATATTGTGTCAAAATGCAATAACGTATCAAAAGCCCATAAATCCTTTTGGAAATGCTGGGTCCAAAACTAAAAAAGCCATTTTTACTTACAGCAGCTCCTAGTAAAGAAAGAAATAGATTAAAAGCCTATGGCTAGAACAGAACAAAACCATAGATTTTACAGATTCTGTACAGGTCAGGTGCCAGTGTAGAGAAAATCACTAATGTATCAAGATTTTGGCATCCCTTCTGACAGTAACCTGGAACTAACTTGGTGCTCAGCCCCTGTTCCTCTGAGCACCTTCTGCTTGTGGGGGTACCTGCTCAGCAAACCTCCACCATTCTTGAGGCACATCCATGAGACAGTGGCCACCTTCTGCCTCAGACACATGGAGGGGCAATAGTAACAATAGGTACAAATAATACAAAAGAGACTTCCACTGATTCCAGTCTTAGATAATGTTCCCATTTTCTTACTGCTTCCCAGAGAGGTACAGACTAATCCTGCTGTGCTCAGTTTGCCTGCCAGGCCAGCAGAGACTGCCTTCAGGTTCCTGAAAAGCCCATAGCACACTCTGTACTCAGTGTTCTGGTTTAACCCCCTCAGCCCACACAGCCTCTCACTGGCTCACCCCCCTTGGTGGGATGAGGGGGAGAACTGGAAAAGTAAAAGTGAGAAAACTCTTGGATCAAGGTAAAGACAATTTAACAGGTTAAACAAAAGCAAAGGAAACCAAACCCAGGAATTTTTTCACCACTTCCCCATGGGCCAGCAGCCATCTCTAGGACAGCAGGGCTTCATCCCACCTAACAGTGACTTAGGAAGACAAATACTATCACTCAGATTGTTCCTTCTTCCTCCTTCCCCCTGCTTTATTCACTGAGATTGACATTGCATGGCCTGGAATATCCCTTGGGCCAGGAGGGATGTCCCAGCTGTGTCCCCTCCCAGCTCCTGCTGCACCCCCAGCCTCCTCCCTGGCAAGACAGTGAGAGAAGCAGAAAACCCTTGACACTGTGAGCCCCACTCAGCAACAACAGAAACATCCCTTGTTATCAACACCATTCCCAGCACAATGCTGAAACAGCTCTGAGCTGGGTACTGTGAAGAAAATTATCTCTACCCCAGCCAAAACCAGCACATTGAGACTGTAGAAGTTTCCTAGTGTGCCTTTGAGTGTGCCATTTGTTCCCCTCAGGAGTAACATCAATAGTGTGTGTCAGATTACTCATGGTCAGCTTTAATCAAGCTTTAAGATAAAGCAGTAGTTGTTTAGAATTTTAGGCTTGAAAAATTGAGCAAATGCTGACCAGGGAAAACAGCAGCATTAGAAGTCTATTTACAGCTCCTCTGGGGCTGTGTCTGTCTTGGCTGAGTTGGCATCATGAGCCAGTCCCACAGAAATCATCCTTGTACAGATCTGACCTGAAATCTTCCTGAATTTGCACCTTTCCTGGCTCTGCTTCCTAAACCTGTCTGCTGATGTGCCTCAGAGCAGCCATCATGGACAGGCCAGGCCTCCCTTCTCACCTCCCTGCCCTTGCACTGAGACATCACTAGATAAAGCAGGTGACTTCATGTTTTCCCTCCTTCCTGCCTGTTGCTTTTCTTTGTCTTTTGTTTTTCTCAATGCAATCTTGCTTGATTTCAGCTGTATTTGTAATTGGAAGTAGCTTGTACACAGCTCTATAGCTTGGCTCTGGCTGCACTAAGTAAGGCAAGAAGGCAGAAGGACTAATAAGACAGCTAAAATCACTCCTCTGTGAGAGTGTCAGGTAAGAGAGTTGTGAGCTCACAGTCCACAACAAACCAGTTTTTAGAGAGATTTCACTGCATACAGCCCAAGCCCATCATCAGCACCACAGCAGGTGGCAGGAAAGGTCAGGGGCAGCCACAGCAGGTGTGACAGTGCCTGTTGGGCCAACCCAGCCTGCAGTGATGGGACACAGGCTGGGATGGAGATCTGCACTCATTTCCTCAGAGTTTATTCATGAGCTAAAGTGCTTCTCTCCCAGGCAGCCTGTAGGCTCTGGGGCAGTGTTTGGCACTGGCTCAGCTGCTGCCAGAGCAAGCAGCAGCCCAGGGGTGGGCACAGTGCAGCAGGTCCTGGTGCCCAGGGGCAGCACCAGAGGCACAAACTGGAACACAGGAGGCTCCCTCTGAACAGCAGGGAGCACTTTCACTGAGGGTGACTAAGCACTGGCGTAGGATCTATTTAATTCCTTACTTTTGTGAAATCAGCAGCTGTGCTGATTCCCAGCATGCCAGCAGCATAACATAGCAGGATTTCACTCTGGATAGCTTCCAGTCCAGCTGCTGACTACCTTTCAAAAATCACTAATTCAGTCATGTGTTATTTGTTAAGGCTTGAACATCTAACTAACTGCTGGTGAATCCAGGGCACTTTGTGGACAAATTAATTTAGGATTGTCATGCACACCTGGTGCTGATCTGTAGCATTCAAAAATATAGTTTCATTTTCTGTAAGCAATTCTTACATAGCTAATGTAGCATAGATTATTTTGTGCCACCAAAAAATGTGTGAGCTGTACTAGAAAAGTAGAAGGAAATTATACCAAGGTGTTGCCTACATTGACATCATGCCTGAATTTTGCTTGCCATATATGACAAATTTCTCTGAAAATTTTTAGTGTATACATCTGAAGAAGAAACTATGTCTTACAGTGAGTAAAGTTTAAGGTTAAAAATTAATTACTGTCAAAGCAGCACTCAGAGCTAGCTTATTTAGTATATATGTATTCAGAAATCAGAGCTCTTAAGATGTTTTTATGGATTCTTTTTGTGTTTTTAAGTTAGTCTTGGCTACAAACCCTCTCATAACAAGCCTGGTTAAAAGTGAAATATTGTTTGAAGCCAGTGCAGAGTATAAATATACAGTGACTGATATCAATCCTAATTTTGTCTCATTTCAGAAAGGTCTTTACAGCTTATGGATTCCCTGTTTAAATGCCCATTTTGCTAAACTCTGGGGGAGGAAGGTGATCCTGGTGCAAGGTCAGTGGCAGCAGAGTCGTGCTGAGGCAAAGGGACAGGAGCAGCTCTTTGTCAGAGGAACAAGCCCACCTCCCTGGGGAAGGGATTCTTCTGCATTTGAATTCACTAAATCCGAAGTCAGAAGGAGCTTTCAGAAGCAAAGGCTGATTTGTGGAAGGATCAGAGAATCCTGGCCTTGGCCTGGGAGCTCTTGTTGGTCATGGAGACAAGCTGTAACTTCTGAGGAGTGACAAGCTGTGCTAGACTGCAGCTCCCTCTTAGCTCTGCAACTCACCTTTCAAATCAAATCACCTCATGCTGGAACATCTCAGCATACAGAGAGCAAGGAGCCATGGTTGCCTTTGGAGAGTGTGCTCACAGCTTCCAGAGGTTCTGGAGGCATCTCCCTTGCAGCCTGTGTCCTCCTGTCCAAGCATGGAGGTTACACATCCAGTTATGTTGTTTATAAACAAATAAAACAGGCAACTGCCACCCTTTCTCTGCTTTTTAATATTGCCTTTAAGATTGGTCTCTGCAGAACATAAAGCTTGCACAAATAAAGAACTGGACTGAAGTAAATGAGAGGTATAAATGGCAGGCAGGGTCTTCTGAGCTTCGGCTGAAGGTGTCACAGGATTTCCTTTGTAGTGCTGGATTAGCTCCTCACCTTTGCTACATCTTCCAGTGAAATGAATGCAGGGGCATTGCTCACATGAGAACAATAACTGATGTTAAAACCTGGAAACTGCTGTTAAAACTTAGGAAGTGCTCTGGATTTCAAGCACTAAAGATCTTAGAGATTTTACTATGTGGGTACACTGTAGTGAAGTCAGTTTTGATTTGCAAGAGTGAATTATACTGTAAAAGTAGAGTAGCAGTGAGATGGAAAGGACTTTAATTGAAGCCACCCTCTCAGGAACTCCAAGCCCTTGGCTGGCCTTGGCAGCTGCCATCCCCCTGTGTCTGTGCACGGTCACTGCATAAGCAATGGAGAAACCTCATCATTGTGAACTCGAGGATGAAAGTAATCCTTATTTACAGTTACACCCAGTGAGCATTGTGCACAGGAAGTGTGTGATTATAAAATACAGTTAGGACAAGTCTTACAAGTCTTCCCTACCTGACTGTAGCAGTACAAATGCTGCCTTTGTTGGATTAGGTAAATGCAGAAATGCAGTGAAGCAGAGCAGACCATGGCTTTGTAAAGTTTGTGCAGAGCTGCTGCTTCTGGGGGCACAGCCAGGGTTTTGGGGGGTCTGAAGAGCCTCTTTAGATTCTTGTAAAGCATGGAATCTCAGAGAAGATTTTTCCTCTCAGTCAGGGCACTTTCAACTGGAACACAACCAACATCTGTTTTTACACCAAATAGTTTTGACAGACAATATCTTATAGAATTTTAAAAAATGTGTTTTGTTAGCAAAGATGATTGTTAAAGCCATGGGGTTTGGCTTGCCCAAGTGAACCCACCTTATCCTGGGTACTGCCAAGAGAAGCCACACAGGCTGACAGATGTGCCACACAGCCTGTGGAGGCCAGGCTGGCTGCCCTGGCACTTCTCCCTTGGCCCTGCATTTCCACAGTGCCCGTGTGAGCATCCCCTCCCCATGCTGTCCCCTCTGTCCCCTGCTGGTGGCCGCGGGTGGCTCAGGCATTGCTCCCCCTGCATGGCCATGGAAGGAAGGGCTGGGGACAGGAGCCCACAAGCACGAGGTGAGGGTGGAGAGGACATGGCCTGACCTCTGCAGTGCCTGCACCACAGATGGGTGTTCAGCTGCAGCCTCAGAGTGTCCCTCCTTCTCCACTGAGCCCAGGGCTCTGTCTGTGCACTGACAGCATCTCACACCAAATTTTGAAGCCTTGAGGCTACATTGCAGCAGACAGCTGGGAATTCAGAGCACAAAGTGCTCACTTCTGTGTGAAAACATTCTTGCAGCCAGCAAAAGGACAGCTCTGCATAAGACAAAAGTAAATCTATCTTGGGAGGCAGGACAATATTTAATCATCAAAACTAGTGCAGAAGATATAATTTCAGAGTTTTTTCAGTCAATCTGACAGGCATTGAAGGAAAGGGCTGCAGTGAACTCCCCCATTTCTGGCCAGCACTTTTGTAGTGCATTCAGATTTTTCTAGTCCCTCCTGCAAAGGCAGCATAGAGTTCTGCAATTCTTTTAAGCAGCATCAAGGACATTGTGTTCCAGTTCCACATCTCTGATGTATCAATTAACTTGAGTGACTTGGAACTCTTACCTTGAAGCTGTGCACATAATGTTGACATTAAAAAAGAAAATGCTGCCAACATTTGTTGAAGTGCCAAAAAGAAAGTGCTCTGGTCAGGCTCACACCAACCACTCATTGTTCCCATCCTATCTCACAGGATAATCAGAAAGTGCCTGGGCCATTCTCCACCCTTTCCTCATTTTCTCTGCAGGGAAGCATGAGATCAGCAGCTCTCTCCTTTTGTTCATTTTTGTCCTTTTCATTATTATTTGTTTTGATTTATTAGAATTTATTTTCTTAAATATTTTTTTAAAAATCATGGGTATAATGGATCTAATGCAGGGATTCCTGCAGCCCTGGGAAGCTGTCTCTGGAGACCCTCTGTAGCCAAGCTGACTCCCCAGGATTGTTCAGAGCACTTGAATGTTGGGTTTCTGCTCCAAATTTTGCTGCAGAAATTTCCTCCTGACTGTAGAGGCAGCACAGGGAGATTAACCTGTCTGGCCTAAAGAAAGCCTTGGTGAAACAAGGCACCACTGCAGTGATTAGCAGATTTGTAATTGCTAATTTGGTACTCCAGTATTTAGTGATGTCCCTAGAAATAGGAGGTGTTAGTGATATAGAAATATTTACAAATAGCTTCCAGCTAGCCAGTAAATGTAGACACAAGTCTCTTAGTTCCAGGAAATAAATTCCCTGCTCCTAACATGTAAATATAATAATCAAAAATAGCAACCAAAAGCAAGAAATCTGCAAGATTTAGGAGATATTTTAGCAAAATAGGAAGCACACTTTGCATAATTATATCATTAATTGCTGCAGCTAGTGGGACTGTTACCTCTTTTAAAGAGTTTGGTCACCATGCCAAGCCAATTTATTTTAATCTAATGTAATCAGGAATCACATCTGTACATTACAAACCCATGAGCACTAGCCATAAAAATCCAACCCTTGTTGGTACAGAATTCTTTTTGGTAAAACTTCCAATCCTTTACTCATATAAAGTCTGAGTCTCTGTTATCAATCCCTTCCTTTCCCAGCTATAGCAAATGCCTTAAACTAAATGGGATAAGAGCTTCTGGCCACAAGCTATTTCACACTGTTCAAGGCGAGACAGACAACAAGAAAAGTGCCTGCAGTGAGGCTGGGTAGCCACTCTTCTGGCAGCACAATGTGTACTTTAACTACTGGCAGAATAACAAAATGAAAGAACTTGAGGTCAAATCAATCCCCAGCCATAAATACCAGGCATTGACCTTAACAACACTCCTTTGGTTCATCTAATAGCAAAATTGCATGGAAGGTGATATTTCCATTATGATTCATTTTCTCAGCCTCAGGTACCTATCGTTGCTACCCTGTGTTGCCTAGTTCCCTGGATTCCCATTATTTTTTATCTAACTTCCAGCCATTTTCTGGTGTTATTTTTGTTTATTCTGTCAAAACTACAAAGGAATATAGCCAGCATATGCAGAGTAATCTGAATAGATTGTCAAAACTGACAAATTTCCTACTGTTGATCTTATCATCTCTGCCAGATTCTGCTGTAAGCTGCCTTTCATTCTCCCATCTAATGCTGCTTCCTTCCCTCCCTGTGGAACAGCCACTCTCCTCATGAGGATTCCAGCAGAAAGGGAAGCAAGGCAAGCTTTCCATGCTCTGGTTGCATCCAGGGTTCCTGGGATGAGCAGGGAAGTTGTGTTCTCCACAGCAGTGCCCAGGGCTCTGTGGGTTTAGTGGATTTTATTTGCATGCCATGAGGGATTACTGTAATCTTCAGGTACACGAAGCAGAGGTAATTCACCTTTTAATCCATATTTAACAAAAGCCTTTCAACACACCTCTGTAGTGTAGCTGACTGTCTTTGGCATTTGAGTACCAAATGCTACTGTGAATAAAGGATAGAAGTTCTGGAACTCTGAGAACACTGGAGTTTAGAGCCCAGGCATTCTGCATGGAACTGATTTCTGTCTGTGTGTTACTGTCCTGAGCTAGGAATGGTGCACAGTGCTGCAGATCAGCCCAGCCTAAGTGTAGACATAGCTGTAAATTAGCACAGTTTATTTAAAAAAAAAAAAAAAAAAAAAAAAAAAAAAAGAAAAAAGAAAAAAGGAGAATGAGAAGGAGCAAACAAGAAAAAGCAAGGTGGGAGAAAGAGTCAAAGTAAAATGAACTTCAAGCCAAAGAGGCTGAGGAGAGTCACACAGGCATCCACCACCACCAGCCCAGCCTCAGCAGCAGGGAAAGGGGCAAAAATAGGGGTTAGCACCCACATCCCCCTCTTGCTGAAGCCAGGGGAGGAGCATGGATTGCTGGCAGCACTGAGGGAATATCAGCTCACACAGATGTGCACAGATATGAGGATGCTCTGCTCTGGAGCAGCCCACAATGAACACAGCTCAAGGGATGGTGCCTCCTGCTGCAGCCCCTTGGCTGAAGATGCAAAGCCCTTTGCCTCTTATGGTGCAGGCAGGAAGGGTTTCTGCACCTGAAAAACTGCTGATGTGAGAGGGCTCACTATCACTCTCCAGCAGAGGAACTGCATTGCACAATAAACTGAAGTAATTAAGAAAAATGGGTAAGACTTAAACACTTCAGAGCCATACACATATACATAATATAAATTAATAATAGCAACATAAAAATGTTTAAAACTGGGCTATACTTTGTTCCTGTATTCACAAGTTAGGAGCTTCTTTTAATTCTTAGTAATATCTGCAGTGCACTTTGGAGGGAATAAAACCCTTTTCTGACCTACCTTTCCCCTTCAGCTGTCATGATCTTCAAGCCCCCTGGAATTGCAAATGTTCTTAGTCCTGAAAATTGCTCCATCACTGCTTTTAATTTGCCTCATCTCTTACTGTGTTGTGCTTGAATCACAGTTGAATAATTGGTCTCAGTACAGAGCATGAAAAACAGAATCTTAGGGAAAGTAAATGAATGCATCCCCTACTGCAGGTAGAGTCCACTAATGAAATTATGGACTGGGAGCTCATGTCCTTGTAGCTACCCTTGATCAGCCACATAAATGTTCATTGAGAACCAGGCATAATTCAGCTTTTTATTCAGCTGAGTTGTATCTTTGAACAAATCATTTCCAAAATTAATTCTTTTGACTGTTAAAGTGAAAGATAACTGAAAAAACATTCAGAAAACAAGATATATTTCAACTGTCAGATTGAGAAGACAATATTTAGTATTTCAAGCTTTGTAGAACATGTATTGCTCTTATAGAAATCCACAGTTATTACATTAATTCGGTGAAGTTGAATCTACCCAGAAACTAGATATTTCTGTACAAGTGATAGAAATAATTTAAAAAAATTAAATGTAATATTAATGTTAAATATATTTTAAAGTTATTAAATTTTTAAAAAAGAAAGTGTACAACACCAAATATATAATAATTTCTGAGCTATTTTAACAACAAGTATGCTTTGCTTGGATAAAGGTTATATCTGTTATGCATCTGACAGTGACATACTGACCTGGCTGCAGGGATTGTTTTCATTTGAGGGGAAGCTGAGGAGATCTCTTCAGTGGGTGACCACAGACCCCACTGAAAAACTCAGGGTCCCTTTTATTCTCCCTTAAACCCCTTAGAACATAAACATCTGTGTTAGGAAATGCCACATGCCCTAGGTCCCAGTGGATGGTTCCAGCTGAGCAGGGAGCAGCCCTGGAACCACCAGGAAGAGAAGGAAGGATTACTCAGGGGCACTGGTTCAGGCTGCAGGGGGTGCAGAGAAATCTAAACTTCTTGCAGGCAAAAGAGAATTTCCCCACCACTGAATCACTCTGGCCACTGTCCCCAAAGCCAATTTCCTGCACTCCTCCAGTGCAATGTGGCTTTTACTGGAACTTCAAATGTGAGTGCTAGTGCTTATGCATCTCAGGAGCAGACCTTTGAAACTGTGGCTGTAAATAGTTTTGGCAAGGTTTTAAAGTGAATTTCACTGGATGTGTGATCTAAAATCTAAACAGTCTGGCCCTGACTGAAGTAATGGAAGTGAACAACTCTTCTTTGGTAAAATTAATGCTGTGCAGGACATGAACACAAGGTCCAGGAGGCAGAACAAAATTTGCAGCCCAAGAAAGTGTTGAGTCTCCATAAAAGCCTGAGATGATGGCATACACACAAAGGGACCAGGATCGTGGCTTTTTGGCAATATAAACTGGTTCACTAGGTTACCACTTTCTACAAACACCAACAGCCAGCCAAATCCCAGCTTTGAACATAAACTAGCATGGTCCAGTTTCTTGATAGTATGTTAGAAATCATGCTTTCCAAATTGGCCTTCTGGTTTAGTAAGTTTCTGGGATAAAGCAGCTTTTATCACCAAAGAATTCAAGATGAAAAAAAGAGAATTTGTTTAATGTGCTTGATTACATAATTGAGGCTATGGATAAAATAGGATCAAATCACCTGAATAAATGCACTTCCACGTTCAATAGTCTTCTTTAAGAGTGAAGATGGCATCATCTTAAGAGCAATATTAGTTTTGAGATATGTGAACATTTGAGATAAGTATTTCATAAGGCTTGAAAGTTTTCATTCTGTTTATAATTGCATGGCTCAGTGCGATAAACCTTCCCCTCAAAGTATGCTTGTGCACAGACAGAGGAAACCAGCCACATCAAAAATCTGCACAGAGATAGTACAGCACAGATAGATCTGAAGTTTAGCATCTGCTGGGATTTCAGAGCTTGTTTAAGTCTTTAGTAGTTTCTGGTTCATTGATGTCATCAGAAGAACAGGCTTTTGAAACTTTCGGTTTCAAAAAATAGTGATTTAAATCTCAAAGCATATTGAGGCAATAACTGTTGCTTTAGCCCAGGAGACTGCCACCCAGAGTTGGAATCTGTGGTGTGTTTTAGTATTTTGTCAGCAATATGATCAAAATGAAGAATTTCAGAAGAAAAACTTTCTGAGTTTTGGGTGATTTAAACTTTTACCTGTGCTCCAGAGATAATCAGTATCATTTGTATCTTAGAAAGTAAGGCTCAGGAGAGGTAACAAAGTGCGTCCACCAAGAAATCATCTATCCCATTCTTTATTTCCATAACCATCCTCCTTATTTGTAAGAGCTGTCAGCAGCCAATGCCTCTGCACATTTGTGTGGGTGTGCACAGCCCAGCCTTGGTGGCAGGATGGACAATCACTGTCCCTTGGGGTCACGCTGGCCCGAGGGCAGGTCCTTCCTGAGGAGCCCTGTGCCACTCTCTGTGGGCTGGGAGGAGGGCTGGGGGGAGAAGATTGCCCAGGAAGGGGAGATGGATGTGGGTAAACGCTGAACAGAGCTGGAGAATGAAAATTAGCAGCCTCCTTGGCAGCTCCCCTGGCGCCGGCGCTTCCTGCTGGAGCGCAGCCCTTGGCAGCCGCGAGCAGACACACGGCTCCGTCCGTCTGTCCGTCCGTGAGGGGAGGAATCCCTGCCTGGCTGCAGGCAGTAGCAGGTGCCACCAGCCAAACCCACTTTCAGGCTTTTTGAGATCTCATATTTCCAACTGCTTGTCCTTGTTCCTCTCACAGATCTGCCCTCCCGAGCTGCTCACCAGCCACTGTCTCTTCTCCTGCTGTTCCTTGAGATTTGGCCACTGCCCCTGGTTGTCTCTTGGCCTCCAGCTTTACCTTATTGCTTCTCTTCATACAGACAACATTGATAAAGTTAATGTGTCTGTTTTGGAGACTTCAGAAGATTCAAAGGCATTGCAAGAGGGTAACAGGGGCTTGCCCTCAGGGCATTGTCTGCTTGCAGCACAGGCGGGAGCTCATCAAAGGACATCTTTTAGCTCTTTGGAACAAAAAAGTGCACAGTTTGTCTCAAGTCAGGTCCTGACAGACATGGATCATCATAATCATTAAACCAATCACCACAACTGCAAGTAATCTCACCTCTGTAAGCAGACACGTGAGGTTTGGTGATACAATTTCAGTCCTGAAAAAGTAATGTAAATGTGCTTCAGTGCTCTGCCTTGAGGATTCAGCTTTAAACAGAGCCAACACAGACATACCAGCTCCCTTTCACTGGGAATCTACATTTTCATTTCCCACCTCAGATTTAGATTTACTAAAGTAATCCTGCCCCTTTGCATCAGGCAGGTGTAGGAAACAAGAATTGTTTTATGTAAGTAAAGGCACCAAAAAGATGGATTAGATGATACACTGAACCCAGCTATGTAAGTATCTCCTTGCTGATGTCTCAAAAAAACCTTCCCTCAGAATAAGTCAAGTGATGGCAAACATTATTTCTCAGGGATTTACTACTTTCTTTCATTCCCTGTAAATCAGGGTGACAAGATAATTGTATGAAACACTCCATAGAGAAGCTGTAGATTCAGCAGAGATCCACAGAAAGAGGCAAGCAACAAGGCAAAGCTGCAAGGAAGATAGGATGCACAAAATCTCTGCTGAATATTGACATACCAGAAAACCAAATAACCTAATTGGAATTAGGACCAACTTGCTGAATTTACAACTTGCTGAAATTACAGCAAGAACAGGAGAAATCTTGCTGACCCTTGGCACCTGACACTGTTACCTGTGATGATCCCAGGGCAGACCTGAAAGAACTCTCAGCAGCAGGAACCATTTGGTTGAAGGTGTTGAATGTCTTCATACGCTGCCTTTTCTAACAGGATTTCACATTTCACCTGGAAGTTTCAGGGAGACATCTCATAATCTGTCTTTCTATAATACATCCAGTTTTGCCAGATCAGCTGAACAAACAACTTTCAGTGATGAGATCATTTGTATGAAAACACCATTAAAATTGCACGCAGTAAAGTATGGAAACCTGTCAAGGCTTTGTGCCTTTTTAGATACTGACTGTTTCAATAGAAAAAAATTATGTGATATCTGCCTCCCTTTCAGTTGCTATGGAGTTTTGTGGATACTGGGAAAATATACCTTTCACTTCTGCTTGGTCTAATAGACATTATAATGAACATATTTGATTGAATGAGATGCAGAAGATAACCCAGCTGGTGACTTTCCATCTTATCAGGAACATTAAGCCTGTTCCCTGAAATAAATTGCTAGCTCAGTTCCATGTGTCTGCTGGGGTTAAACAGCCTGTTACTGTAGCATGGAAAAAGACAGATTCAGCAGCAACCACAGAAACCTGGCCCAAAATAATTTGGCAGAGGTTGGGCCTTGGCTTGGCTCAGTGCCTGGGAGCGAATTACATCCATGCCACTGCACTCAGTGGCCTTTCTCATATGGTCTTTGCTAGATGCTCCTGCAGTGACTTAGCATCTACCTCCATTTAGCTACTTATTTCCTCAAATATCTTCAAAGCACCCATACCATAACTGTCAGAAGATTTCTAGTGATTGTGTGCTTGGCACCAGAAGTCTCATCTCTCTAACCTAGTTTGGCTTGTATGCCTCTCTTTGATAGTCATTTTGGATACATTTTGCTGTTCTCTGTCCTTCCCACTACATTTCCTGGTGCAAATTTCCATCAACTCACTGTGAGCGTGGCTTTTTGGGCAGCTCTCAGGCTTGAGAAGGATTCAGTGAAAGTACAGCAAAGGGAATTCTAGTCAGAAAAGCACAGAGATGGGGAGAAAGAGTACCCAGAGCAGAAGTCTGACTTTCTGCCAGGAGATTGACTTTGCACTGGCTGGCACTGGAGCTGCACTGTCTGATAGCAGCTGTCACTCTGTGGGAAGAAAAGGATTGGCCATCATCAAGGATGGGCAGCAGCCCTTCCTGGGTCACCATTCCCTGTGTAGGGAATGTCACCAGGGACATCAGGACACTTCAAAGACAGGAGCTGTCTCACCAGCCACAGCCAGCACTAAACTGACTTGTTTTCAGTACTGCTGAAGCATCACAAGTACCTTTGTTTTAGTTTCATCTAGAAGGCTTTTATTCAGAATATGGCAAATGGGATCATTGTGACCTCAGCTCAGCTCCATCTGCTGATAGAGACTTTGCTTTTGACCATAAGTGACAATGGCTTTAAATAATTGAGGCTGAAAACCTCCAGGAATATTCCCTCAAAGCTTCCTGCAGCGTCCTGCTCTGGGACAATGTAGAAGGGAGTTGAAAAGCTGAGCTCAGCCTGCAGGTAGGGCAAGGCTGTACCTGGAAACCCAGCTGCTGTCTGCAGTGCAGGGCAAGCTCCCGAGCTGGCCCTGGCTTGGCTGGCCAGGACCCCAGTGATTCTCAGAAGGCAGATTTGCCCTGGCACAGCAGCTGCTCTGTGCTGGGGGGTGAGACAGAGCAGTGTCAGGATCCTGAGAGCATTGTTCAGGGGAGAGACAAGCAGAGAGAAGAGGCAAGGCAGCGCAGAGGTGCAAAGCTTACAGGAACCAGACCAGGGGTCTCTAAATTTGCCTCCTGCTTTAGTTAACTTAGAATAAATGCCTTGCATTTTTGAAGGATAGATCTGACCACATACTTCTACTTCCTTAGGCTGAACACAAGTTAGTAAAAAAATTATGACTAGCTGAAAATAAATAAAATAAAACACACATTGTGCTGTACTTCTGGCTCTGAGCCAGTGGGGTGTACATTCAGCAGTTTTTTCTAACACTTGAGATATGCTTCTTAGCAAAGAAAATCCCTGAAAGTGAAAATTCCCACACAATGGTCAGACTGCAGGAATGATGGATTTGATGACAAAAACCTGATGTTGCAAATCCTGCTGTGGACTGGAGGCAGCTGAGAACACCCAGCTGCAGGAACACAGGACCCTGTCAAGTCTGGATTATTTTGCTTATTTGTGCTGTGGACAAGGATCCCTACAGCCAATGTCCATCCTGTCTCTATCAGCACACCATAAAACATGACTACTGTCACAAGTCTGTAATGGTGGCTTTCTGTGCCAGTTTATAGGCAGGTTTCTTGAAAGGCAGCTGGTTGTGGCTTTTCAACAACAGACAGCTCTCATTGTACAAAAAATTTCAGTGGCTTAGGAGTTGCCTGTCCTGTTCCCAGTGCTCATGGCCACTGCCACCAGTGGCAGAGCACATGGGTGGTATAACTCAGTTTCAACAGGAAAAGACTGAAGGGCCAAGGATGTTAAATTCACATCCCACCCTTGGAAGTTATTTCTGCCTAGTGAAGCTGGAAACTGTAGTTGTGAAGTGCATTGACAAAGAGGGCTTCACAGATGGTCCCCATATCAAACATTTCAGTGGAGGAACCCTCACTCTGCAAAAGCCACTCATGCCCTAAGCAGCTTTTTCAGCGAGGAACTCCCACTGAAATTGCTGGAGAGGAAAAACAGCCTTGGTTAAGGCAAGGGATTGGAAGTAATCCTAGATACATTGCAATTACTTGCAAATTTTGATTTATTTCAACAGGATGGGAACTTGGCTGCTTTTGATGTAGTGGAGATGAACTCCATAGGATGGCAAGTCATGTAAATTTTCACATGTTTTAGTGCAGGAATTCCAAGCAAGGCATCCCTCCTAACATGCATGCAATGAAGCACAGTCACTGTTCTGCTGTTCCCAGCCTCTCTACAGCCACAAGCTAGGCAGAAATCAGCTGCTATCTGATCTCACACACTATCTTTGGTGCCCAAGTTGTATTACATGACCAAAGAACTCATGAGTAATTATAAATTAATGAACACAGGCACAATTCAACACTAAGCAAATGGGGTATATGTCAGTCTAAAAAGATTGTAATGTTAAATTTCAAAAATCCCAGGTGACTCTCCACAGTAACACATCTGCAAAGTTCTGGTTTTGCTCTCTCCAGTGACAGCTCACAGGGCTGGATCCCAGTTCTTGGTCTGGTCACTTTTCCTAAGCAGGTGTCCTCACCCACCCCGTGCCTTTCTGAAGCCAGCAGGCCTCTGCACAAGAATCAGCAACTCTCTTCTCATGCTCAGCAGCAGAACCGAGCCAAAGCAAGAAAGAATGAGAGAAAGAAGGAAAGAAAACTGATAAATCTAATAGGCTAGTCAAGTATAGTGAAGAAAGGCCCTGCAGAAATGTATTTATAACACATGAGATGTCAAACAAATCAGTGACAGAGGGAGAATGACTTGAGCAAGTTAAGTGTCCAAATAATCCATCAGGCTTTGAGTTGGCAAGAATGCTACAGGACCAGATGCAGGCTGTGAATCAGCAGCTTTGGAATGCCAGCACAGAAAGAATGGCAAGAGTGATCCAAGGGGGGACAGAGGCATGCAGAAACTGCTCCAAGACCATTTTAGCAAAGCACATGTTTTAACATGTATTTGTGTCCCTATGGTGGTGAAATAATGGCTGAAATGCTTACTTGCTTAGTTCCTCAAAACATTAATTGGGGTCAAAAAGACTTCCTGATGTCTTGAAGAGATGAAATCTACTGCTGACCAGGAACTAAGACAAAATATAAAATTTAAAATTTAAAATCAGAAAAACATGCTTTAGAAAGGCCTGTTTGCTGGAGAGTGGAAGTAAAATGCTGAATTGCTACTGCTTAGTTTCCAAAATCTTCATTCCACAGACTGACTTGTCTTGTCTGTGACCAGAGCAGGCTGCCAGCGAGGGGAGGGGAGCTGTCCCTGCTGCTGGCAGGCAGTGCCAGGGGCAGGATTCCTGTCGGAGGGTGGGATGGAGGCACGCTGAGGGCATCTGCTCCCAGCTGCCTTTGCCTGTTTGCTGAACAGCCTCGGCAGAGGTGTGGCTGCAGCAGGAGGCTCGGTGGGTCTGCCTGCCCTCGCCCTGCACATTGCTCCTTGGCCAGGGCTGATGCAGGATTATTGCACTGCACATTGATAAAGACCCTTTGGACGCTGAAAAGACTTCACAGGTCAGTGAGAGTCCTTAGATCATTCTCTTTTTCTCTTTTTGGCAGTATCACTCCTTTCTTAATCCCTATGAGAGGTGAGCAATACCAAAACACTTTTTGTCCTCTATTCCATTTGAACTCATGGTCCCTGTGCCCTTCAGAGAAAAATCAGACTACACTCACTAGAGAAAGGAAATGAACAGTCAGTTTCTAGAAACAGGGAAAGCACATGATAATGCCTCAATTATCTTTATTTTCCTGAATTAAGCCATACTCCATGATATTTTGCAGGGGTTAGAATAGATCTATTTAACTTCAAATGTCTCTTACTGGCTTTATGGTTAATTTTTCTTTTCTTTCATTTTTTATCTTGACTGGGGAAAAAGGTAATTAATTCCTAAAATTTTAACAATAACTTTTTATCCAACTCTCAACCCAGGAAAAAAACTTTAAAATAATTCCTCTATCAGCTGACTGACAGTGAGTATGCCCTGGTCTGCTCAACATACAAAGAGACCATTGTCAGTAGTCAGAAAACACCTCAGCACTTCAAACAGAAATCACATGAAGGACTTTTCTGATGCCCAGATGGGTCAGTTGGCAGGAGGAAGACTGATAGCAATGAGAACTCTACTTTGGATGTGTTTATAATTACCACACAGGCCACTGAGGATATTTTTATTTCTTTTTTTCTCGTGACTCTGCTGTCAGCAAAGTCAAACATCCTCATGGCTTCCATAATGCCAAAGATGCATCTTCCTTGAGATCCATTTCAGCATTACAAGGCAGGAATATTCCTGTCACCAAGGAAGAAGGAACTGTTTTCTTCTTTCAATTAGAAATTAATTCTAGCTTTGATTAGTTCCTCAAATTACTTTGATCTAGTCCAGAACAGCAGGATAGCAACAGTTCTTTTTCTATACTAGTGAATTCTCTGAATGTGAATTCATCTGAATTGGGATGAAGACAGGACAAGGAAAAATAAAATTTACAAGAAAATATTAAGAGAACTTCTAGTGTTCTGTTCTGCTTCTCAGGCAAAAGATCCCATGCAAGATGGTAAAGCACTGGGCCATGGGCTGTGGTCAGCAGGAGAACATTGTGTTCAGAGGACAATTGCAAATCTCCATTCCTTAGGCTGGAGATGTGCTGTGCTCCGGGGCATTGGGATCAATGGCATTCCTTTCAGTCCCACTGTGTCCAACTGAGAGCTGGGGAATTCAGTGTCAGTGTCTTGGGCCCTCTGCCCTCGCTGCATTTGGGGCTGCAGCTGCCACAATGAAGGGAGCAGCAGCAGAAGCATTTTCACCCATTTCTAATGCATCTCAAACCTAACTTGAAAAGAGCACAGGTAGGATGAGAAATTGATGTCACTCTGGTGTTCAGGCTTCACTTGCTGCTGCCCAGGCTGCTGCCATGTGTGACAGAAGAGGCAGTTTGGGTTCTGGGGACACCTCTGTGCTGGGAGCTGGCCCACGGCTCCTTGCAGAACACCAAGCAAATGCCTGGCAGCAACCTGCTGCTGCCCATGGGAGAATTGACCCCAACTGTTTGTTAGAAGCATGAATTGTGCCTCCCATTGCAAAGCACCCGGGCATTTAGAAATTCAGAAGTGCTTTTTTTGGTACCGTTTAACCACAAAAGGAAACTCCTCAAACAAGTGCAATTTTTTGTTTCAGAACCTGTATGGTGAAACTAATACTGGCCTTATAAAAAGAAAAAACTGGCTCCTGTTCAACATCTCTCTTTTGATAAAAAACTTGAAATAATGTAAATAAAACTAAAAAAAATCAGAATTTAAAAACTACCATGAATATTTCATACTAAGTGAACCTGCTATGCCTGCTAAATACAAACAGGCAATATTTGGTCGGCTTTTGATTCATCTCTTGTTTAAGTAATACAGATATTTTGCTCTCCTAAGTAATAGGCAGAAAAAGCAAAGTAAAATACAATGTAAAAAAACCCAAACAGCTCTATGCCTAATGGCTTGTGTTAGCAGGTCAAATAAAGCAGAACCCTCTGCAACTCTTTCTGAACAGCTTATGGGTTTGGATATTATCTCACCTAGCAGAAAATCACTGAGAAATGTTAAATTTAAGAAAGACTTCATCAGCAAAAGTGTGACATCTCAATAAATGGATTAAAATAAGTTGATCTGCATCTGTAACTAGAGATCAGCAGTGTGGCTCTGTGTTTGATCCTTTGCCAGTTGTGCCACTGGGAATTTCTCTTTGCACTTGTAACCCAGGCAGAGAAATGGCATGCAAGGGAGAAAAGTGCTGGAAAGGCTCATTAATGCCTCTGCAAATAGCAGTTCTTGCCTTGTAAAGGCATTGGGAATGCTTTTTTCATGAAGACTGGGTGAATACCCAAGCAGTCTCAACACTGATGGGCCTTGTATTGCTTTACAAACTTTATACAGACATACAAGGGAAGAGGAAAATGCATCTGCAAAGTATTTCAGTTGACCTGCAGGTAGACTTATTCTATTAATTAACATTTTGATATTGAAAGGTTCTATATCTGCATCCTAAGGTAGCCACTAGCTAAAGTCAAAAAACAGCTCTTGGGTTTGCTGATGAAAACCAGGCTGGGTGCAGGGCACACAGAATGATTCTGAGCTTGGCTGAGTCTACACATTCTTTCTGTTACATTCCCAGCTTCAATTGCAATATCAGAGATGACAACCATAATTTCAGCTTGAGAAGCTAAAATACATGCCCTAAGAAAAGAAAACAAAACATTCTGTACATTCCAAATTGAAGGAAATTATTTCCTTCACTGACTCATGGCAGTTTGTGCAGATCTGCCTGAGGTAGATTGTCAGACACCTGGCAATCAGCAAATTGCCAAAACAATAAATACAGTCAGCTGTACAGACCTGGTGTTTGTGACTTGAAATTATATGGCTTGACAGAGCAAATGTTTCAAGTTTTGTTAGTGATACCTTTGCTCTTCTGACAAAATAATTAAGCATTCTGTTAAAAAGAGTATTTTATTGTGGCAGCCTCAGAAATAACAAATCATCTCTGACACACATCCAACGCATTTATTTGCGCAGTTGGAAGGCAAATCATCTCTCCTCTGATTGATTATCTCTGTGACACAGAGCTCCATTAACATTATTTGAAAATGTAAGTTAGTGTAATGCAGTCAAGGAGTTTGAATTTTGGCAGTGTCATCATATGCACATAATGTTAAGAGATGACATTTATTAATCAATCATCAGTTTGACTCATTAAAAACAACATATGCCAAAGCAGAAGGAAAAATTGAAAGGAAATCCATCCAATCAAAATAATCCTTTTATCTTTTGATTTCAGTAAATAAAAATTCCATACCCTTATTCATCAACTTTCTTTGATTCTTTTGGAAATCAAAAGCATTGCTGCAGGGTTAAAACTGGACCAAAAAAATAATGGAGATGGTTTGAATGAGGACCATTGCATTTAGATGAATCAGACTGTGAGTGCTTACTTAGGGAGTCTGGAAATAGAATAGTAAACAATTTTCTGTCTTCAAATCCTGTATCTTGAATGGAATTCATTATTTTCACTTTTAACTCAGCAGAGAAAACATCCTCTTACTGGGCAAAATGAACTTGGAAAGACTGCAGAAATTTAAAAAATATTGATGTTGCCCTTCTATTTTAATTTAATTTTGATTGCATGTGCTAAGAATTTTATTATTTGGTTCTAAATTATTGAAATATTTTAAATTATAGTAAGGACCATTTTATAAGCTAAATTTTATGAAAATGAACTGTTTATTTAAAGACAAAGAAAAGAGCAAAAATACCCTCTAACATACTATGTGGTAGCTTATTTTTCATGCAATTCTCTTTATTATCCCTTCCAAAAAAAAGCTGATTACTTTCTTAATCACATAAAACAATATATAAACTAAAAGGAAAAGTGCATGCTGTGCTCTGCCAATGGAATGTCTGATTTTGATCATTGCAAAGTGTCAGTTAAATACTTATAATACACTGGCTGATCAATTTTTTTTGATGCTGTGTGAGTAGATAATTTCACCACACTATTCTGTCCTTAGGGCTTGTTTCCACTCAATCTGACCTGCATCCATTGAATTGATGTTTCTGTTCCCACCTGGTGGGGAAAGCACAGACCAGCCCATTACTGGCAGGCTGGTTAGCCAGTCTTTGAAGGATTCCATTTTGAATCCAATTGCTCCTTACTCTTCTTTCAAATATACCACAGGCACCAGGCAAATTTGTCTCTTTGGCATAAAAGTAGAAGGTTTTTAAAAAATATTTAAAAATCTAGTTTCAGTTTGGTTTTTTTGGTTTTTGTTTTTTGGGGGGGTTTTTTTTGTTTGTTTGTTTGTTTTTGTGGTTTTTTTTTTTTTTTTTTGTAGAGAAAATGCAATAATAGGGTGGGAAAAGCAATTGAGAACTCAGGCATGGGGAAGAGGGGATGTACATGAATGCCAAAAGTGCAGATATCCCAGAATCATGGAATAGCTGACGCTGGAAGGGAGCTCTGCAGAGGATCTGGTCCTGCCCCTGCTAATGCCCAGTGCCTTTCACTGTGCACATTAACACCATTTGGTGGCTTCTCTCTGCTAATAACTCATGCCAGAGTCTAATCAGCCCTTTCAAAGGGCTAATGGCAGAGCTCTTACAGACAGCACTTCAGCACTAAGTCTGAATCAATAATGTTTTAGTGGATTCTATTTGATCTTTGCAAGATACAGAGAACCAATCCAATTCTACATCATTTCAATGCTTTCCTTCAAGTGAGTGCCAAATACAGCCACTGCTTTGGAAAAAACTGCTCTGAGGAGGGTACTAAATGTGTGCAGCACATCTCAGACTCTCATGTGATTAGAAATGTTGTTCTGAGCCCGATGTGTTGCTGTTATCAATATATTGCACATTGCTGCATATCTTACTGCAGTTTTCTGGAAGTCTACTTAAGGTGGGTCCAAATTTACATTTAAGGGTTCTGTGGGTAAACTTGAGCACCTGACTAAAATTACCCCACTGAGGGGTCCAGCTCAGTCTTCATGCTGTCTAAGCTTTAGGCATCTAGGACTTGGATATCCAAAGCTAAATTGGATTACTTGCACTCTTTTACAGTAAATAGAAGGTACGTGGCCCTCTCCAGAAGATAATTTATCTGACCTACCTTGCAGTGACACAAATCACCTTCTGGGCTATTTAAATTTGTTCATTGACTACAAGAGGAGACTAGGAACACTAGACCGTGTGCTAGCTTATAGATGCTTAAACAGGTAAGGTGAAACCTCTTCTAGGTTTTAACAGTTCTGTTAAACACTCTAGAAATCCTCCTGCCCAAGACAAGGTCAAAAAAAAAGAAAATAATATCTCTCTGGCAGACAGAACTTCAGCCTTCCTCAGTCAGAATGCTGAAGAGACTTTCCTGGACACCAACCAGAATACAGAACATGAATACCAAGGTTTCTATATTCTGTGGTATATGATGTTTCCTTAGACAATTGTTTTCCCTTGCTATTTCTTCAAGAAAAAGTTATTGGCAGGAGAACAGTGTTTCCATAGATAAAAGATTATTATTTTGGCTGTTTTTTCTTTGCAGGAGCAAAGTAATCTCAAAAAATTAATAATCAATTAACCAGTTGACAGCAACTTTAAAGTCTTGTTTATATGATTTTGCCTCTTTTAATGTTGAAAGTTGAGGAAAGATCAAAGCAATAAATATTGGTGATCTCACGGGAAGCCTGTCTGAAGCAAACCAAACCTTTGCTCCTTTTTCTGTGTTCTCATTAAGTTACATAAATATCCTTGCTAGCAATGCAGTAAATTCTGTTTGCTATGTGTAAAAAGGAACAGAATTCAGCTTATTACCTAAGACATAATTACCCTGTCTAGCAGGAATAAAAAACAAAGCAAAATTGCTTTTGTTGCTTGTGTGTGCAGATAAAATCCTTACAGAACAAAGAAATGGATTTGCTAAATGAAAACCTCTCAGGTTCATATAATTTTTTTCTCAGAGCAGAAATGCTCTTTAAAGTAAAAATCTTCTACACATCAGAACACACTGGTGTGAGCACTTTGATTAACGCATACGAGATTTTCTGAAAGGGTTTCCTTGGCAATCTTGTAGATCGCATAAAACCTTCAGTGATCTTAAGGAAGACTTATATCACATTGGACTTTTTAGTTAATTCTAAGGTGATGTGATCTCCTTAGAATTGCTTTACAAGTACATGCCAGTACTTGTCTTTTTTAAATCCAAGTCATGCTGTTGAGCTGGGAAGTGCAAGAAAGGAAATTCCTGTCTCTCTGGGAAAGAGCTGTGCCACTACCTACACCTGGATACAAAGAAGAGAAAGGAAAAATGTACTTTGCACTCAAAGCCAAAACCAGCTCTTGTGACATTCAACATCCACAAAATGCTCAATAGGGATTTCTGGAGAAATCTTTAATTTGGCCAAGAAAAAGAGCCCCAGGCAGGTAAGAGGCACAACCAAAAGCCTTCCAAGCTTACAAGCACTGCTTGTTCTTCTCTGGGTCCAGGTCCCAGCACAGTCTAGAACATAGTAATAGAAGATTGAAAAGACTTCTTGGGTCACTGAACGATGTCCCAGGCAATCCAAGAACAACTGCGACAGATATTTAGTCTGAAAAGATCTGTACAACTCCATACCTCAGCTTGCAAGCTATTCCTGATTCCCTGAGACACAAAGAAAAAGGAGTAAAGTTGTACATCTGGGATACCATGAGAAGTAAGCAGGAGTGGCCATTTCCAAGCACCCTCACTGCAGTAAGAATTGGAAGTAAATTGAACAAAAGCTCCTAAGATGCTCCAAGAGCTCCTACCCCAGAAACAGCAGCAGTGCCTCTCACTGAGCACCAGCCCAGGACCCACCTGACTGGCAGAGCTAAGAGCAGAAGTCCTGTAATGGGAGGCCAAAGCATTGCAAACACACAGAATCTCCTCTCTAACCAACATTTGGTTACCAGCCCTACAAATAAATTGATTGATCACTTGAGCAGTGATCTCAAGGTTTAATTCTAACTCCACAGTCATTCTTATCTTGTTTTGGGATCCCCATCCATAAACTTATCAACCTCCATCTTAAAACACTTTGAGTTTCTTATAACAATGTACCATTGTTGTCTACCTTTCCCAGGGAAAGCTAGCCTTGGGGAATACAGCAGGAATGTGATACACTTTTTTTTTTTTTTAAACAGCATAAACTTCTGTGTTAACCCTTACATCATTCTGCTAAATATTATAAATCTAAAATAATAGACTCCACTGCTGTTTTCTACAGACCAGGCTGTACCTTCGTGCCATGGAAGTAGGGCTGATGTGTCTGTAACCAGTGTGACCTGTAATCCTTACACAGAAAGGGCAGCTGCTCCAGATAATCAATTCATGCACAAAACACTGCTACAACTGAATTCATAAGTCCTAGATTAAATGTAAAACACATCCAAGTATAGTTTTTTTCAAGACATATTAGGTACCCACATAAGCCACTGTGACCCACGAGATGATGATAATGTTCAAGAGGGAGGATTTTCAGAAACAGTGACAGGATTACAGAGGTATTCCTTCCTCTTCCATTTTTAAATGAATTTGGGGAATTATATCCTCTCTGGATACTTGATCATCAATTTCATTAACAGTGAGAAATTTATATATGACTTTAAAATATCACACATAAAATAATGATAGCATATTTACAAAGTAAATAAATGCAAATAATTTTCTTTTCAATAATGACAAATACCTGTAAAAATAGAAATGGAAATTTTCTCCACTAAAATTACTTCAGCAGATTGTTAATGTGGTTGATGATATCTCTGAAAACAGGAGGAATTTAACTGCTGAAAATGGAAAATACCAATACTATTGATTTGTAAGTAGAAAGGGAGATTATGTTGATGAGGCTTAGAATTAAGAGGTAAACAAAGATGGAATTCTATAACAGAAACACAGTACGGCCTATTACAGGGAAAACACTTGAAAAAGGACTCTGATATCCATAAAGGTAGTTGTTCCAAGGCTGCTAACTCTGACAAGTGTCAGGTACAAGGTAAATGAGGCCACAGCATAAAAGGACAATTGATGGTTCACACTACAATTTTGACATTACTAAATTAGTTTCAAATAGATTTTCACTTTAGAAAATATTCTGGAAAATGTTCAAGTCTTTGTATAAAATTATTTTCCAACTTATTCTAAAAGTACCTCAGTGATGATGAGGTCCATGTGCAGTAACCATTCTGTAGAGCCGTGGCTGGGTAGAGGGCTGGTGGATGAGGGAAGGGGAATGAAAGGAGACATAAGGCTTCAAACCTCCAGTGTCCTTCACAGCCTTCTACAGGCTGATCTGCCAAATTGCAACGACCAATGAACCACATGCTAAAGCTTCAGCTGCCTCACTCTAAGCTCCCAACCCTCTTCTTTCATCCTAACCCTCACACACTCTGCAAGGTAAACCTTTAATCCCACACTATTGAACTGGATTCAGATGAATGCAGTGATCTATCACCCTTGTGTGCTGCCTGCTAAATGCTTGGACAGAGCAAAGGGCACAAAGAAAAAGAAAATTTTAGTTTTAATCACACTATGCTATGTAAATTCCAGCTATTTCAAGGGGTACTGTTTTTCATTTTAAAGACATAAACCTTACTGAAAAATTTATTATGAATTCTTCATTTTTAGCTGGTGACAAGTCTAATGCTTTTGGGGGGCTCCAAAAATAAAGACTGCACCAACTGAGGAATCCATTTCCTTATTTTTCTATCCAAGTACAAGCCCTCTCTTCAGAGCTGTAACCAAGGAAGGAAGTATTCTTTGCCAGGAATGATGATACTATTGTTTCTGAAAGAGATGCATATGGACAAATCAGAATACAATTATTCAAGAGGCGTGGGAATCACAAAGGCAATTTCAGTTTCACTATTCCATTTTTTCTCTGTATTTCTGGCAATGTCTTGAAATTTTCTACAAACAATTAAGAAAACAACAAGGTCATTGATGTCTATGGAAAAAGAAACTCAAAGTACCACAGTCAAAAAGATTAATGGCTTTTAAGACAAATTGATGTTTTCTTAATATCAGAAATAAAAGGGTTCCATAAATAGTTCTCACTGTTCTTTTGTCTTTACCCATATTATTCGCCATTTTGGTAGACAGCATGACAGAAGTCATTCTTCCAGGTTATTTAATAGCTAGGATGATGCAGTAGAAAGCATTGCTGCAATCCAGGACACAAACTGTACCCTGTGCTCAACATGGGAGAAAAGAGAACAGGAAATCATGAGCAGAGGCAAGGACAGATTAAAAAAGAGCAGCAAACTCATACAGACAATGAAACACAAAACCAATGACCTTTAATGTCATGAAGGTACTTGAGAAAGAGAAAATTAAATTTGTGGGGGCAAGAAAGGCTTTATTAATAGCTATACTTTTTTTTAAATTGAGATGCCTGATGAACATTGGGAAAGCAACAAATGTATCACAGAAAAGCATTACAGGGCTGGTTAGACCAGGGTAGAGCTGTGTTAAAGCTGAAAAGTGACCACCTTCATGAATGCAATAGGGATGAGACAGAAGTTTACTTAGGATGACAAAAGCTCTTTAGATGTTGCCAAAAACAGTGATTAGTACCTGTCTCATCCCTTACCTGATTTTCTTTTCTTTACTCAGCCACTCCTAGTGTGCTAAATCAGCACTTTAGCACCAAAGCTCCAGAATAACCACTAAGAACTGCAGCTTTCCCACATACTAAATCCATGTTGTAAGAGCTGGCAAACAACTAAAGGAACAAAATTTAAAAAAAAAAAAAAAAAAAAAAAAAAAAAAAAAAAAAAGGGAGATTTTTACTAAACAGTTTGAAAATCTGGTGTACCCTCTGTGCAGTTTCTGGTGGAGGGCATGGCAAATGAGCTTGATAAAAATGTGAGCTGGAGAAAACAGCATGAATTGCTGAATTGCACCGTGACACACACATCTGCATGCAAGCACAGACTCCCCCACAGCCCTCACTCCCTCCACCTAGGGCAGCACACATCCATTTATGGGAGCAGTGGGAGTCAGGATGGTGAGTCTGTGTGAGGTCAGCAGGAACTTCACAGGAAAGGCTGATTTTGGAGGCGCAGTTGTCCCAGCCTCTCAAACCTCATGAATAGTCTGTTTACCATTGCCAGAGAAGTTTCTTCAGTGTGCAACTTGAAAAAGAACTTTCAGCCAGGCAGTTTTAAACTGAATTCTGAAAGTCAGCTCTGTTCTGCCTATCACATGTACTGTCACCAATGATAAATGTCAGAACTGAAAAATTTATGCTGATAAAAGAACTAAAAAAACGGTTAGATTCTTCCCTTCCAACATTATTTCTTCAAAGCTTTAAAGTAGAGACTCACAATATATAATTTTGCTAAGAGATTTTAGACATGAATTTGAGTATAAGCATATTTCAAACTTGTTGAGTAAAAAGCTGTGTGCAGTCATCTTTTTAAACAGAATTAGCCCTACAAAATACATTTGGATTTTACACTTTGTCACTTTGTGTGTGTGTGTGTGTGTGTGTGTGTGTGTAATGACTGTGAAAAACACAGGTTACTTCAATAGTCACACTTCTGATGTTTGATGGTTTTTGATGATTAAATTGGACAAAAAGATCTAGCCAGGTATAATTTTTCGGACAATATCCATGGGAGGAAAATCTCATTTATTTTAAACTGATTCTGACTTTAATTTTCACTGGCTAATAGGAGCATGAGAAGCTTGGCTGGTTTGCTGCAATATTTGAGAAACAAGAAGAAAGCAAGATGGGACCTCTGTTCAAGCAGGCTTTTTAGGTCCTTCTCTAAGAAATCAAAAAGGCTTTCTCAAATATTACTGTCTTTTAAGCTTTAGATTTTAAAGAAGC
Organism: Melospiza georgiana; assembly: GCF_028018845.1. Lineage (NCBI taxonomy): Eukaryota > Metazoa > Chordata > Aves > Passeriformes > Passerellidae > Melospiza > Melospiza georgiana. The sequence continues at coordinate 15,149,650 of NC_080430.1, forward strand.
ATACGAAGAGATGGGGCTTTAACTGCTACATTTAGGGGCTTTTTATTCCTTTAATACTTCTAAATTCAAATTCAAAAAATATATGAATGGACACATGAAAATTTAGATTTTTTTTTTTCTTGAAAGGGCCCAATAAAATATCCTTAACAACAGTAGAGGAAAAAGTGTCAGAGAAGACTCCTTAAAGTCCATCAAAAGCCTTTTTTCTTACAGCCAGCTATATAAGACCACTGGACAGACTCTGATGTGCTTGGAACTACACAGGATATATGACTAATGTATTTTGATAGATATAATAGATAGATATAATTTTGATAGATAATACATGTCATATAGATTTCTGGTCATAAAATACATAGCTTGACATTTCCTATCATTCAACCTACTTTTTGTACTCCTCTATCTCCAAGTTTGGGGTCTGAAGGACTGTAAATTAGCTATGACCTAACCCAAATTATATAAATTATATTAGAGTGGCGGGGGTTTTTGGCACATAAAAGCACTTACATTAATAAAGCAAGGCTATCTATAGACCATACACATGAGGAGCTGTGACTGGCACTTTACAATCAAGAATAGATCCAAAGATTGAGCATCCTTTAAAGTTCACAATGTAACTTGTGCTCCCTATATTTTTGTGTGCCATTTAAAAGTTGAGAAAAAAAGCAAGGCTGCATTTTGAAGAAATAAGCAAGGCTTTGGTTTCAAATCTATGATTTTGCTGCTTCCAGGCAAGGTTATCAGGGTATGCTCCTTCAGAAGAAAAATGCTTCAGTGAAGAGAAGAAGAAAACAAAATTGAGAACAAATGGGGGGGGGGGGGGGAGAGAAGAGCAAATCCAGAATGGAGTCAAAGAAAAGTGTAGCATTCAGATTACACTGGTGTTAGATAGTTAAGGCTGACTTTCATTTCACATTTCAGGTAAGGTTGTAGTAGCTGCTTCCTGTGAAATTGCAGTTTCCCCACCAGATACATATGTAACAGAGTGATCATCTCAGTGGGATCTCTTGCCATTTCTGTATGAGACCTGAGGTGCAAAGCAATGATGTTCATAGCCACCGGTGGTTTAAAATGAGGTTGTTGTGAGACCACCACTCCTGTAAATACCAGATCTTTACTGGTGGATCAGCCAAGAACAATTTTATGCTCTTTTGAACCCTTTGGATGCTAATTTTTGCAAAGCTTGTTCAGTGAATAATTTCTTTGTCTTTAAAAAGCTTGGAAATTTCTCTCTATTTCTATATATTGCTATATTATAGTGCCAGCATGAATTTTGTTCTGCAACACCCGAGCCAGCTCTTTTCTGGAGTACCTCAATAAACCACAGAGACTCTCATGATCACACTTGGCCCTGCCCCTCCCACTAACAAAGCCTATGGCAGCTGTAGGATGGTGTCCCTCTGAGTGTGCCAAGCTTCACTTGCTTGTTCCACATTTCTTTGCTCACAGTAGAAAGTGAGGGATCATAAATCCCATTCCTGATGCTGACAGAGCTCCTGCAGAAATCACAGGCCTTTTTGCATGGCTCTTCTGTGTTCCCAAACCTCTTTTCTGCTTTTCCTCTTCTATCCCAACTACTTTTCTCGTTTCCTTCTGTAAATTCAAGACAGTGCTGCTCCTTGCCTTCAGCTCTGGCTCTCAGATCAAACAGACTAAAAAAGCAAAGGCTGCTAAACCCCCAGCCAAGACATGGAGTGAGATCATTTGTTCAGTGGTTCACACACAAGCACAGACTGCAGCATGGGGCATGGGCTGGGGGGTTTAATTCCAGTACAAGATTCTGCAGGACTCTAAAGAATATGTTCATATGAGGTTTTTCCCCCAATGTCAGCCTTGGTTTTTGACAATCAAAATCAGAGCCCTACAAAAGTGTCCCCACCAAATTTCAGTCTTTAGGTTCTCTTTTATAATTCTCACATGAAAGGATTCTAAGTTTTCCTTTTGCAACAATGGAAAACAAGGCTTTTTTTTTTAAGAAATAAATTATCAATTTTTGCAAAACTATAAAAAACTTGCTGCAGGCAGGCACCCAGCAAGCTAAGATACAATCCAGTGGTGAGTTTGGTAAACGTTATAAACAATGAAAAGCAACTGAGAATAGAGATTTATGACAGGATGTTTCAGACAACATATGCTGGATGCTTTTAATGGTTAAGAATATAAACAAGGTCCAAAAGTGTGTTTCTTCTTCAAAGAGAATTGGAGTCAATGCTTTAGGTAGTGAGCAGACAGATTTTTTGCATGAATTTGCACAAATTAGCTGAAATAAACATCTAAAATGTGACATTATTCCCAGAGCTTGCTTTTGCTTTTAATTAGTGTATCACTATCAGAATATTAAATATGATCTTGCTGATTAGGAACAAATTAGAAGGTTTTCAGGTTTTATGCATTTCCAGCTAAAAAGTGAAATAAAACTGATTTTTTAATTAATTACATTTTTTCCCAAGAAGAAGTTACTGTGTATCAGCAGAAACACTCTCAACACACATTTCATCCTTCTAGCTCACATAAAATCCAAAACTTGATTTGGACAGGAGACACATTCCATATCATATTGTTGAAAAGAAACTTTGGTGTTTTGCAACCAGATAAGAGTTTAAAATGATCTAGTTGGACTCCAACAGGTTCTTAGGCCATTGAACTTCATCCACCAACCTTCTAATCTCAATAAACCAGTCAGTGAGTTCCTCAAGCTGAGTTGACCAGACACAGCCTCTTGGTAAAGAGACTTAAAATATATTTATATTATTTAAAATATATTTGCACAAGCTGTTTGAACCATAACACTTTGTTAATTTTAATTGCACTGTTCCAGTGTCAGACAATGTTGCTAGACTTCATAAGTCATCTTAATAGCCTTTATTTACAGAGTGTGCTACAAGCAACCAATAATTCTGTTTGAGGTACACTATATCTGGCAGATTAATTGCTCTTTTGTCCTGAAAATTGACTTGCAAATTTGGAATAAATTTGGCCTGGAATGCACCTTAAATTCTCAGAAGTCATATAATATATTTTCCCAGCACACTGCAAATTAAAATGAGAAGAGTACTTGTGTTTGCATTAGGCACACTGAATGTCAACAAGTGCTGTCAAACAATGAATCTCAGAATTTAATACTTGAAAGGGCAGGAGGAAGCAGCTTTAATTTACTTCTCTACAGACACCTGGTTTAAAGACTTATTCAAATATGTAATGTTCTTTTAAAACCAAATCAAGATCACTTTTGCTCTGCTGGAACAATTTTGGTGGTTATTTATATTATTATCCTGATATAGCTTCCCTGTAAGGCTTAAGTTTGCCAATTCCCTTTGCTTAACATGGTTTTATTGCTAGGAAAGACTGAAGGTCTAAAAGAGCCATAAGTCATAAAAGAATTTGTAGGGGTTTATTGCACAGTTCATAAATGGAAAGAAATACGGTTAGTGAACTAACAACACAAATTCCTTACATAAATTGCTTCAATAAAACACATTGGTCTTTACTAAGAAACTTTACCAAACTTATTGTCAGCTACATAGGGCATACTAGGCTTAAACAGCAAACACAGAACAATTCACTTTTAATGACAACAGAGATATCATTTTTTCTCATTATAATATATTACTTTTAAACAGAGTCTCTTATCCTCAGTGCCAAAAAATGTATGCTACAGACATTACATAACAACATAGAAGACAGCAAATATATTCTCAATTGGCAAAGAAAGCACATTCTGTTATTGCCACAAAATGGGAAACTTTCCAGGATGCTTGGCCTCTGCCATGTTCCCATGAGACCACATCTTTAAACACAAGTCCTCAAGGCTGCTCTTCTGACACATCTTGGCGCCAGCAGTGATAGCACAGTGCTCTCTTTGAGCACACGGCTTTGTTGTGTCAGCCTTTAAGTAGGTCATGCCAAGGAGCAGTTGCTATTTTGAACAACAGATCAGAGAAGAGAAACTTCATGCCTGAGTCGCTGTCAGGGATCTGAGAGCACACGTGTGGTTCAGCAGAGCTTTCACCAAGGGCTCCCACAGCAGGGATGGGACACCATCCCAGCCACTTCTCCTGTGGGCTTGCACAGAACCAACAGCTTCAGAGTGGCCAGATCCCACTACAGAGGTCACACATGCTGGCAATTTTTGTTTCAACATAGGTGAAATGAGTAATTATCTACTCATGCATCTGTTGTCATTCTGGAGTGTCTGCTCTGTCAAACATCCAACAGGTAAGCAAGGCCAAGCCCCTGTTTTCTTGACAATCATGTAATTATGAGGTTTCTTCTTTGACTGAGATGTTCTTACATTGGGCACTACACATCAGTAAATGCAGCTAAAGGTACACCCCCTCTGCTTATGGATAACAAGAACCAGAGGTTTCCTCAACACATTAGGGTAAAGGATGTTTGGCAGATGAAGCATGTACTTCTGTGAGTAATAATCACAAAGCAGAAATATTATGCAGCTAATATTTCTTTTTCCTTATGTAGAAAGGTAAATTAATTGAAAAAGTAGTAAATAATTCACACTCCTTTCATAAAAGCGATAACCTTCTGTCCCAGGAAATCTTTGAGGATCTAAATCCTGCAGCTGCATAAGAACATTGCTGGCCATAAACTTGTGAATAATCCCAGAAATAGATGACATAGAAGTATTTATACATCTTGCTGCTTGAGATACAATGTAACAATTGCTAAAACAGCAACCAACTACAACAGGTTTTCTGACATGCAAAACCTAGTAACAATTATGTTTAAAACATTTGATTGAAAACTGTAGACAGACGTCTGTGTATATCTCGTATGCTAGATATTGTGGACTAGCACTGCACCTTCTACAGACTGAGGCTGTATCTTGGCTTTTCCACACAGCTATTTCCACATGTGCTCATAGGTGTGGACACACCATTGTTGCTGCCCTGCATAAGACAGAACAGTCCTGCTGCATTTTTAATCACAGAGGAAAAATAAACTTGTTGCAACATGAACTTGGTTTAGAATATTTAGCTTACCTCATAAGATAAACTAGGCACAGAAATATTTTTTGCATTACTGTGTGAAAAGAACCTATAAGTACAACTAGATTATTAGGCCATTTTTCTGTCATGTGGAGCACTTTTGAAGTGTTTGCCTTGCACACCTATACTAAGTTAAAACACATCACTAAAATCCCTAAACAGAGAAGTCTTAAAAATGGGGAATGCCTGACTACAGGTAGTCCCTGTTAAAATTCACAGTAGTTCCTCCCTTTTTAAAATGAAAAATGAGTACTTTTGAGGGAAGCATACTGCTCTTCTGAGTCATTCTAACTTAAGAGAAAGGCCCTATCATTTTTTCTGGGTTTTTTTGTTGTTGTTGTTTTTTTTTTTTTTTTAATGAAGTTCAAGGGTATTCGAAAAATTACCAGTACAAATCATTATTTCTGTCAGGAAACTGGCTGAACTCAGCCAAGCTGTGAGTTTGTACTTTGTTCCAATCTGAAAGTTCACGCCTGGATGTAAAAGGCACAGTTGTAAAAGTGTGAGACTCTTGGGGCTCTCTATCAGAATGGCTCGCCTGATGTTTTTGTCTAGATACAGTCCCTAAGTTTTGGTCAACTAGATTTAGAGCCCCTGTAATTAATAACATAAACAAAACTTGCAATAAATTAAGCTTTAAAAAACTGCTGTCCAGATTTTTTTTTTCATTTGGGATGGAGAGGAGGTGACAGTCTCCATCCTGGAGGACACAACAAGCTGTGGGCTGCGTGTTCTCTGATCCCCCTTACTGGGTTCCAGCTCCAGGATGCACACAAGCAACAAAGGCACACTGGTATCTCCCTGGCATCTGTGAGCACCTCAGGGATTTGGATTTTCCCCCTTTTAGACAGCAGAGGAAAAGAAATGTAAACAAACACACTAAAAATCCCAAATATCACAGGTTCCTATCTCAACCACCTGCTTTAAGCCTTTACCTCACACTCGGCCCCTCAGTTTTGTCACACACACAGTGTTGTCCTCAGCGCTGCCATGCCAGTGCTGGGGTAGATGTTTAAATGTAAGGTTCCCTCTACCCACCATGCCACCAAGGCCACATTGAGCAAATGAATTGCCCTCATCACACAGCACACCTGTATTGGCAACCTTGGTGACACGGCCATGTCACCTGTCTGACACCAGGTGCCAGTGGAGCTGAGGTGGCAGTGCAGATCGGTGCCCAACATGGCCATGTCACCCGTCTGACACCAGGTACCAGCAGAGCTGAGGTGGCAGTGCAGGTCGGTGCCCGACATGGCCATGTCACCCGTCTGACACCAGGTACCAGCAGAGCTGAGGTGGCAGTGCAGATCGGTGCCCAACACTCCTCACCAGGGTGGCCAGCGAGGCCTCACCTCTGCAGCCCTTGGCCAATAACCTGAGGGAGCTGGGGGTGTTTAGCCTGGAGAAAAGGAGGCTCAGGGGTGATTTTTTCACTCTATAACCACCTGAAAGGAGCTGCAGCCAGGTGAGGTCAGCCTCTACTCCCAGGCAACCAGTGACAGGGCAAGGGGACTTAGCCTTAAGATGGCCCATAGGAGGTTCAGGTTGGACAGTAGAAAGAATTTCTTCACAGAAATGGTTGTTAGACATTGGAATGAGCTGCTCAGAGAGGCTGTGGCGGCTGTCCCTGGATGCATTTAAGGAAAGACTGGATGTGGCATTTAATTGACATGTAGAAGTTGTACTTGATGACCTCAGGGCTTTTCCAGCCTGATTCTGTGATTCTGTGTGGATGATGCCAGGTTGCCCAGGAACGTGGTGGAGTCACCATCCCTGGAGGTGTTCAAGAGGCGCTTTAGGGGTCACAGGGGAAGTGCAGTGCTGGGTTGGCGGTTGGACTTGATGATCTTAAGGGTCTCTTCCAGCCTTGATGATTCCATGAGCCTATAATTCTACAATTCTATGAGTTTACGGTTCCACGAGTCCAGGCGCGCCGCGACAGGAGCGGCGGCCGCGGGCGGTGCCATGGCCGCCCCGCCCGCCTGAGGCAGCCCCGCCCCTGCCAGCGCCCCCGGCGGCCCCGCGGGCACCGCCCCGCCCGCCCGAGGGCGGTGCCGCGCCTGCGCACAGGGCGGGGCTGGGGGCGGGGCGGGCGCTGCGGTGGGTGACGTCACCCGCCCGCCCCACCGGCGGGGCGGGGCGGGAGCCGCGGCCGCAGCCGCCATGGCCGGTGCCATGTTGGGGAGGAAGTGAGAGCGGGAGGCGGCGGCGGCGGCCAGGAAGGAGCCCTTCCCTTTTCCCTCCTGCCGGGGCGGGCGCGGGTTTCTCGGCCACGGCGGCTTGCGAGACCCCCGGCGCGGGCGGTGCGGCGGCGGCAGCTGGCGGCGGGGGAGCCGAGCGCCCCGGAGGCGGCGGTGGCCTAAGATGGCGGACCCGGCGGAGTGTAACATCAAAGTGATGTGTCGCTTCAGGCCCCTCAACGAGTCCGAAGTGGCCCGAGGGGACAAGTACATCGCTAAGTTCCAGGGCGAAGACACCGTCGTCATCGCGGTGAGGGGCCGCCCCGGGCGGGAGAGGCGGGAAGCGCCGCGGGGGAGGCGGGCAGGGCAGGCAGGCAGGGCAGGCAGGCAGGGGGTGTCCGGGTCGGCGGGTCAGGCGCCGCGGGGATGGGCGCGCTCTGGGCGGGAGGCTCGGCAGCGCCCGCGGGCGGGGACGCCTCGGGAGGGGGAGCGGCCTCCTTGGAGACCGAGGCGAAGGGGAAAGGGGGCAGGGACGGCTGCGGGCGGGGTGGGCTGGTCTGGGCAGGGAGGCGGTGAAGGCTGAGGGGCGTGGGGCTGTGGGGACAGGGCGGTGGGGGCAGCTCGGGGGACCTGTGACAAAGGCTCCGGGCAAAGAGTGCCGAGTGCGGGGTGAGGCAGTCCCGCAGTGTCCGCCGGGCCCTGTGTGTGACTGTGCGGGCACGCGTGGGAGCTGCCGCCCCGTAGCTGTCTGGGAAGAAATGCGAACGACAGTGCAGGCTCCAGAGAATTAGTGCTCAAGATCTGTGCATCAGTCTTCAGCTGACAGCTTCTTTTTTGTTGTTGTTAAATCAGAATAAACAGATCATTTGCCTTACTACGTGTTCGTAAATGTATTTTAACTGGAGTCTCCTTGAAAGTTATGAAGCCCGTTAAAAACAATACGGATGTTGCAGGGGAAAAGATAATCCTTTCCTTTTTCTTCAGTGGATCATAGCTAGCTACAAAGTGGAGCTGGAATATAAAAATAAAGTACGGTAGTTTGTTGCCTGGTTTGGTCGGTGTTGTACAAACACGCTTTAGCCCCGATGTTTGTTTTGTTTTTGTTAACTCTTAATTTGTGTTTTCGTGTAAATATATTTCATGAGAGACTAGTTGCTTGCTGAAAGTAACTTAGAGGCCAGTTATCTGTCTAAAAATTCGGGGTTTGTTTTGTTTTTTTGAGGCTACCAATAATAGCTTTTTTGCACAATATCTGAAGTTGCAGGAGGGAATATAATAAACGACTTTTTTGTAAGAGAAGTTACTAAATAGTAATGCTTTAGTCTGTTAATATTCGGCTGAATTTGTCAATAAAATATGGAATGCCATGAGTCTGGAATGACAAGAACAATAGCATGCTTGTGAAATGAGGTAATTTGGGCTCGTTTCAGCTGGCAAGTTACTATCTTGGAGTACATCACTTCTTCCTGAGGTTGTACAGGTAACCTCAGAGTAAGGAACCAGTCCTGGAAAATAGAAAATTTAACTAGAGTGGATAATCTCACTTTCATCAGTGAATACCCATTCATTGTGACACTGCATAGTCTGTTTAAAATTCACAGTTTAGTGTAGAAACTTTCACGTGTTCTGACTTAAAAAATAAATTTTCTTTTGGTAGCCCTGGTATAATTGAAAGCTTATCTTTTTAAAATACTTTTTAGGTGCACTTTGAAATTATCTGAAATGTAGATTGTGCTGAGGTGGTTCTGTATCTGAGTAGAACAATCTGATGGTGTGCTCCTGCAGGATCGTGTGGAGCTTTCTGCTCAGGATTGATGTTCAGTGTTGCCAACTGTACCTTGGTTATTTCACCTTGCTAAAAATCACAACAAATTTCCCAGTTGTCCTGGATCCAGGACTTGCTATGTCTGACTTGAAGAAAAATGCCCCCAGAATTATTAAGTTGGCTAGCAGTGACCGTATTCCTGTATTGTTTCACAAAATTTGAATAAAAGTTTGATACTCTGTCTTTGTAATGGTGGCTACAAGATTGGTATCCTCAAAATTATGACTTGAATCTCTAAAACTCTTGACAATAACTTGTGTTTAGTCGTTTTGTTTTTAATAACTTGACTGAGTTTTTACAAATTCAGGGCCCCTCTGACCTGAGCCCGTGGCCAGGCACCGCTTGTTTCCGTGTGCTGCAGAACTGCCCGAGGGAGGATAACAGAGCAGAGCTCGTGAAACAGTGGCTGAAAGGCTTCCTCCATAAGCTGTGTGTTTGCTTACCTCACTCCCTGCTTGCTGGCCTCGTTGCTGCCTGTTGAGCAGTAATTGAGCCACTTTTGGTTTTTTATAGCTGCTTCCCTCAGCTGCCTGAAGGACTTGCACCTCCCGTGGGTGCCTGGCTGCGCCTGCAGCAGTGCAGGCTGCAATAATAATAACAATAATAATAACAATAATAATATTAAAAACTTGGGATGGGAGTTGCCTGTAATGGTCGATGGGAGGTGAGCCCTGGGAGGCAGCGGAAGCAGAGCTGATCCCAGGCTGCAGATTTGACTCTTCTGGAGGAGGCTGGGGAGGAAAATCAGTGACTATAACCAAACCCTCGTCCTGCCTTGACTCCCCTGTCATCTCTGAGCTAGCTGTCTTCCCTTCTTTTCCAAGCTCCTCTGAAGTCAACTTCATCCTTGTCTTTCTGGACCAGTGAGTCCGTTTGAGCTGTGTTAGATAAAACAATGGTTTTAACTGTAGCTGGTGTGTAACAGCAGTTTGAGGGGACATATGGTGTTGGTCTGCTTTACAGAGCAGACTCTGAAACAAAGTATTTTCTTTCCACAGAATGAAACTTTTTAACTAGTAAAGGGCTTTTAATTTTTTAATTGCAGGTTGCTTCTTTCTATCTTAATATTGTTTTAATTATTTTTTCCTAATGGCTTATCCTGTTAATTAAGTATAAAGATTTTGTTAAAACATATGATAGGATTACTCATTATATGACTTTTATGTTAAACATTAGAAATGTACCCTATGTGAAAATTGACAGCAATTTGCTAGTGGATTTCAGCCTTTTGAGTAAGATAGAAGAGAGAGGAAGAGCAGTTTGATGTGGGATTATCTCCTTTGTTTTATCAAATATAAAACTGCTTGCAGCTGAGTAGCTTTATAGTTCTGCATAATGTATCTGTAGATCTTCTTTAAAAACCTTTCTATATCTAGTCTTGTTCATCTTAAAGCTACCCACAAGACACACATTGCTGAGTGCAGTGACACTCTGGGGTTTGGGACTGGAGCCTGAAGCAAAAGCAGCATTACCCAGTGGCTGCAGTGCTGGGGCCTGCTGGGTGTGCACAGGAGTGGGCAGTGTGCCTCATTGGCAAATGGTTTTTAGTGACAGTCATTGTCCATTCCTTATTTGTATGGCTTTCAGGAAAGAATTGTGGCTGCTTGTCTGTGTTTTCATATTTAAGATGTGATCCTGGAAAGAGCTTGAGACATTTGACTTTCTTTTTCATCATCTTTTAAACAAGTGTTGGATTGTAAATGAGACAAGGCTAGGTTAGAAAGTTGTTAGAATCAGGTAATGAAGGTCACTTCTACTACTGCAGCTTTTGGTAATTGGATTTTCAAAAGAAAAATGCTGAAGGCTGTACTGGACTGTATAAATGCAAGAAATGAAATGCATTCTTTAAGTTTATTATTATTATTTGCTAATGCAGAAAGAAAGCAGTGTTTAATTAGAGACAAAAAAAAGGCATCATGTCTACAGTGGTACTATAAATATGAATCAGGAATTGTAATCTGTAGCTGAAATAATACTGTTATTCCAGTGTTACCCTCTGTTTCTTTTTCTTACTTCATTCCATTAAATGTTGGGTAACAAAGGTGCTTTTCAGGTGACAGTGGTGTGATGATTTAACAGAAAGGAAATATTCTGGTTTGCTGGAGTCTGTAAAGGCAAAGCTCTTCTCCCTGGCTGCAGTGCCAGTTGTGCAGAAACACCTTGCTCATATTTGCTGGGTTTTATTGTCCTGAAATTCAGTGACCATTTTTGTAAACAGCAGTACTTGCTTTTCTCTTTAGAAGAACCTTCCTACTAAAGTAAAAAGTTTGGCTGAAACATTTATTCAAAAAATATTCTATCTCTATTCTGGAAATTGAGTTTCTAGTCACAGTGTTATAAATCCCATATTTTAGTAATTCTATAGCGAACAATAACTGCTGTAATAGTTAATACTTGAATTGCAGTACTTCCACAGAAATAAGAAAAAGGGGAAAAAAGCTGATATTCACTGACTGTTCTGTATCATCTGCACTTTTGTGTGCACGGGGCTGAGACAAGAAGAAAATCCTCTTTGTTTATCCTGAAATTAAAATCCTAATTTGTAGCTGTGCCTTTTCCCCCATTGGCAGTGTTGGACTGGATTAGGTGTGTCAAAGCAGCAATACCTTAGCTTAGTAATAGGAAGAAGTGAGTCAGGTGTCTGACATCATACTTTCCAGAAACTATTCCATTTTGGATAAATCTTTTAGCATATTTAGTGCTGATGGGAAGAACATTCTTTAGTACAGATGCAGCTCTTAAAGGCAAAGTAAGCCCATTATGTGCCCCTTTAACCTCTCACCAGGAATAGGCTGAGCGTGGGTAGGTGTTGTAGCACTGTGGCCATTCTAGCAAGAAACATTCAAGAACTTCTGCATGTGTTGTGGTAGAAAAACATGCCACTGATTTTTCAAGTGAATTTTCTACTGCTGACTTTGCTTCAGATATCAGTGCATGAGAAGTAAGATAAACTCAGGTGATCTTAAGAATAACCAATTCTGTACTTTATGGAAAGTTGCAATAGTAATAAGGGTTTTTAAAATTACATCTATGGAGATAACCTTTAGTATTTCTCAGACTGTGGATGTTGTGATTGCAGATTTTTCTGTAGTCCTCATTGGATATATTGACAAAAAACTTTTCCACAGAAACTCACATGTACTCCAAATTTTGTATAATTTAAATTGGCTGAGCATCCTTTTATATAATGGGTAACTAGTCTTTAAGTTAGCTATGGAACTACTTCAGCATCATCCCTTTATTAAGATTCAGTTAAACTACTGCTGAATCATGTTGGCAGCTGCACCTTTGTGAAGGCTGTGAGAGCACTTGGGAAGTTTTGCTGTGAGACCACATCCCTTCGAGTGCAAGGCAACTGTGGGAGCTGCAGTTGTCCTGTGGTTGACTACAGACAAAAGAAATGCTAGGCAAGGAACTAAAAGATTCTGAGAGAGGAAGTTAGAAGTTCTGCTTGTTTGCTTGGTATTTTATCTGTTGCTTATAAACCCTTGTGTTAAATTTTTAACATTTGAGCAGCAGTTTCTAAAAATCTCTAGAGTGTGTCAAAGCAGCCTCCTACTGTGTTAGTGACACTGCTACTACCCCTGTCAGGGACACAATGCTGCTTGGGCCTTTTGTGTCTTCAGTTCATCATTAGATCTGATTGTTTACTGCTTGGGGAAGAAAAGGCATCTGGTGCAGAAAAAATATCTGACACTTTAATCTTTCTTGATTAATCTCTTAAAGGTAATGAGGAGACATTCTGGGGCATGGTAATCCGTGCAATGCTGTTTTAGCTTTGTTTACTGCAGAAAGTAGACTGTAAAGAGAAGTGATAAGACATTGTAGATATCAAAGATGTGAAATCATACTGAGTGGGAGTAATTTGCATTCTTAAAACATAATTATCCTGGAACCTGCTTGTCTAAACTTCCTTGATTAGGTAGTGACTCAGTGATGATGGAGCAGGGACATGCCACTAATATGGATTTTCATAGGTGTGATAAAAATGAGGACATGTGAGCGAATATTCCACTTTCCAGGTGCAAAGGATGGGGAAGTGACAAGTGACAGCAGGACCCCTTGTGAGGATTCTCTTGGCCAAAATTACAGAGTTTTGTGTATTGGTAGCAATTGGTAACTTGAGGGAAATCGATATTGTGCTTGTGCTCAGCAGCTTTCACTGTATAAATAAACAAGATCAATTAAAGGCAATAGTGCCCAAGTGAAGACCTTGCAGCTTGATTTTCTGTTCCACAATGGAATTATTTCAGTGCATATAAATATGCACTGGAGCACGAAACAGCTGATTAATGTTTTGTGGTGTAGCTGACTTGCAGTGTGTAGTGTAGCTGATATCTGTGAAACTGGAAGCTTATTGAAACTACAGCTGCTAGTGAGAAAGATGGTGTTATCTTTTCTACAGGATCTTCCTTTTTGTGTAATGTGCTCTCAGTCTTCATTTTCTTACCTCAGGGTTACTTGTTGTTTCCCTCCTGGTGGATCTAACAGCCTCAGTTCTACCTGTAGAACACAGGGATTTGAGGTGTCTTTGAAGCTGAAATGAGTAATGGAGGAGGGTGGTGTTTTCCCTGCTGTGAAACAAGTGTTCTGGCAAACTTCAGCCCCTTAGGGACAGTTCTGCCTACTGAGCCTTGTGGTTTCTTGAACATATTTATACAGTGAACTCTGTAATTATTTTTCCAAGAGAGCACTCATCCACCTGATTTCAAGGCCTCAGATAAATATGTTTAGTCTGAAAAAGCTTTGTTTGGTATGGGGCTAGATATTATTAGAACACAAATGTAAGGCCAGTCCAGGAAAGGCAAAGTGGGTGGGTAAAAGATGGAAGCCATACTTGTTTCTTTGCCAGAGAGGCAATTCCAGAATATCCTTGTGGGAGGATAGTAATGAATTAAATTTAGGCAGAATGGAACACTTAACAGTTGCAGGGAGTCTAACAGTGTTAACTGACCTAGGTTTTTTGTAAACTTTGCCCACCTGCTTGGCTACCTACAAAATCAAACTCTGAAAGAGCTACAAGAAATTTGAGCTTTGTAAGATGAGTGTAATCATTTATATCCTAGTAGATTGTCAGCTGCTTAGAACTGTTATGAGAATCTCTTCTCTAAAACAAAGCAATAACCAGTGTTCCTCTCAAAATTCTGTCAGATCTTCCTCATGTAGTCTTTTCCAAAATGAGTCTTGTGGAAGGTTTCCTTCCCCGATATCACCTTTTATTCTGCTTATTGGGGAGCTTTATTTTAAGGATGTCTTACATGGCACAATAGTTTATGTTGAATGTTTCTTTTTGGTTTGATTTTTTTCAAGAAACACTACCAAGACAGGTACTCTATGTCATGGGATATGTTTTTAATAATGGTAGTTTACCAGAGTGAGCCTACTGCCAGGGTAGGTGAGAATAAGGGGTTCTTAGATGTGCAGACCAGGCATTGGCTTTCCTGGTAAATCAAGTAACTTGAGGTCACGTGCAGAGCAGCTTTGCAGAACTATGTAGAGAACACTCTGAAACCAAATATGTTTCATTCAAGGCCTTCCTTGTAAGCAGGCGTGTGAAGATTTAGGCAGCACTGTTTAAGCTGATTTCCACACAACAGTCTTCAAGTGCTTTAAATAGAAGATTGGGCTGAGACAGTGTAGAGTACTTCTAAACTATTAACAAACACCTTCCATTCCACTTCCAGCCGTTTTTGATAACTCTTCTGTTTTGGTTTGGTTTTTTTTTACAGTCCAAGCCATATATATTTGACCGTGTATTCCAGTCAAACACATCACAAGAACAAGTGTACAATGACTGTGCTAAAAAGATTGTCAAAGGTAAGGTGGAAGAGCAAATTTACCACAAGAAAATCTCATATTCCTGTGGATTTCAGTGTTGAAAACTAATACTTCTATTGCTGCTTTTTATCTTTGGAATGTTTAAAATGTGCCAGCATGGATTGTAGCACCATACAGTCATCCTGTAGTTGAGCTAATAAATTATGTCAGTGCTGTAATTAAACTTGCTGTTGCAGTTGACTGCAGCATTTGGTAATGTTACCTGTTATGTTTTAGGGTTTTTTTTTACAGTTCTCTGCAATGATTGTTTAAAACAATTTGTCAGAAATTAAACATAATAACTATTAATAATAATTTTGAGATGTGTCATCTACCCTCACCATGCCCCACAAATTTACTGGTGAGAAACATCATACAGAACTTTGTTTGGAGGAATGCAGGAGGAAATGAAAATTGTGAAATACGAGTTATTGCTGTGCATGCTAGGGTGTGCAATTTCTCCAAACCTGAATTCTCAGATTTGGCCTAGTACCTTCAGAAAATCAAGTCTTGTGACAAAGAAGGATATGCCACAGTAAGTTTTTGTAGTAAGCAATTAGCTAGTTCCCTGAAAATAAAATTGATTAATTTCTTGAGGGCATCAATAAATTTTAATTGACCCAACTTTCAAAACAGCTTTACAGAGCCTTGCCAGAAATCCCTGAAATACCGACTATTAGTTAATACCAATGGAATATTGGGTGAACATACTGTGTTTTTCATCATTAGAAAAGTAAATTGCTGTGGGAAATGCAGGCTGCTGCAAGTATTTAACCCTTTAATGAGTTAAATAATAATCAGGCTCAGATCAGGAGGTTGCTCATTGAATTTAGCTAAGAGTTGTAATGCTGCCCCTTTTATGCTCATGTAAGACTCTGAGCTCTGTGTGGCATTTCTCACCTGTGCTGCATCAAGTGGCAAATGAGCTCTAGTGGTGAGACAAATGGATTTACAGGTATGGTGGAGTGGCAAAGCCCTCCCCAACTGGAGTATCTCCTCGTGCTTGTTTTTGGAAAATAAAAGTTTGCTTGCAGGATGTGATTCTAGAGTAACTTACACATAAACAGGCCAGGCCACCAGCCTCTCACCCCTCAATCTAAACTTTGCTTGGTTCATTCATAATTTGAAATAGAAGCTTATGCCCTAAGAATAAAATGCTTGACACTTAAGGTGTCATCCGTTTGCATCACAATTGGACAATTAAACTTTCCTGTAGGCAGAAAACATGATGTTCTCCTGTTTGGTTTCTTCTGGGGTATCAAAGACCATCTGTTCAGTCTGGCAATTGCATTGATTTCCTTTTTGTTCCTAAATGTGAAGTCCTGATTTTTCTGGTTGAAGAAACAGGAACTTCTAAGGCACAGTCAGTGATGGCAAAATGCATTCAAAGATTTAGGGAGGAACACCTCCCTCCCCCTAACTCTAGCACAAGGTTCCCAGACACTGAGTGATTTAACTTGTTGGGCATTTTAGGACCTGCTTGCTTTAATTCTATTTAATTCAACTTATCTTTAGAAGAAGGAAATGAACACTAATGAAAATACTCTTTCCCTTTAGATGTACTTGAGGGATACAATGGTACAATATTTGCATATGGGCAAACATCATCTGGAAAGACACACACTATGGAAGTAAGAATGTTAAAATAATTTTCTCTTACTGTCACTGTCATGTCTTTTCATCACAATAGTCTTTGCTTTGTAGAAATAAGATGTCAGCTTGTTTTCTTCTTGCAATATTTTGATAGCCCATTATTTTTTTAGGACTGAGAATGGCAGTGTGGGTTTTTTTTTTTTTTTTCACATTCAGTAGCAGGATGAGAAACACAGGAATTATATCAATAGCATCATTTCAGTTGTAGTTTGGGAGAATTCTGCAGCTGTTCTTTTCACTTTTGGGAAACTGGGGGGCTCACTTTACTTCATGGAATAAGTGCATTGTACCTGTCAGTATTTTGTCAGTTGAACTGACCCAGATGTTTTGTGTCTGAGTACTGTTTGTAATGCTGGATTGAGTATGAATTTTTTGTTACATTCTTTTTCTGTTAAGGGGAAGCTTCATGACCCAGATGGAATGGGCATTATTCCAAGAATAGTGCAAGATATTTTTAATTATATTTACTCCATGGATGAGAATCTTGAGTTTCATATTAAGGTAAACTTTTCTTCATTTTTACTTTAATCTGTATTAAAATTCAAAGGTAGTCTATGTGTGAATGGATATTCTGTATCTGTTTCAAATGCCTGTAACCTGGAAACTGATAACCTGGGTTATTACTGATGTAACTGGTTTTTCCTAAAGAAGAATTATGTTAAAACTTTCATTTTGTTCCATTCAATATTGATGGAAACAATGCTGATAACCTGTGGCAGTGCTGATAGTGATTGAAACTTCTGATCAAAACAGTTTCTTCCTAAAGATACATTTTAATTCAGCCTGAAGAACTTGAGCTGGATGTAGTGTTATGTGGGAGGTCGTAGTAATCATGCTGAATCCTTGTGAAAAAGATGCAAAGCATTTTTGCCTTCTGATGTATCCCTTTTCCTCTTCTTACTTCTAGGTGTCATATTTTGAAATATACTTGGATAAAATAAGGGACCTTTTGGATGGTAAGAGTTTTATTTGTTTTGAACATATAAAATAAATTATTCTGTAGGGACATAATAAAAACCCCTTATGTTACCTAGATATTCATTATGGTAATAACTTTGCATGATAAGGGTATATCATAATGGGAAAGCATGGAGCTCATCTATATGATATTACTAGAGCTGCAGTGGTGGTGCTTTCCTGTGTGTTAATCTTTTGTCAGGTGTTGCTGAGAGGGAACATTTCTGACTCGGGCATGCATTGTATGCAGTGCACTCATTCAGTTTTGCCATAGCTTTGGAATGTTTTCTCTTCCAGTTTCAAAGACCAATCTTTCTGTTCATGAGGACAAAAATAGAGTTCCCTATGTAAAGGTGAGCATCAGTCTGATGTATTTTCATCTTGCACTCCTCTCCTGTGCACATTTATTTGTGCTTTGTTTATGTGGTGTTATTTTTCACAATCCCCTTTTTTTCCCAAGGGTTGCACGGAGCGGTTTGTATGTAGTCCAGAGGAAGTTATGGATACTATAGATGAAGGAAAATCCAATCGACATGTAGCAGTGACAAGTAAGTATCATCTTCTGTTTCCTTTTAGTGATTTATCTGTTTGCTTCTGGTATAGGGGAGGCACAGACAGTGAGTGAAATAATTCAGGTGTGTGAAAGGGTCTGGCATAAGCAGTTTCAGGATGTGTTTCATAAACAAGCATTTCAGTTCATTTCTGGTTAGATCATGTTGCTTACACTGGGATTGAAAGGAGAAAGTAAGTCATCAGTGAGGAACTGTGCATCACTGGAGAAAAGGGTGTAGTTCTGCTTTAGGAATAATGCAAAATCCCAGTTTGTGGAATTTGTTTTAATTAACCTAGAAATCTGCAAGTGGGGCTTGTCCACAGTTTGATCATTCTGTTGCTGTTCTGATCAGATATTCCAATAATAGCTGATCAGAATTCAGACCTGCTGCAGATGTAAACAGCATCCCAAGATATTTGGCTGTAGCATGCAATTGAGTTGCAAGGAGCCATGCCATAGGTCTCCAAATTCCCACAAAAAGCAAGATTTGGAAATGACAGAGAGGTTAGGGAAGACAAGGGAAGATGTAGGTGCATGCAAAGTAAAACTTGAGCTCTTAGCAGCTGAGGTGACTGTCAGAAGTTTCAGAGCCAATTTCAGGATGTTTCACAATCTTCTTGTGTTTAGTTCTTTATTCAGGAGGAGATTATACAGTCATTAAGAAAATAGAAGCATTTTCTTCTCATTTCTTAGGTTAAGGATCAAAATCAAAAATTATATTTTCCTTTTAAGGAATTTTTCAGTCTTGTGGTTTTGCTTCCTTGCTCCTAAGTAAAAAGGTTCAAGTGGGGACTGCACTAAGAAAATTTGAATAGAATATTATTTTGTGTTCTGTGCTTCTTTAAGATCAGTAAGCTGGTACTTTTAGAACTGTGAGAGATTTATACTTAAAAGGAAGAAGAAATGGCCAGATGTTCTCATTCAGGTTCAATGTTGTTACTGGATTAAAATAATACTTTAAATTCAACACGTCTTGTTTTCTCTTAATGTTTCACAGCAGAGGGGACAACAGAAGACAGGAATGAAAGGCTGTGGCCAGTTAAATTTTCAAAGAGGGATAAAATGGGGTACACTGGAAGTCTTCAAAAGACTCTCTTATCAAGAACTAAATATACTTTCTGTTCTAATAAAGTAAATTAATGTGTGAAATCCATGGTTGACAAGCTAGCAAACCTGATGAGTGAACTTATGTGATATTAATAAGAGCCCAAGGGAAAACTGGATCTTTCTTACCCAATTAGATGATACCATTGGTTTTGCTGCCTCTAGGTCTGCTGTCATTGAGGGATTACACTATACAGCTTCATTAGCTTTGGATCTCTGCACTGTGGGGAGGTGTTGTTTTAAGTGAGACTGGTTGTACAAATCTTTTTGATGTGTTTATTTTGAATTATAGATATGAATGAACACAGCTCCCGAAGTCATAGTATTTTTCTTATTAATGTAAAACAAGAGAATACTCAAACAGAACAGAAACTAAGTGGAAAACTTTACCTTGTGGACTTGGCAGGTAGTGAGAAGGTAATTATAAGTTTCTCTTTCTGCTCTGAAACTGTGTTTTTTCTTTACATTCAAGTATTTTACATGGTTCAGTTGTCATCTGTGAGGTGTGTCAGTTTTGATGTTGAAATATGGTTTCTGAATCCTAGGCTGGCTTGGCTGTTAGATGCTTTAAGCTGATCCACACTTGATTTCTGCAAGTGAGGATTTGTAAATCTAGACTAGGGTGGGGAAAGAGGGTAAAGTTCAGTTTCAGTATCTGAGATGTGTGGGTTAGCCAAGTACAGGAATCAACTTTTATGGTTGTGGAATATCTGGATTTTCTTATGTAGTGATACCAAGTTTCTTAATCTGAAAATCTGATCAACATTGGTTGACTGCTTGCTTTCCTATATCAGTAGCTTAAAGCAGAGAAGGAAATACATACTGTTATTAGTCTTCTGAAAGCTGGATTTCTGACATGCTTTTCATCTTTGCTTCTGGGTTTATCCCTGTCTTTACCTCCAGGCTTGCTGTTGTTTTTCCTTACATCATTGTTCTATGACCTTATTGTTGCCTCTGATCCTATATTTATTCTGAAATGTGTTTCTTCAGTCAGTCTTTTTTAAGAAGAGAGCTGGGTTGCAGGTCTCCTTCTCTGTAGTTCCTTTCAGTGTTTATTTCAAACTTTACATTGATGCATTTCCCCAGTCCCTTTGAAATGCATGCAGTTTTCTAATGGCTTGTATCAGTTTGTGCACAGGAAAGTAGAATTGTTTCATTGTAGTCATGGTCACAGCTGGGTGGAAATAGTTAAAGGGAATGTTATGGAACTGTAAGTCAAATTCAGCCCTTGAGGCAAAAGAGGCAAGGTGTATAGAATGGCATCAGGTCAGATTTTTTTTCATGTTTCTGCTACCTACTGAAGCTCCTAGAGCACTCATATAGGTCAGATTCTGCCTCTAAAATCTGTTCTCACAGATTTCTGCTTGTGAAGATTTTCTGTTGTTTTCTAGGGGTAGTAGTGGTATGTGGTTTGGGTTTTATGCTTTGTTTTGTTAGGGTTTTTTAAGGGGAGAGGTAGTTTGGTTTCAAGGATGATCTCTGGACAAACTATTCATAATACTTATTTACTTTTAAGGAATTAATCTTTTTTACAGACTTCAAAAAACTTTTGAAGTTGTTAATTTGACAGAAGTTACTAACTATACATTTATATGTTACAAAAAGGTATATTTTGCAGGGAGAATATTCACTTCAGTTAAAAACATGAGAAATGTCTTCAGACACTGAGTTTTGAATGAGAAATTGATAATGAATTGGGGAAAGTCTGACTAAGAGTTGGCTTATGTGTACCTCATAAAGCCAGGGAGACTGACTTCTAAGTGGGGAAATTATATAAGTTTCCTCTTAAATTTTGAAGGTATGTTTTGAAGATGCATTTAGTAATGTCCTGAAATATTGTATAGGTTAGTAAAACTGGAGCAGAAGGTGCTGTGCTGGATGAGGCCAAGAACATCAACAAGTCTTTGTCTGCTCTTGGAAATGTCATCTCAGCCCTGGCTGAAAGCAGTGTAAGTGTTCTCTTTCGTCTTTTTTTACTTGAAAGTTAAAAGCTTGCATCTCTGAACATACTGTGCAGAAATTCCCACCAGTCTCAGTGATATGAGCCAGTGCATTGCAGGTGGCCACTACTCTTGTACTCTATTGACAGTAAAGATTAATAAGTTACATTTAATGCTGAGGGACCTGAGCATTATACTGAAAATTTCCTTGTGCTCTAATAGTTACCAACATAGAAATACAATTTTGTCATCCCATGCATCTTCAGTCTTATGATTAATGAATTAAAGTAGAATTTAATGTCTTTCTAATGAGGTCATACCTAGCAAGAGTGTAGTTCATATTTCAGCAAATTAAATGTGTCTGAAAACCCATGACTGATCATTTAACCTCTTCCTTGGTAGACATATGTTCCATATCGTGATAGCAAAATGACCAGAATCCTTCAAGATTCACTAGGGGGTAATTGCAGAACCACTATTGTTATTTGCTGTTCTCCATCTTCTTACAACGAATCTGAAACTAAATCTACTCTTCTGTTTGGCCAAAGGTGAGTATGTGATTTAATAGGAATAAATGCACAATGAGAAATAAGTCAGTTGCTCTATTAAGATTCCTGAACCAAATTAATTAGGATGTTTACTTTCTTTCTGTAATTCTTCAGTGTATACATGCCTAAGTGTTGTGATCTGTCTTGTCTCTAATATATATAAATCCTGAACCCAGCCAGGATCATGAAGACTGTATTATCAGGAGCATATAATTTGGTTCAAATTGTGGTTTAATGTATAATCTTCAAGGGGTAGAAGTACTTCCCTGTCCCCTGCCCTCCCTAAAGTAGGTAGGAAGGAGCTCTCCCCTTGTAAGTTGAAACTTTATTTGCCAGGAGAGCCTGTTGTCTGGTCTGTATCTAACACTCCAGTAAACTTTGAAATGATTCTTGTGAATTCCTGTGTCATTTCTAACTGAATTTATACATACTCATTCCAATTAAGTACTTTGTTAGGTAGTTTTTCTTTACCATTTTATTGTTGTTGCTGCTTTTTTATACTCTAGTTCTCGACACTGGATTGAATCACACCATTTAGTGGAGCACATTCCAAAACCAGTCAGTGTTTTGCTAGTCCATCTGGTCTTTGATGTTAGTGCACCTCTGCCACTTCAGTCCAACAAGATAGTTTCCTACTGGTCTTCTCTGAGAAGTTTTATGGAAAATAGATCAGATTAGAAATCTGGCAGAATGTGAATAGTTAGTGAGTGTGGAGTAATGACTGCGTTGTGCAGCAGTGGAGCTTTTGGGTTTCATTTTAGAAGATAGGAGGTCTTTTCCTTTTATCATTTAGTGAATGTGCTGGTGGAAAGTGTCTTACAGCTGCAGCTATGTAGTTTCACTAACTTGTGCTCTTGGTGTTTTCAGGAATTAACAGAGTGCATTCCAGTCTCAGCCACTACAGTTAGTCCAGTGCAATAATTCAACTTCCTAGGGATATCAAATTTATGCTGAAGCCCTCAGCTGTAGTAACTGAAGGCTATGTAGTAATGGTATAATATAGTAGAAAAGCATATCTCTCTTAGTAGTAATGTGTCCCTAAGATTTTGCTTTTGGTTGAAATGAGCTGTTCATTAGATAAGCCAGATGGTTTACATGCTAGAGGTGTCCTCTCCATTGGACAGTGTTTGCTAGATGAGGAATACTGTTGTTCAAAACTGTGTACAACTGTCCTGACCTCAGTTCTTTCAGATGAATGTATGCAGTTAATTTTTCCAACTCAATCAGCTTGAGATTTCTCAGCTTTCCAAAAGTTGTGTTGCTCTGTCCTTTGACAGTTGTATCAATCCAAATGAAAGAATAGTAATTTGACAGGGAATAGAAATAAGGTTTTGGAAGAGATGGGAATGTTTATATTTTCACTAGTGATATGTGAACATGTTATTTAGTAACCTTTAATTCCTTTCTTTAAAAACGAATTTTCAGAGCTTTTTGCTTTCTCTGTTTAGAGCAAAGACCATTAAGAACACAGTCTGTGTGAATGTGGAGCTCACTGCAGAACAGTGGAA
Source organism: Melospiza georgiana (assembly GCF_028018845.1). Lineage (NCBI taxonomy): Eukaryota > Metazoa > Chordata > Aves > Passeriformes > Passerellidae > Melospiza > Melospiza georgiana. The sequence goes on from NC_080430.1 coordinate 15,172,738, forward strand.
GAAAAAGTATGAGAAGGAAAAAGAGAAAAACAAGACTCTGCGTAACACCATACAGTGGCTGGAAAATGAGCTCAACCGATGGAGGAACGGTGAGAAGCAAGTTTATTATTCTGCAAACTTTAGGCAAGACAACACACACTGAGTTAGTCTTCAGGCTACCAGAAATAGCTGAGAGCACTATGCAAGGCAGTGATAAGGATGTTGAAGCTATAGGAGTAAGTCAGCTTTGGAGCATTATATTTTTCACTTTATTGCAACTGAAATAACTTCTAATAATTGTGTGGTGGCAAAAATGTCTGAAAGTGTTTTCCTGTTAGATTGTTCAACACTTAGTTTTCTAGCAGGACTAGAGTTACATTGTAAAATAAAAATTTTGGGGGACACAAAAACTGATATTATCTGTAAGTGCAGAAACTAAGTAAAATGTTTCCTTTGTTTGGGTTTTCTGATTCAAAACAATACTACAAGATCTTGCCCTCATTTAAAACTCAAACATGTCGATAGGCAAAAAACCCATCCAAACCCCAAAGTTGCTGACAGTATCAAATATGTGCCTGTTAATTCTTCCTGAATGATTAACTTCTTATCAGTTCAAGTTGCTGGCAAAATGCAAGTTAATAGTGAAGCCATAAATTCAGGAAAGAGAACATAGGTCATGCAGATATACTCTGGAGTTTCGCAGCTGTAAAATATGATTTTGCAATCTGACAACTGCACCACATCCTGATAAAAATCTGAAAAAAAAAAAGAGTTTGCTGAAATAGGTTTGGTAGGATGTAGGGGGGTTTTTTGTTTGTTTTTGTTGGGGTTTTTTTATTGTTTCGTACAGCTGGTATGAGGCCACACCTGAAATGTAAATATTCTGAAAGAACTATACTTAACATCAGATACTGGAGTGTTGGAAAGAGCCTGTACCTTCCAAGGACTGCATGAAATGTTTTGAATAAAGCACTAAGAAATTTAGTTTAATTTACTAGAGAAGTGCCTTGGTATGTTCTGTCTTCTTCTCTGTGAAGTTAATGTTCTCATCAGAAAAATCTTTATGAACCTGAAAGGATAAAAGTGTAATGGAAAAGATTTTACATTAGAAGCAGAGCAATGTAAAAGTAAATGTGACTACCTAGTAAAACAGTGCCAAGGGAGACAGAGTTTTATGTCTTCTGGGAAAATTAGGTGACTTTCTAGAAGATAAGGTTTGATGTGTAGTTTGGAGCTCATAGCAGAGTAACTGGGTGAAATATGATGTTTTGTAGTAAGCAGGAAATAGTTTGGATGATCTAGTGGGGTTTTGTTTGTTTTTGTTTGTTTGGGGTTTTTTTACCAAGTAATCAGCTGAACTCAATTGCTTATGAACTGTGTAAAACTGTTAGTAGGAAATATGGAATACTTCTCAAGGGTAATTTTTTGGGAAATATGTCATGGCTAGCCGTACTAAAACTAAGTTTACTTCTAAGGGGAGACTGTACCAGTTGATGAACAGTTTGACAAGGAGAAGGCCAACTTAGAAGCTTTTGCAGTGGACAAGGATATTACTGTTATTAATGATAAACCAGCTACCACAATTGGAGTAACTGGCAATTTCACTGATGCTGAGAGAAGGAAATGTGAGGAAGAAATTGCCAAACTTTACAAACAACTGGATGACAAGGTATGCCATTCTTTCTTAATGTAAGATCTCTTGAAAATATGTCTTGAGCTATATTATTGTATAATGCATCTTCATCATTCTCAGGAGGAGAAGCCAAGGGGCAGGTACAGATCTCTTCACTCTTGTGACCTGAGGGAATGGCCTGAAGTTGTGTCAGGGGAGGTTTAGGTTGGATATTAGAAAAGGTCCTTCATCCAGAGGGAGGTTGAGCACTAAGGCTCCCCAGGGCAGTGGTCACAGCATCAAACCTGATGGAGTTCCAGAAGCCTTTGGACAATGCTCTCTGGCACAGGATGTGACTCTCAGAGTGTCCTGCACAGGGCTGAGAGTTGGGCTTGTTGATACTGATGGATCTCTTCCAGCTCAGCTTATTTGTGATTCTGTGTTTAATTTGCCAGTATTCATTTGTTAGCTCAGCTTGTTTAAGTATTTGCTGAAAGTACTTCCTCTTAATTCTGATTAAGAGAAATCAAAGCTGCCTTACCTGGTGCTAAGGGAGTATTGTTTGTTAGTTGGAAAACAATAGATGAGGGAAAATTAATAATTTGAAGACAAATTTTTTTCCTGTTTTGAATGTTTTATTTGAAATTTAAAAAATCTCAAATTTAAGCAGTAGTGTACTGTATTTGAATAGAAAAAATATGTTAATTAACAATTAATTGTTCCTTAGAACAACTTGGAGAAGGCTTGCAAAAGCACAGGTATAAGATTTTTGTCTCTGAAGCGTGGTGAATTACACATACATGCCAGGTTAAGAGCCTAATGAATCAACCAGTGAGAAGAATTGTTTTTTACTTTTACTGCTTTTTTGTGTAATTGTCTTGGAATAAAGAAAAGTTAGATACCTTATGTCTGCTATCTTGTAGATTATTTTTTTTCTGAGTGGTATTTGTCAGTTTAATGAACAGTCTTATTTCAACTACAGGATGAAGAAATTAATCAGCAGAGTCAACTAGTAGAAAAACTGAAGACACAAATGTTGGATCAGGAAGAGGTGAGTTTTGCTTTTGCATCTATATTTTATTTTCATTGTCTTTCCATTGAAGAAATCTTTGGTATTTGGAATAGGTCACAGTTTATGACCAGGAAGTAAAATGGAAGTATTTTATGCAAAGGCAGTTGTCTTCCCTATGCAGAGTTAGCAGGTTGTCAAAACTGAAGGTAACTTGATTTAATGTAAGAAATCTGTTCTAAGGTTTACTTCTGATCAGTTGCTGTACACAGAGGGAAGGGAGAGGAGGGAAATCTATTGGCCCATAATGAAAAGGGAAGTATCTGTGTGTTAATTCACACCATCCTTGCTAAAATATTCAAATTATTTGTATGCACATGTTGCCAGGGATATAAATTAATGAGAGGAAATTCCTATTAATAATGAAAACTTCATTTAGCCAAAATATTACAAAAATTATTTCTGTATAGCACAAATGTTAAAGTAATCTTTGTGTGCATATTCAGAAGGAAATGGGCTAAGGACTAGGGAAGTTGGAGCTACTGTTGAATCTAATTTAAATAAATAAATCTGCTTTTTAGCAATTGTATCCTTTGTCTAGTTATTCTTCAGCACTTAACAGTGTTAAAATGCTGAAGTTTAGTCCCTAGACTATTGAGAATTCCAGACTCCTGAGTAGTGTTCAGTGGCTTTTTTGAGAATTTGCAATATTACACGTGCATTTCTAGTTGCTACTCCTATGTCTTCATTTGTAATCACTTCCATTTTTAGGATATTTAAAAACTTAAAGAACTGTGAATATAGATGGTGAATTTAGTTCTTCATTATATTCTGTTCTTGGTATCTTTATTGCATGAAGCTAGTCACTAGGAATGTAGATATAAGCTATTGTACAACTAAAAGCATTAATAAAATTCAAGATATGTGTGGAGTTTTCTTAATGATTATTTATTGTTGTATTTTTATTAAACCTCTGTCAATGTTGCAGCTTCTGGCATCAACCAGACGGGACCAAGACAACCTGCAAGCAGAGTTGAATCGCCTTCAGGCTGAAAATGATGCTTCTAAAGAGGAAGTGAAGGAGGTGCTACAAGCCCTTGAAGAATTAGCTGTCAACTATGATCAGAAGTCTCAGGAAGTAGAAGATAAGGCAAAGGAATATGAACTGCTTAGTGATGAACTCAATCAAAAATCGGTATGAAATTGGGATAAGAAATTACTCATAATCTTCAGTGTGACTTTCTTTCCTTACCTGTATTTTTTAAAGTCATTTGAAAATGTTTCACAAGGGAAAACGAGATCCTAAGTCTAAAACTTACTTCATTTTTGCAGGGAATGATTATCTAAAACCTGTAAGCTTAAGAAAAAATGTATGGTGATTATTGACCTTGATAGTGCTTGTCTTTTTAGTGCCTGTGACATTTTATTCCCTGAAGTGTGTTCAGAAATATCCTAGGTGTCAAAACTTAAAACTTTCATTACATGCTGGTGTTGTTTGCCTTTCTGATGCAGATGGGAAAATCCTGACTTAAGAATCTGCTTCTTCCAATCTTGAAGTTGCAGTGAGCATGCTGCAGTTTCTCTTGAAAGGAATGTGTATTTGCCTGCTGTGTGTTTGGAATGTGAGATAACTTACCTTGATACCTTCAAAAATGAGCAGTTTGGTTTACTTTCTGCAAGGAGTAGTTGGGGATGTATTCCACAAGATGACCCTTGTTCAAATACAGATGCAGCTTCAGTCTCACAGGCTACTCTGCACCTCCTTACATCCCTGAACTGACATCCTCCTTACATTTCTGAACTGACAGTTTTGGTAGCCAGTTTTTGGCAGACCTCAATCAGTTTTAAGTTAAGCAGTTAATACTCTACCTACTGTCCTAAAATTTTAAGTACTGGAAAGGATCAGCATGTTTGCTGGCATTGCAGACAATATCAATGACACAAGTCTCACTCGTCTCTGTTCTCGAAGATAAGAGGATCTGAGTCTTCTAGTGGCTGTGTCTTCCAATTTTCAGTTAGGAACATTTGACATGGGAGAGCACTAGTGATGTAATTGAAGTTCACAAGATCATGAAACTTCTTTTTAATCTTCTGAATGTTCTGAACTGGTAACTTACATCACTTGAAGATTGGCCAAAGTCAGAGAATTATGAAAGTCAGAGTCTTATGAGCAGCATTTAAAGGCTCTTGGAATAGGCTTGCTCTGTGTGTATGATTCTGAAGTGTATGGTTTGTTTTTTGATGGGTTTTTTTTCTTGTTTGCTTTATTGGTGTAGTTTTTAGTTCTAGGTACTGATTCTAGATATTAAAACTAACATCCAGTGAGTGTCATGAATAACTCAATCTGCAAGAAAGCAACTGTTCAGAGGTGTCATAAAATGAAGACATCCCAATCTGGCACTGCTAACCCATGCAGTAAACATCCTTTGGTATCTCTGTCTGAGATGCAGACTAATAGCAGACTCTTGAGCATGCAAGCTGCTGAGCTGCAGCCACTACCACCACAGCAGCTCAAACCAGCTGAAAAAGTGTTCAAGAATAAGTATTGTGCTTATGAAATGTCAGTACTGGAAGAGTATTCTCATTTTTTGATTTGCAAGTAGGGAAGAGTTAAGAGCTCTGCAGATAGATAGAACTGAAATAGTTTTAATTTACCAAAGTATGGTGGAAACTGTTGGACTTGCTGTCCATTTACCCTTTTCTGTAAATGTGATTCCCTGCAATATTTAATTGTATATAACTCTAAATGCTGTTTAACAGTGTTAACACTAATTTTGTTGCAGAATTTTAAGATTTTGTGAGTTGAAGGTCTCTGTCCCCAGTACTTTTTAGTTCTTTCAGAAGAAATGCTGGTGCTCTGTAAATAGTATGACACTAGTTCCAAGAACAAGAGTTGTTTTGTTTAATCAAGGGTAACTTCTTTTACTGTAGGTCACTTTAGCCAGTATAGATGCAGAGCTTCAGAAACTTAAAGAAATGACCAACCATCAGAAGAAACGAGCAACAGAAATGATGGCTTCCTTACTAAAGGATCTTGCAGAGATTGGAATTGCAGTAGGAAATAATGATGTCAAGGTAAGAGTTAATCACTGCTGTTTTCAGTGCCATGTATTAAACACATACATTGTGGATAGGTGGGGACATTTTCTTAGTATGGTAAAAATTACCACCATAGGAAGCTTCATCTATATTGATAATTTGGACATAAGCTTCTCCATTGCTTGTATTGTGACTTAATCACGTCCCAGACAGAATTTGATTATGCACAGACGAGGAAGAGCATGAATGATTTTTTTCTGAAGCAGTGTTATACAAGTGCTGTGACAGTGTGAACTTCAAACAAAGCACTTCAAAAACACAGCAGACCCCACTGGTTGGCAAAGTAAACCCATAGAGTGCCCAAAGAAACTTGATACTCATGGGAGCCAAGGGCAGAATATGCTGAGAGGTGACCAGGGTGATGAGCCCATCTGGCCTCTACACAGGAGCACTAGGGCAGTCACAGGCAGGCCAGGTCCCTGGGCTTGGCTGGCCAGGGGAGTTCTGTCTCTAAAGCTCTCAGCAGGGGCACTGAGAAGAAAAAGCTCAGAAACCTCCCCAAGTTCAATGGCTTAAACTAATCTGTCTGAGACACCTCCCCCACAGGAAGTGTCTCCAGCACTGCTTACCTGTGTTCTCCAGGACAGATACATTGATCTGGAAGGACACTGGGATCTGCCCATGGTTGGTGATCTCCAGGGTGCTTCTCTCAGTGAAACCCTTACTCAATCCTGTTATCAAACTGCTGTATGAAGTGGTCATAATCAACAGCATTGTCTTGGAAATCTAATACTGACTTACAGTGACAATCAGGATGACACTTGTATTAAAAACAGCATGAGGACATGAAGTAAAAGATAAGTCTAGAAGATGGCTGTAGGGCAAGAATGACTTGCAGTAAGTCATTCTGAGCAGTATTAGAAATAAATTGTGAATTGCATTTACTTCTTCAAGCAACTCATTATCTTTGTACAAACTTCTCCATAATCAATCAGAAAACTTAAATACCAAAATGTAAGTTTGTTTGTTTGTTTGTTTGTTTGTCTGAAGTTCTGTGGTTATCAGTTGAGGCTGGGGATATGTCCTGGGCATTAAGATGCTCCAGTGCACTGTTAGTTCACTTCTGTTATGTGAACTTTCTAAATGTGCTATTCCACCCTTTGCAGCAGCCTGAGGGAACTGGCATGATAGATGAGGAATTCACAGTTGCAAGGCTGTACATTAGCAAAATGAAATCAGAAGTGAAAACAATGGTGAAGCGTTGCAAACAGTTAGAAGGCACACAAGCTGAAAGCAATAAGAAAATGGAAGAAAATGAAAAGGAGTTGGCTGCCTGCCAGCTCCGGATCTCACAGGTAAATATTTCTCTACAGTGCACAGTGTTCTTTATAAATTAAATTCATTAACCTATTAGGGAAAAAAAAAGTTGCAGGGTTTTTTTGGCACCTAACAAAGCACACTGTGAGTGAACAGCCATAAGACTCAGCTGTTTCCTTAGTACTGTCATCAGAGTGGATGCTTCTAAGTAATTCTGCATGGCAGGAAGTCAGAATTCCTGCAATTTATCTGTAGCCTGCTAATGCTTTTGTAGCACTTGTATTAAATACTGGAGCCTGTATGTTCTCCATCACAGGATTCTTTACAAATGCAAGTCTTACAGAAGCAGTGGCTGGTGGGCACTCTGCCTGCTAATGCCCCAGGCTGGAAGTGGGAGAGGTAATAGCAGAGTAAAATTCCAAGAGGTTTGTATAGCAGATTAAATTTATTTCTAATGTGAGAAAGGCCATTTTAATGTGATTTTTAGAAAAGATAAGTAATGTGAATTCTAACACTTCTGAAAACTGTAATCTAGACATGCAGTTTAATATTTCTGTATTGTTTTTCATACAGATAATCATCTCTTTTAAAATCAGGAGATGCACATTTCAGGGCAATTTTATAAATACAGTGGCCCTCTCTTGCCTCTGTTATTTTTTAACATTCAAAACATCTCCCAACCAAAAATGTATTTCATTCCAACCCAGAATAAAGACATTGTCTTAAAGGCTGCATTACAGATCTCGAGTAGTCACATTCTTCTAAGAGTCTAGCTGGCACCATTTTTGTTTTGAGATGAGGTTACTTGTTGTGTAAAAAATAAGTATGAACCGTTTATGCAGATGTAATTCCATGGTACCTAGTTCCAAAGCAAATGAATCTTTTCATTCCACAAGCATGAAGCCAAGATCAAGTCACTGACTGAATATCTTCAGAATGTGGAACAGAAAAAGAGGCAGCTGGAAGAATCTGTGGATTCCCTTAATGAAGAATTAGTTCAGCTCCGAGCACAGGGTAGGACTTGCCTTCCTACACCCCACCCAGCACCACCATTTTAACAAAATAGTGATAAATGTAAAGTGGGAATTGCTCTGTTCTGTTTAGGTTGAAAGGTAGAGCTATAGAAAGGCTTTTTGCTACTAAACATGTAGCATTAATCCATGGTAAAACATGTTTGCTGCTTGAAAGAATTGTTATTGATAGGATTAAAGGTGTTACTAATTTAATTAATTTTTGTGGTGGGAGGAGACTTTTTCTAAATTGTAAGGTGTTGGCAAGGGAAGGGAAATCAATGCCATCATCCATGTGATTGTGTAGATACCTGGCTGAATGGTTTTTTTTGTTCTCTATCCCTTCTAGAAAAGGTCCATGAAATGGAGAAAGAGCACTTAAATAAGGTTCAAACTGCAAATGAAGTCAAGGTGAGGTAATTTCATTCCTTAAAAAAGAAGAAAACCCTAAAAACCCAAATTTCCCCCAGAGTGAAGCCTGGTGGTAACTCAGGGCATTTAATATGTTCTGGTTTTTTCTAATAGCAAGCTGTGGAGCAGCAAATTCAGAGCCATCGTGAGACACATCAGAAACAAATCAGTAGCTTGAGGGATGAAGTTGATGCAAAGGAGAAGCTCATCACTGAGCTTCAAGAGTGAGTACTTGGCTTTATTTTAGTGGTGCCAAATGTCTCTGGACTGGGCAAGTACAGAAGCAGAGTACAGTGGGAGGAAGTGGTGAGAGTTTCCTCCAGAATTGTCCTTCTGGCTTCTATTTTGTTACTGAATGGGCTAAGAGCTTCAGCTGATAAAGTATTTCCTTTGTGTTCAGCCAAAACCAGAAGATGATGCTGGAACAGGAACGTCTGAGAGTTGAGCATGAGAAGCTGAAAGCGACTGATCAGGAGAAGAGCAGAAAACTTCATGAGCTTACGTGAGTGATAATGAAAGTGATGTGTGAAACAAATGTGTGTGGGGACACTTGCTCTACAGGTAGTGGCCACTGATGCAGTGCCTCTCACTTTATGGTATCCTTGTAAAGAGCATACTGTACTTTTTTAGAACCTTTGCACTGCATGAATACTTAAAATAAGGAGTAAAATTATGAAAGATATGAAGGCCACAACTGCTTTTTTGTTATTATGCTATGGTTTGGAGTAATTAACTTTTCAATTTGCAGCTAAGTGTTGCATTCTGTAAGACTGCAAGAGTCTTCTAACAATTCCCCTTACTCTTTTTGTGGTTCTTGTGTTCCCTTAATCTTTTTATAGTTCTTAGGTGATTTAACTTGTTAGGTGGCTTTAATTGGTTTATTCTTAAAATTAAACATTGCATGCTTCATTGATGAACTAAATACAATGTGTTAGTGAATTAGAGACTTGAAAGTTAGTGGAAAAGTGGAATTACATTCTGCTTGCAGGTACTATCCGAGTCAAACTTGAAAAGAGTTCTCAGCTTCTAGAAATCTGACCTTAGTCTCCTGGAAATCTTTCTAAGTGTATCAGTTGTAACCCCTTCCTGGTGCATACAAATTTATCTTTCTAGAAGCTAAAAATACATTATACTTAAAGTACTCTTTGAAAAGTTCTTTTTGGTTATGTTTAAAACACACAGTGGTTTTCAGGGGTTTTTATCATGGTATTTGAAGTAGTCAGAGGGACCTGACTCATCTGTGCTGGTAACCAAGAAGTAATGCTTGCTAATTTTTTTTACCTTTTTGTTTGTCCTGTGTAACTGACTAAACTTTTAACAGTACTCTGATCTTGTGATTCCATCTTATTTTGATTTATCTATCTGCCACAATGATTACAAAACTTACATTAACTGCAATAGATGTTCTTGTAAGATTCATTCCTCTTCAAAAGATTTGCAGAGTTCTAAAAATTGTATTCTGTGTCCTCCCCTAGACTTTTTGAGTCCAGTTGTTTTCCACTGAATATCATAAATGTGCATGGCAAATGACAGACCAGGAGCAATGCAGATTATTCACTTTAATTTTTTCAATTTGAAGTTGTAGGAGATGCCTGAAACTATTTATCCTGGACAATGGATAGGATAGTGGCATTATTTCGAATATTTTATTAGATCAAATGTTTGGTCATTTAACTGTGAGCTAGTAGTGAAACTGACTGAGTGAGGAGAAATTCCAAGAGGAGAAGAAGTTTTTTTAACTACTTAACAGGAACGCTTCATTTTTTTCACTTAATGTTCTGATCTCAGGTCATAAAAACAAAAGTGCACATTTCTTTCCTGTATTCTGTCATCTTGGTAACTGCACTGACTTACAGTTCTGAGAAAGAACATTTCCTGTGCAGAAAATGCTTTCAGAGTAACTGGCAAGACAGCAGCTCTGTACACAGATAATCATCAGGTTCTATTCCTGTACACTGACACTTTTGTTTATTGCTGGTTTTGCCAACTTGTTAAGAGTGAGGTGTTAAAGAAAACAAAGAGAACAATTTTAATCTGGTACGTGATCCTTATTTCAGCTGGTCACAGCTAAGAACATTTGTAGAATAAGATCTCCCCAAATAATCACTCCAAAGCGAACTCTAAGAGTTTTGTCTTTTACTATTCCAGAAACTTTTACAATTTATGCATCTGAATGTACTTGTTTGTATTCAATATTAAAAGTGCATCCCTCTTTTCCTTTGGCAACTCCCCCAATCCCACCACCCCCATGCCATACAGATTTCTGAGTGTCATCTGTTGGTTCCATCTTTAATTTAAGACTTCAACCAAAATACTTTTTTCATTTGTACCATAGAGTGTTAATTACTGTAGTCCTCTAAAAGAAAATTTCTGATTTTTCTAGGATATTTCAGGAACAATTTATTTTCTTTTAGGGTTATGCAGGACAGACGGGAACAAGCAAGGCAAGATTTAAAGGGTTTGGAAGAGACTGTGGTAAGTAGTCAGAATATATTCCAAAGCAAATGTCAATATTTGTCTTTTTTTTTTTTCTTTCAGAGTTTGTTTGGGTTGTTTTGTTAATTTCTTGTTCTTAACTCTAGGCAAAAGAACTTCAGACTCTTCACAATCTTCGGAAGCTGTTTGTTCAAGATCTGGCTACTAGAGTGAAAAAGGTAATGTGGTGCTGTAGTTAAACTTGTTGTTTCTGAGAATGCTGCATGAATTTCAGTTTAGAACTAAGTTAGGAGCTGATGTTTATTTGGTTTAATTTTTATGGCTATGCAAGTTCAGATTTGTTGTCAGCCCCCTGTCTCCCTCCCCCTGCAGAGTGCTGAGATTGACTCAGATGATACAGGAGGCAGTGCTGCACAGAAACAGAAGATTTCCTTCCTGGAGAATAATCTTGAACAGCTTACAAAGGTTCACAAGCAGGTACAGTGAGACTTCATTTCAAATTTTAATGAAACAACTCCAGATCCATTATTACAGCAGCAACTGTCTATTGGTCATAAAATAACTTTTGTAGGTAAATACTTCTACATCTTTAGTGTGTCTCTTGATACAGGAAAACTTTAGTCTATTGTTTTGTGACATAAATTATTTAGCTGTTTTAAGTACATGTGGGTGTATGATAAAATAGCTGCATTTAAACAGAAAGGGATCCAGGTTTGTGTGTAGACTGCATATATGAGTCTGAGGGCTGCTTGCCTGTCTCAGATGGAAGAGGTGTCTCTGGGTAGCAGGTTCTTCCACAGTAACTGATTTTGCAAATGACAGTCTCAATGTCACTGACCTCCATAGATTTACTAAAAGCTTAAACAGAGTTAATACAGCAAGCCTACTGCTTTGTCTCTTCAGGGGTGAGGAGGGTGTTTGGTTGGCTCTCCCTGTGAAGGGAGATAGCACAAAAATAATCACTTCTGGCTTGTAGCTGGTACGGGATAATGCTGATCTGCGCTGCGAACTTCCTAAACTGGAGAAGCGCCTCAGAGCCACGGCTGAAAGGGTGAAAGCTTTGGAGTCTGCCCTGAAGGAGGCCAAAGAGAACGCTTCTCGCGACCGCAAGCGCTACCAGCAGGAGGTAGATCGTATAAAGGAAGCTGTGAGATCCAAGAATATGGCCAGAAGGGGACATTCAGCACAAATTGGTGAGTACAGAATCCCCTACCCCAAAGCTTCATCTCTCCTACTTTTGTTTTGTTTTTGTGTATATGTGATCTTTCAGCCATCACTGAAACTGCACATATCAATGTGATCTATTTTCTACTGTGAGTAATATTTTGGTTAACAGACTGTGTGTGGAGGTGGTACTTTATGGTTGTTTGCCTTTTTACTTATTTTATTTGGCCTTGGAAAAGGCTTACCAACCTAGATTTCTAGTCTGAATATGTTATATTTCCTAGAAGAAACAGTACACTGCATGTGAGTCTTAATCTCTTAGATAATTCCATTCCAATTTCTAAGACTAAAGAGATATTGCAAGGAAACAAGAAAGATTAAGCCATCACCTTCAACAACAATATCAACAAAAATTACCTGATCTTAAGGGGCAGAGGAGCAGACAGAAACCCACAATATCCGAACATCCTTAATTACCTTTTCAGTTCTTTGTTCCAAAACATAGAGTATCCACAGCCCTCTCTAGGGGAAAATTACAGAAAAAAGGGTGGGAAGGTGGAGGCAGAATAGTCATATTCCTTTGCTGTTCCACTTACCATTACTCTGTAAAGTGCTGAGGATGAAGAAGGTGTGTGACCTGTGGAGAACTTAACTGTGCACATTACACTACAGCTGTAGAACTGAAGGCCTTCAGTCAGCAATACACGTCTCTTAATTGTTAATGTCACTAAAATGAGTGTTGCAGTTAAATTTTGCTCATATTCTGCAGGTCTGCAAGGAGGTGTTGCAAAATAGTTTAAGTTTTTTGGTCACATGAAGTGACAGCTTGCAGACAGGTGCTTTTGTGTCTTAATTGTCTCTCAAATGGTCTCCAAGAAAACAAACAGTTCTCTAGTGAGAACTGAGGTACACAGCCTCTTGTGATTAAATGTCTAGATGAACTAGTCATGTCCTCCTGGAGATGAGTTTCCTATAAGGCAGTAATTGAGAAGTGTTTCTCTGCTGCAGCTGCTACCTGTAGGTTCTTTTTTGCCTGCTGAAATTTTAAGTGCTTCTCTTTAATATTACAGAACTTTGTGAAGTCCTACACATACCTTATGTGTGTTCTGTTAAGAGCTAAGTGCAAAATTGACTGAAAATACAGTTTATTAAGTGTATGCAGCTTATGAACAACCTGCCAAAACTGCTGGATTTTTACTTTGGCTATAGAGCAAGTTTTATTTTTGTGTGGTGGTAGGTTGATGAAGCAGTGTTATCTGTGCAGTATTGGTACACAGGACCATGTGCAGAGAGAGTAACTAGTGACTTTATCAATAAGGAGATGTGAGAAGGACAGCAAGTATGATTGCTTACTGATACATAACTCTCAGGAAGCTGTCTTAGTGTTGTGTCTTATTTGAGTTCTTATTGCCAAAAAAAAGGATTCACAGAAGGTAATAAATTAGGTGGCACAGATATCTCTTGTGAAGATAATCCTTATCAGAAGCTTTTTGAGCTTTAACAGGGAACAGTAAAAGCAAAATCTTGTCTATTCCTCCAGGGTTTGTTGTAGTTGACACTAATCTGCTACGTTCTCACAATGCCATCCTCTAAACTTGTTTTCTTATTCCAAGCGCATTCAGTTGTGACTATTGCATTTGGCTAATGATATCAGTAAATTTGAATAATCCAAGATACTGTTGTGTGTATATTTGTAAGTCCCATTTCTTGTCGTGCAGCTAAGCCTATCCGCCCTGGCCAGCATCCAGCAGCTTCTCCAACTCATCCAAGTGCAATTCGCGGCGGAGGTGCGTTCACTCAGAACAGCCAGCCAGTTGTGCTGCGCGGAGGCGGGCGGCAGGACAAAGTGTAAGTTTGTCCTGTAGCTTTTTGTAAAATGTGTGATCAAACTGCTTTGTGTTAGGTTTGTTACAGTTCATTCTGTGGCATAAAGCCACTTGAATAGTCAGATTAACTCCTCCTTTTTTCAGAATTTTAGCCCCAGAGGAATGGTAAAATGTACACCTGACTAAAGATGCTGCTGCTTTTCTTCTAAAGTGTGTTTGCTGTAAAATGGTAATTCTGATGGTGTTCTGCAGGAGTAGAACTAAATGTGGAAACAATCAGCTGGAGATGGTTACCAGTCAAAGACAGTAGCCACTGTTGGAGAAAGGGTTGGATATTTTAAATTCTTTTGGCTTGCTAGTATCTTTTAAAATACAATTTTCTTCAGGAAAACATTCAGTGATGAAATAAAATTTTCCCTATTTTTACATGTTATTTATTTACTTTGCTTACTGTGTTTGCACACTGCTTTGTGTGTCAGTGATTTGGAATTATTTAACGGAAGAATTCGTGTCCTTATCCAGTAAACTTAAAATGTTAGCCTAGCTAAAATGCAGTTACAGTAATTGAAATTAAATGTACACTTACCTTAAAACATCTCTAATCTCCAAAGTAATTACTTGTTGCATGGTATTAAATATGCTTAAGTTGCTTTACAGAATCATCTCTCTTTTTAATTAATATCTGTGTTATAGTTGGTTGATCTGTTGTTCACCTAACAGTAATGCTTTACTTTATATTCTCTGTTGTCATCTTTACTTTTGCATGTGTCTATAAATGTCTTCTAGACATTTCCTTAGTTAATTATCTGCATCTTCAGTTTGAAATACATCTAAAATGGGGTGAGGTGCTTGAAATCTGGGTGCTCCTCTTCTGAAGGGCTCCAGAACAGTTTGTCAATCTTGTTTCTATTTGTTTCTTTTCATTAGCTGACTGACTTTTCCAAGCTTTCTCTCCAGTTCAAAGAAAACAGGGCTGTAGTACTACTCAGGGTACCTGATTCTGTTCAGAAATGTCTCTTAGTAAATAAGAGGTTGAACTGATGGGTACTTCAGCCTTGAATAACATTTGCCTTGAATGACCAAGGAGTTGCCACTAGCCAGGAATAGCAGCAACAGTTGTGGGAAATGGAGCTGGGCTCTAAGTGGTTTCTGTCTGTAATGTTTACTCCATTATTACAATCCATATTGCATACCCAGTCAGTTTGTGGTGCTGTAAAATCGTTGGTAGCAGACAGCATTGCTTAAATGCTTTGTGTGCTGTGTGATTTCTTATTTTAAAGTGGGTTTTTTATTAGCATTTATCTGAGTGGTTTAAGAACTGGGCTCTTAAAGGCTGTGTAAATAGTGATACAGTCTACTGTAAATGTAAATAACTTTGCTTTTGTGTCTTAACTCTGTGATTTTTTTTTTTCATTTACAGTTGCTGAAAAGTAAATGCAGCATGAGGAGGATTGGATATTGTGTAGAGGGAGTCATTCCATGACAATAATCTCTCCTTTTGGGGACTGTAGGATTATTTTTTGAAAATTGTATAAATTATACCTGGCCTGTACAGCTCTTCCCCCTTCTACAAATTCTGCTAACTGATTCCCAAAAAAAACCAACTAGAGTGCAATTTTGGCGTCTTGAAAAATGACATGTTACTTAAAGTGTAGCTCTGCTTATTACACAGTTTGTCTTTCATGTCTTAAATTTAGTCTGCACTGTGCCAAGCTGAATGTATGTTGAGAAAAATCTTAGTTCCAATTTTCTAGCTTAATTTGTGTACATCTTATTGTCTTAGGGAATGTGCAACAGTGTTTAAGTATACTTCCATTTTTATCACTTGACATAACACTACATGTCCCACCGAATTAGGGCGGCGCTCTGCATTACAGTGTTCCTTTGGAATGCTGCATTGGAGCTGGCTGTGTTTGGACAGTGTGAGCATCCTGGAGTGCTGACACTGAAGGGTTGGGTGAGCACAGGGCTCTGTAACTGTTACCTCACCCAGTGCCCGGCCACAGGGTGACTTAGAGTTAAATACTGTACACAAATAAGGGCAAACCTGAGTTTACAACAAAGAACTTTGGCAATGGATTGTCCCATCTGTCCTGTTCCTGGTTCTGCACACAGTATGGTCTGGTGGAGTGAAAACATTCTGCTTCATTCTGATGAGCCTGTCTGTCCATTTGTCTGTATCTGTGACAGTTCACTTTCACTATTTTGTAATAGTGAAATGAGGGCAATCTAAACTGTAACTTTATATTCCACTACATACAGTACTGGAATTTTTGACTAAAATTTTAATTTTCAATTTAAAAATACTTTTTCAGCAACAGGCCAATGAATTCAGATACATGAATAAAGGACACAACTTTTTAAAACTGATGTATCCAGAAATGCCAGAGGCATGTGTTTAAAATAACAATAAAATAAAGTGCTACCCTGAATTGTATTTGTAATTCATTTGTAAGTAGGTATATGAAATGTCCAAAGTAGTAGTTGTTGAATATTTTTCTTCTCTTTGCAATAAAGTCCTGTAAAGTGGCTAACAAAACAAAACGTGGGGTTTTGATTTTTCTGTTTTGTTTTGTTTGTTTGTTTTGAGCTCTGGTAGTCTCACTGAGCTGAATCCAGGGTTTAAAGTTTTATAGTATAATTTACTTAACTTATTCATAGGGTTTAGCCACTATAATTTTTAGGACAGCCTTCTTCTGTATAGAAGCTAGTTAGTTACCAGGTCTTTAAGAAAGAAGAAACTTAGTGTTGCTGGAAGAATTCAATGAGTTTTTCAGACCTGGTTGATAAAACTTTTTGTTCTGGCTTGAGTTTTTTGCTGGGTATTCATTTATTGTGGAAACAGTAGAAACTCTGTGACTGTTCAGACAGCAAATCACTTTCAATTTTTATATTATAAAATAGGCAAACTATTTATATTATGGTGGAGTATAGTCAAATTTTAGACCTTGAACCACTTTTTTTCTATATCTACAGTAGTCTGAATTTTTAGTAGTTTGATTTTTAAAGGTTGAGTGTATCAGTTGGAAATCCCACTATTTTGGAGTTCTCAGCTTTTAAGACAGTTTTCTTCACTAAGGCCGCCGAACACTCCAAACTTGCAGTTGTTTTAGAGCACAGTTGAAGGCAGCATAATGAGGGAAAAAAAATAAAGAAACAACAACATATTTTGAATTAAATTTCTCATCATGGAATCAGCACTGTCCATCATCTTTCTCAATGTTAACTACAGGTTTTCAGGCCTTCATTTGTCAATGTGCAATCATAAAAACAACACACTCAAATGAAGCAGGATTTTTTCTCATGCCTGTGAATGAGGGTTTCATTCCTGTAGGTAATTGTCATGGGTTTTGGTGCTGAAAATTGCTGTGTTTAAAAAATTAGATTAAATAGAAACTAGTGTGTAGCTCAGTGTACATCACCTTTTTATATTTAAACTTTTTTTTTATTTTAAACCTTTTATGAAGTTTACCAAGAACTGCCTCTTAAAATGTAAAAAATGAAAAAAAACCACACAACTTTCTGTGCTTTCTGGTTTGGCTGTCATAGGTCAGCCAGACAGGACAATTACTGTAATTTGTAAATGAAAGTATTCAGTCTATACAGGGAATGTTCAACACTGCTATTTCGACTTGCAGTTTTTGAGTGGTTCTTATTTTTATGTTCCTCTAGATCATATTTTTAAAAGATGGTTTAGGATAGGAACTTGGTGAAATAATATTTATTTCTGGTGAACAACTAAATTATTTACATAACTTAAATGCTGACTCACTACTGTGTGTAACTCTAAATTTGACATGAGGACAAGTCTACCTGTGGAATCTGATTTAACTTCAGTACACTTAAGATGCATTAAAACAATTGGTTTGGGGAAGACGCCATATAGTTTTAACTTACCTGCATGCTGTAAATGTATTTGTGTTTAAATAAAGAGGAGAAAAATCTTTGAACTTTTGTGCATTTATTCCATTTATTATCTCTACAAGTGCTCAAATATGTTGGTGCAACAATCTTCTCCAGGCGTGTTGAGTTGTGCTTGGGGCTCTCCTGAGTGTGGTGTCACTTGTCTGTATGGTGGTGCTCAAAGCTCTCTTTTTATCCACATGCTTGGACAGCTGTTTCCAGAATCCATGTAAACTTGGTTGGAAAGGAATTACCATGAGTTATCACTTGCTCTGTGAGCCTCTCTTTTCTTAAACTTGCTGATTTGGTGACCCCTCATTCTGGTTGAGACAGATTAATCAGTTTCCAGTATTTCTGTGCCATCTAGATTTTTGTAGGCTTGTTTTCCTTTCCAGGGACTCATTTTCCTTTACCAGTATCTGTGATAGCTGATTCTGCTTTTTCTTAGTGCTATTGAACTGATGTTTTTTATGGAGCAGTGTGGTTATGCAAGGCTGCAAACAACTTCTGGATAATTTCCACAGAAAAAGATTTAGCTAGATGTATAGCCTTGATCTATAAATATATATATAAAAAGCAGAAAGGAGGTGATGATTTAAGTCTGCCTGTACAGTTACTGTAAAAGCAAAGATCTCAGGAGGAAGAAATTGCCATCTGTAAAACTGTTCAGCAGTGAACTGATCTAGACTGTAAAATATGTCCTAGTGTGCCCTGTTAACAGAAGATGGCTCAGTCACAGAGCTCCCTTTTTGAATAAATCTCTGAATCTGCTAGGGGATGATCAGCTCAGACCTCTTTAATTGCAGACAGCCACTAAGGGATGCTCAGAAAGGAAAGAAAATCTTTCACTCTGAAGTTTCTTATGAGCAATGGAATGGTCCAAAATCACTTTCAAAAGTGAGCAGAAAATATGACTGCATCTCTGCCAGGGGAAAGCTGTTGTTCCCTGCACTGTCAAACTGGTGAGGAGTTCATTGGCCGGCCTAGGTCCTTCCCCCTTGAATGCACCGAGGAGTTGTAACACCCGTTTAGGAAGTGTCAAAATGAATCACTGTTTAACGTGTGCTATGTGCAAAACTGCCACTTAAGTACGTATTAAGGAAATAAATGACGAAGGAAACACCTCTGGAAGATGATCACTGTGAACTGATGGGCACGTCAGAGTTTTTGCCTGGGGAGTTTTGAGCTCATTTTTTGCCTGGGGACTTTTGAGCTCCCGAGTCTTCCTGAACTCCGCACGGGGCTGTTCATTGTTCTATCTTTAGCCAGCCCTTGCTGGGGGCAGTGCGGGCAGGGCAGTTGGAGCCGCTGCCTCCTTGGGGTGTTTCACTGCCAAAGCTGAAGGGGCAGAGGGTGCCATCAGTCAGCTGCGCTGTCGGGGGTAATGGGGAGAGGAGAAGAAAAGAAGGAAAATACAGCACAAAAGAAAGAGCCTGTTTAGCCTATTTGCATTTGAAAAGGAAAGTAAGAGGCTAATGGTTATAAAGGGAAAGCTGAGGCGTTGCATAGCGTGGTGGGGCATATCCGCCCCCAGGGATGTCCTGCAGGCTGTGCTCTGCGTGGTGTGGGCACGGCGGTGTTGGGGAACAGAGCTAAATCCATGGAGTGTCTCCACCTCCGGTACCGAGGGAAGTTTGATGTGTACCTGCAGCAAGGAGAGCAGCATAACCCACATTCTCCGCGTTCCTGAATCCACAAAACTGGGCGTGGAAATAACTCGGAGGTGCCCCCGGGTGTGTGTTACAGCTATTTCCACGGCTGCTCTTGTGTAAATGCCTGAAAAGCCCTGTCCTGTAAGTCAGCTAGATTGTTTCCTCAGTTGAAGACAAATACACTTCACAGCTTATAACAGTGTATTGAAGATACCTGTGACTCCCCTTGCTCTTTCAGTGGATTCTTGATTTTGCTTTTGTCAGGAGCAGCGTTAAAAAGGAAAGGTAAATTAGCTCAACAAAGTGTAAATGTCGGGCGTTATCCTGTCTGCTTATCGCCCTCATCAACAGACCAGGGGCGTGTTGTGCGTCCGGGACAGATGTTTTAAGTGATCACTCATCATCCGATAAACAAGCGAGTATTTGGAGGATGTTTTGTAATGATCTTCCCTGAGAGGGTGTAAATGATTCTTTGAATGCTTTTTCTACAGGAAATACCCTTCAGCAGAAACCAGGACAGAGCTTTGTCTGCTGCCCAGGAAGGCTCGTTTGAGCCACAGCTCTGCGAGCCTCTCTGTGCCTGCAGCAGCCTGGTCACCGCAGTGCCCGGGGCTGGTTTGCGGGGGGCGGCAGCAGGGTGAGCCTCCTTCCTGCTGCTCCTGCAGGAGAGGATGTGCTCTCACACTTGGCCGTGTCTTGGCTTGCAGGGGCAGCGCAGCTCCTGCTGCTCACACGCGGGAACAGAGCCCTGGTCCTGTCACACCGGGCTCAGCCGCTGCAGAGCTCCCCTTTGCCCACCTCGGGTGTGAGTGACTTGTCCCTGTGCTGGGGGAAGGGACGAGCTGCCTCCTTTTCCTGGAAGGTGCTGATATTGCTGCTTCTCCTGAAAAGCGCTGGTATTGCTGCTCCTCCTGAAAGGCGCTGGTATTGCTGCTCTCCTGAAAGGTGCTGGTATTGCTGCTCTCCTGAAAGGTGCTAGCATTGCTGCTCCTCCTGAAAGGCGCTGGTATTGCTGCTCTCCTCAAAGGTGCTGGTATTGCTGCTCTCCTGTAAGGTGCTGGTATTGCTGCTCCTCCTGAAAGGCGCTGGTATTGCTGCTCTCCTCAAAGGTGCTGGTATTGCTGCTCTCCTGTAAGGTGCTGGTATTGCTGCTCTCCTGTAAGGTGCTGGTATTTGGTATTGCTGCTCCTCCAGGCCTGCTTTCCTCTCAGACACGAGGCCGTGTGCTCAGGGTTACACAACAGGAGAGGAACTGAGCCACAGGTCATGGAGAGGAAGGAATTCAGGCCAGGCTGTGGTGGGGTAATAAAGGTTTTAAGTTTGGTCTGTGACACTTTCTAGGTCTGAGGTTCAGCTTGACTTCAGGCCAAATAATGAGTTCCTGGGCTGTCATCCTCCCTGCCCAGTAAAGAGCTGTTTTGTTGATGAGCCTGCAAGGTGGTGATGAAGTGTGAGCCGCTCTTGTGATCTCCCTGCTCGGGGCACTAAACCGAGAATTGTCCAGCCGTGCCGAGCTAGTGAGGGACAGCCGGCCCTAACCTGGCCCCTGCAGGAATCTGCCCGAGACCTCCCGGCCGTGAGCGAGCACGGGGGCGATGTGGCCTCGTGTGCCGGGCACGGCCGGGTCAGCGATCCAAGGATCCATTGCTCCGTCCCTCGGGCCGGGCCCCGCTCTGCTCTGCCTCTGCCCTCAGGCCGGAGCCCCGGCCTCAGCCGGGCCCGGACCCGCCCGGGACGCGGCGCCCGCTCAGCGCCAGGGGGCGCTCGGGCTCCCCGTGCATTCCCGGGATCGCCCTCGGTTCCCGGTGTCCGGGGCTCCCCGTGCATTCACAGGATCGCCCTCGGTTCCCGGTGTCCGGGGCTCCCCGTGCATTCCCGGGATCGCCCTCGGTTCCCGGTGTCCGGGGCTCCCCGTGCATTCCCGGGATCGCCCTCGGTTCCCGGTGTCCGGGGCTCCCCGTGCATTCCCGGGATCGCCCTCGGTTCCCGGTGTCCGGGGCTCCCCGTGCATTCCCGGGATCGCCGTCTGTTCCCGGTGTCCGGGGCTCCCCGTGCATTCCCGGGATCGCCGTCTGTTCCCGGTGTCCGGGGCTCCCCGTGCATTCCCGGGATCGCCCTGGGTTCCCGGTGTCCGGGGCTCCCCGTGCATGTCCGGGATCGCCCTCGGTTCCCGGTGTCCGGGGCTCCCCGTGCATTCACAGGATCGCCCTCGGTTCCCGGTGTCCGGGGCTCCCCGTGCATTCCCGGGATCGCCCTCGGTTCCCGGTGTCCTCACGGCCCGGGGCTCTGGGCACCGCTGCCCACCCTGGGTCCCTCTGTCCTCGGCCGTGCTGCTCCTTTCCCCCGAGCTGCCCAGGATTGAATCCCGGCGTTAAAACACCGGGAAGAGACGCGCGTTATGTTTCCGAATAAGCACCAGAATATTGTGCTAGGCATTTTCCACTCTTTGTTTAAACCACTTTTTTTTTTTTTTTTACAGGAAGATGCTTGGAAATGTCGCAAAATTTGGTTACTTTATTTGAACTGCAAAATGACTGGTATGAATTTATGGCAGAAAGTCAGACCTGTGCAGTGGGTGAATCATTATCAAATCCACTCATAGGTGAGGCTTGAGACATTTTTGTATTTTTCTCTCTTTTCCAGCTGACTTGTCTCCATTGATCCACAGGCACTTGAGCAGCACAGGAGAGGTGGGAAGAGTCATTCCTGATGAGAAATGGATTTTTTCCTCCTGCGCTCATTATTGTAGAGGACTCTCAGTTTCCCTTGGCAGCCTGTACAATGGGCTTGCTCTCTAATAAATGCAGATGGCATTAAATTAACGTTTCATTCCCACTGTGACAAACAGTGGCATCCAATTCCAGCACAGGATAATTCAGTAACAATATTCAGCAGACATGTACCTCGCCTGTTATGGGCTAAATCAGTGATGCAGAGTTCAATTTGGACTCAAAGCATCCACATAACTTGGAGTGAGTTTATTAACCTTTATTAGCTGGTGAAAATGAGCTGGGAAGCGCAAAATGTGAGAATATGCATAATAATAAAAAAGAGCCAAAATGCATAAAAATAAGCATAAAAGCATGAGTCAAATCTAATAAAATTTTATTTCTACTCTTCATGTAGTTCTAACTGAAACCTATGCAGGAGCTGTCAGGGGAGGAGAACTGTTTCCACAACTGACTGCAGGAGTGTAAGCACATGTGGACACGAAGAAAAGGATCCTTGGTTCATATGCTGGGCTGATACAGCTGGTAGCAATTGCACTGCCAGCCTGGGAAAGGATGGAGCTTGGCTTTGTCGTGTTCTTGGTCAGAGTTTGGAGAGCCAGGACAGAGCAAGGCTGTGGAGGAGGAGACCCAGAGGCATCTGGGAACTGTTGCACCAAAGATCTGCAGTAGAGAGGAGCAGAGACCCACTGCAGGGAGACTCCAGGGGCCAGTGAGGGGCGAGCAGAGCCCCCCAGCACCAGGGAGATGCTGGTCCTCAGGCAGGACCTGACCCTGGGGCTCCTCTCTGCTCCCCCCCTGCTGCCCTTGCTCCTTCCTGCTGGTGCTTGCCTGGTGCATCTTCCCCTTGGAGCCACAGCACACGTGGGAAAGCACTCCGGGGGGAAGTGGATACTGAGCTTTTTGAGACAACTTGCAGAGAAGCAGAGATTTTGCAAGGACAGGAAACTCAGCCTTCACTTTTACAGCATGCCCCGGGGTTTTGTTCTGCACATCAGCAGTTCTGCAGGAGGGAAAGGACCGGTGGCAGCCTTGGAAAACACAGGGTTCCCCTTTCACTTGTGCTCAGCTTTCTGGGCTGTGTGTTTCTGAAAGGCTATTTTGGTGCATGCATTCTCAGTGAGAGCAGTGCTTCAGTTAGTGCTTGGCATCAAATCTTAGGGGTGCTGGCTGCTTTTTACTTTTCATCAGATGAGATATTTAAAAGCATCTCATTTGTGTCCCCTAGAATTAGTCTGAAGATTCTCATCACACTTGGTTTTTTATTAATGGAAGCTTTTGGAGACACATCTGGCATATTTTATTGATCATAATCTCATGGTTGGAAGCTCATCTTGGTAGCTATAGCAACAGATTTTTTTTTTCAAACGTCAACATAGCTCCACAAAAAGTGGAGTAAGGGGGAGCAGATAATTTAAATTGCTAGACAGCTAATAACACCTTCTTCTGTAATAACTCCTTCTTCTGTAACCAGTTCTGAGATTTCTGGTTTGATACAGTAAATACTGAATAGGAACTAAATCTTTCAATGACTACCTCTGCTGTGGAAGCTTGTGAAATGCATGGATGTGCTGTCTCAAGAGTCTTTTTTTGCTGATTGCCCATTACTCCCATCCTCTGCCAGGCTGCAGGGATCATGAGCAGGCTGTGGGCACAGACCACGGAGGAGGAACAAGAGTACAAAGGATGCAATTGTAGCCCTACATCTAATACCCAGTGAAGGAGGGGTCCCAAGCACTGCCCACAGCAGCAGGGCTCACTCCTGCTCTTGGGGGCAAGAAGCACTCCCAAAACGTGCCTGGGAGCTAAGATTAAATGATACAGACTGAAATCATTACCTGTGAGTGTGCTCTGGTGCCCAAAGACCCCTATGAGGTTGGCACCACTGAGTTTTCTCATCAGAGATTTTTCAGCCATGTCTGCTCAGGCACAAGTGGGACCTGCAGGTGACCTGGCCTGCACTGTGGGTGGCTCCTTCCTCTGCCTCCAGCTCCAGTGCTTGGCTCTGGGAGCCAGCAGTGTTTCTTCATCCTGCCTTACAGCAGCATCCTGCTAGCACTTGAAAATGGTGATGCTGGGACAGCCAAGTACAGCAGTGGGTGGATGCTGTTGCCTCCCTGCTTTCCCTTGGGGCTTCCCAGCAAGGCAAGTGGAGAACCACCCTTAGCCTCCAGCCAGAGCTGAAAGTCAGATCCAGCTGTGGCTGCCTGACTTCTTCAGGTCTGCAAGAAGCTGCATAGGGTTATAACCAATACTTCCAAGAGATTTCTAGACATTCAAACCTTCACATCATCTTCTCAGCAATTGAAAAAAAACCCAGGTCTTTGGAAGTGCTGGAGAGCACAGCCCTGAGAAAATTGCAGAGGGTGAAGGGCAGACACCTTCCCTAGGGGCTGCAAATGCTTCCAGTTAGGGGCTGGAAAATGTTCCCACCAGCTCCATGGCGAAACACTTGGGTGTCCTTAACTTGTTCCCTCAGATGGTGACTGCATTCTCCCAATCCTGCTCCCAGTGGGGGAATTTCCCTGGGCCACACAGCCTCGGGCAGGGCTGAGGTTCTTGGCAGCCCCCTACAAAGGGCCTAGGTGGTGATGATGATGATGGTGATGATGCTGGTGGTGATGATGATGGTGGTGAAGTCAAACTCACAGCTGACAGGCAAACCATTCAGGGGCTCTGCTGCTCTAAATGTCGCCTGTTTGAGCCCCTTCTTTGCAGTGCTGTCCTCTACAGCAGCGCAGCCCAAGGCTGTCCCTGCAGGTGCCCTTTCAAGGAACTGCACAGATCACCCTCTCAAAACCCAATGGGGCTTGGGTTTTGGTTTGTTGGGCTTTGTTTGTTTGACTGAGGTTTTTTGTTGTTTTTGCCCCCATCATCTCTCCAGGGCTGTGCTAAACCCCCCGCACCCGGATCCGCGGCCGCCCCGGCGTTTCCCGCACGGTGCGGGCGCTCAGGCCGCTGATCCAGGCCCAGGTCACCGAGCGGGAACAAGGCGAGGATTGTTCCCGAGCCGGGCTAAGGCAGGAGCGGCGGGCACGGGGCGGGCCGGGAGAGCCGCGCCGCCCATCCCGGCACGGCACAGGGCGAGCCGCGCTTCCCTCGCCCGCGGGGAATGCAGGCCTGGATGCTGCAGGGATGGATGCTGCAGGGACGGATGTTGCCAGGGACAGATGCTGCAGGGATGGATGCTGCAGGGATGGATGCTGCAGGGCTGGATGCTGCAGGGATGGATGCTGCAGGGACGGATGCTGCAGGGACGGATGCTGCAGGGATGGATGCTGCAGGGACGGATGCTGCAGGGAAGGATGCCCGAATCCGTGCCGAGACCTGGCTGTGCCGAACGCAAGGGTGGCTTGGCACGGCTGGCGCTGGCTTGGTGGAACCCGTCTCCCCCGAGCTGCGCCCTGGGAGAGCAGATAACAGATAACCATTGGGAAACACGCAGTGAGCGCTGCCGGGGTTTGACACAGCACAGTGTTGTGCTGCCCGGAGAGCACATCCCTGCCGGGACAGGTCCCTGCTGCTTTCACACCCCGGATTCTGGAAGATGAGGACACACCACAACCAATCTGCCCCATGGTCAAGGGTCGGCCCTGTGGGGCTTTGCTTGCTGATCAGTCAAGTGCAGCACTGTGAAGAGTCTGTGCTTTATATGGCGAGATTGAACATGGAAGAATTAAACAGGTCCATAAAAGCACACAAAACCAATGTGCCTGGAGAGAATTTCAAAGGCAAAATTACTCATGTGGTTGGGGAAAGTTGAGGGGACTTCAGAAAATGAGTGTGGTGTTGTACTTGAAAGGAATAAAGGGGTACAGAGTTTGCTCAATTCAATTTCTTCTCCTGCCTTTACATTTCCTGAATGCTATTCCAGCAAAAGTCTTTCACCTTATGTCAGGACCCAGGACATCCCTCTGGCTGTCCTGGATTGCCAGGACCCCTGCCAGGGGGCTCAGAGACCCTGGCACAGAGCCCAAATTCCAGTGTGGTTTTGATTATGACCCATGGAGCAAATTACCAGCCTTAGATGAAGATATGCAAGCCACGACAAATTAAGTAGAATGATAGTGAATTTATCACAAGGTGAAAAAGTAGATTTTGGGGTTTTACAATGGGGGTTCAGGGGGCAAGATGGAGGAATGTGGGCGTGTCCAGCCTTTCTTCTTCTTCTTCTTGGCCTCCATCTTCTGCTGTGATGTTGGCACTTTTGGATTGGTTTAGAGTAGAAGCTCACTGTCTAACGTAGGTGATAGGTATTGGAAAGTAATTGTAAATATTGTATATGTAGTTTTTAGTATAAAGACATAACACCACCCCGGGGGCAGGGAGAGTGCCTGGACTGTCGTGCTGAACAGACCTCAGCTGGACAGGAGAAAGAATTTTATAGACAAATAACAATAAACAATCTTGAGACTGAGAAATGAAGAGCTGTGACTCCTTCTTCAAGCCCAGGCTGGGAAAAGAGACCTTCCAACTTTTCTAGGGGTCACTCTGAGCAGCGAGAGGCCCCCACAGCCTCAAGCAGAGGTTTTGCTGCATTAGCACAGCTGAGGGGCTCTGGCACATCAGTGCTGGAAGAATTTGCCTGGTGCTGCTGCAGGCAGTGGGCAGCATCACTGACAGGATCATCAGCAGAGAACCGAGCACCCACTGGGGAGTTTTGAACTCATACAGACCTTGGATATTTTAGAAAAGATTAATGAGGCCACCTTTTGTTTTAATTCCCATTGTGTCTTTATAGCTGTGCACATTGCATGCCACCCACATCTTAGAGAGCCTCAGACAAAACCATAACCCAAAATTTAGGTGCAACACAACTAGAATCCAAGAGGTTCTAGTTCTGTTACCTCCTCCTGTTCCACACCTGCAGACATCAAACTCCCTGCATGTCTGTCACCCCTGGGACACAGCTGGGGAGAGGGGAGGTGCTGACACCCACACCCAGATTGGGGCTCAGTGTCCCAGAATGTGCTGCAGGCAATTACAGGTTACATTATTTGACATTCAGCATTTTCAGGAGTGAGGATGGGAAAGGGCTTTTCAACATCTGCTGATGAGTGGTGGCCTCTAGGCCAGGGACTCACACTGGCTTGATCCAAGGAATATTTATGGACTCCATGCAGCAGTGGAGAACTTCCACCAGTGGAGCTGAGAGGGCAACAGGAGCTTGACACTGCCCTTGGGCAGAGGAAGGGCCAGACCAGGAGTTCCCATGTCTTGGCTGTTTTAACCACAAAAAACTCCTAAACCAGAGGGTGAATGCAGCAGCAATGAAAACCAAACCCAGGAGCTAAATGAACTGAAACAGAAAGTCATGACTCATTTATGGTGTATGGGTCTCCACAGAATTTCCCATTCCCACTTCCCATATACCTTCAAAGAACTGTAAAAACCCTCCTCCCTTTTAAAAATATTTTAAAGCTGAGTTTAGAAAGAATATTTGCAAAACACAATTGCTTAAGCTCTCATGAGGAGCAGGGGTGGACTCTACCCTCCTCGGCAGCTATTTCAGCTCCTGCCTGGGGCATACTGCACTCCCTGCTCTGGCTTTTCATCTTGTGGGTACTTACCTACCTCTTCTGCATCCCCTGAATGGTTGTGATATTATGAATGCTAGTCAAAAATGAAATATCACAGGGTGCTATTGCAGCCTAAATCATCCCTGTGACTCTGGTCTGTGCTTGTAGCTGGTTGTGTGTGATTATTGTAGCAGGATTCTTTTCTAGGCTTGGAGCTTGTAAATGCCAGCTGGAGAAGGAGAGCAGGGAAATGAATTTAGGTGAGGAGTTAGGTTTATCTTCTGTACTTGTTACTGATATGATCATTTGTATTTGACTCAGTCAGCAGTCATTTAGTACACAGGCATTAACAAACATTCATTAAAGTCAGGTAGAAACTGACTGCTGCTTAATACACCAAATACCTCAGGCTCCTTGTAGCACTGCAAAATTATTGCACTACTTATTCACGTATATATGTCTATGTATATACACACACACACCCCCCTATACACACACACACACACACACACACACATATATATACACACCACGTGTATATACACAAAGATGTGTGTAGATGCAAGCATGTGCATGTATGTTTGGAGACTGTGATGTTCTGCTGATCCTTCAGTACAGACTCACCCCTGAGGACGCTCTCCAGCTGGAATTACCTCACTGAGTTTACACCACGAGTGTGGGGAGAGGCAGGGCTGCTCTCACTGCCGGTGCAGCCCCAGCCCACGCAGCCTGAAGTCAGCAGCAGCCCCACCGGTGCCTGGTGACTGTGGCCAGAGTTCCTCCCACTGCAGGGGGCTGTGCATGAGCTGCCCTCTGGCAGGTGGGAGAGGAGCAGCTCCTCTGCCCCAGCAGGGCACTGGCTGCTTGAACCAGCTCGGTGCAGGTACCAAGTGTCAGAAGAGCTCACATTTCATTTGGTGTTTCTGTTTCCAAGGCAGAGCCTGAGCTGGCTGCAGGGGCTGCAGCTCTCTCCTGAACTGAGAACTCTTTGCTGCCCTCTCCACGGGGCACAGTGAGCCTTCACCAAGGAGCAAAACTGCCCTGAAATTGCAGTGTGGCTCCTAAAACTGCGGTCACACCACCAGTGCTGGCAGCAGCAGCCCCCCAGCTGCTCCTGCCAGGCAGACCAAGGGGACACCTCGCTGTCAGGGACCAGGGGTGGCTGCAGCGCCTGGGCACCAGGGCAGGGGGTGGCAGCTGTTTTGTGCCACCTCTCTTCTGCACAAGCACCCCCAGAGCTTGTGGGAGATCTTGTCCTGCCCTCTGATTTACTTGGAAAAAGATATGTCACTAAATATTGACTCATTCTGCAATGAGCCTAATACTTTCCAAACAGCTGCAGGTCTCTCCTACCCTCTGAAATATTCTTGTGGGGGAGTGACGTGGAATATGTTCCCCTCTGAAATATTATTTTCATTTGATGTGTGTTCTAATGCGTGTGCAATACTGTCAGTGAGATTACTCCGAGCTGTCACGTGTTGAAGACTCTGTGCAATTTGTTTCTATAATGGCACTTCTTACTGCTGAACATTTAAAACTTTTTTTATAAGCAGACAAATAAGTATCGGGAAAGTCTCTCTTGAAACAGGGAAAGCAGCTCCTGGGGGAAAACTACTTTTATTGTTCTTGGTTTATGAAACACTTAACAGAGGTCAGACCTCTTTTCTGTGTAAAGATTGCACATGTGGGTACAGAATGATTTTTTGAGTCTCACAGTATGTCAGTGGCAGCAGTAGAAAGCTATTATTAAGCATTAAATAATTAATGTTAATAACTAAGATGCTGATGGCAGGGATGAGGTGGCAGGGCTGCGCTCAGACTAAAGCTCCTTGCTCCTGCTCTGCCTCTCAGGCTGCCCCAGGCAGGGGCACACAGCATCTTCCCTCTGCCCCGACCTTCCCTGCCAAAGAAGGGCAGGATTTTGCCCACAAAAAGGCAGATTAAATGAGAAGAAAAGCCAACCAAAGGCACCCCCAGAGCTCAGGAGAGGGCAGTGTGCTCTGAAGGGAAGCAGCCTGCTCCCCGTGCCGGTGACTCACATCCTCGATGCTGGGAGCAGCCAGCAGGGCACGGCTGGAGCCAGGATGCCGCCGGATCCATGGGCACCTTCAGGGGAATGGCAGGTTCAGGCAGCACAGAGTGGCACACAGGGACCTGCCTGTCACAGACAGGCACAGCCAGGCTCAGCACGGGCAGGGACACTGATGGCTGCATCAAGGAGGACCTGGGTGTCCCAAGGCACAGGGACTCTGTGGTGGGTGCTGCTGGCTCCCTGGAGCTGCCCCAGCTGCCTTGGTCCCTCCTGGAAGGGGCCTCTGCTGCTCCTCCTCCTTAAAAATTGGGAGATTAGCTTGTGTGAAGTATTATTCACAGTCATATTTCACTACATACACCTCCAAGCTGGCTGTGATGCCAGGAAAGATGTGAGGTTAACAAATCAAGGAGTCAAAATCTGCTCTTCCCACTTGGTGAAGAGTGTATGAATTTCACCCACACTGTGACATGGGGATGTACCTCCAGCTGGCCCTCAGCTTTTCTGCCACTACTTGCCTAAGATTCATTGCTATTTTATACTTCTGGAGTGACTGGCTTGAGCAGGGCAAATCTCTGATGTATTCCTACTAACCCTGTGTGTGTGAGTGAGCAAGATGAAGTATAGAAGCACTCTCCAGGACAACAGTAATTAGCTGCAACTCATGAATCAAAATGCATAATTAATGCTGTGTCACATGCTGAGCATCAGTCATGCAATGAGAGGGCTGTGATAGCAATCAGAAATTCCTGAGTTTTAGGCCCATTGCTGTGACAAAAATCTTGCTCCACTTATGCAAATTGGGCAGTATCAGCTGGGCAGGGTCAAGCCCTTGTGCAGCACCAGGCTGAGGGACTCTTGCACCTCACAGGAGCCCTGTTGCAGCTCCGCCTCTGAAGAAATGGTAATTTCCCTGTCCTGGAGCACACCTCTGAGTGACAGAGTAATCCTGAGCCCAGGTGAGAGCCCGCTCTCCCCCTGCAAAAGGGGAATATTTAAGGTTCTCCTACTCATTTTTCTTTCCTTGAAGCCTCCTCCTACACAAACACCAAGAGCTCCCTCCTCTCATTTGAGCTTCTCCCATTCCATGGAGGGTGGGAATGGCCCTGACATGGCCCAGGTTCAGCCTGGAGTGTGAGCAAAGCTGTGTGGTGTGTGCCTGCCCCAGTGCCCATGGCGGTGCTGGGCTCTGACACCTGTGGGTGATGCAGCTGGTCCCTGGGTATCCTGCCTGCAGTGTCCACATCCAAAATACCTGTCCAAGAGCTCAGACACATTTTCAGTGACTCAGCTCACGTGCTGCCTGTCAATAACATTTGCTGTTCCAAAAGACATCCTGGGCTGGTGCCACCCTGTTTGTCCTCTGGTCCTGTCAAACACCCCCAGCACCACTGAGACACTGTCAGGCGTGTTTGGTTTGGGGACCCAACCTAGTATTTCCCAGTATTTCCCAGCCTAGTATTTCCCAGTGTTTGGGGTTTTTCAGTTGAGATGAATACTGGGGCCTTCTCATGGTCACATCTGGATACAGGGAAAGGAAGGACTGCCTGCCTGCACAGGGGACAAAGAAGTTCTGTCCCCACTGAGGCTGAAATTTAAAATCACCCTTATCAATCTTATTAAAATCACATTTTCAATCTCGTTAAAAGGGGGAGGTTGGTGCTGGTGCAGACAGCACAGCGTCCCGTGCTGCCACAGGGAGGAGGGGAAGGGTGATCCCCCCAGCTTCCCCCTTAGCACCCCTCCCACTCTTTCTCACTGATTTTTAGGAAGCAAATTTCATTCTGCATCAAACACCTCCCACCTCTATACCCACACTCCTCATGGCCTGTTACTGTTTTGCCAAAAGCACTTTGAACTAAATGCTGCTATCAAACATGTCCCCAAGCCCTCCTGGTACTGCTGGATCATCTTTTTTAGCCTTCTACCCTTTAATGGCCCTCTTACAATATTAATGGTTCACAGTTCTTATAATATGACATTAATCCAACTCTGCATTTTTTTACATAGTAATTGTTATTAAATCTCTGTGTCCTGATGAAATATTGCAAAGGGGCTTCTACCAGCTGCCTCAGTGGTCAGGCTGGATGCACAGACCACTGATTTCTTTTGTTTTGTGGAAGATGCACAGGACTGAAGAAGGACCACATTTTTTTTACTGCAGACTTTCCACAGGTCACTAAACTGACACCTACAGTAAGCAGACCACCATTATTATTCTGAACAGGGAGGCAGCCCCATCCCAGCATTACGAACTGGTTTGAGAAAATTACTGATTTTTTTTTCAGCTCAGCAGCTGAACCAAAATGTTAATAAAAGAAACAAAGAGGCAATTACCAAAGTGAGCAGTATGTAAAATTTGCAGGTGTTTCTTTTAGGTAAAGAAAGCCTTGTCCACAAAATCCATTCCATCTAACCCACATTAAAACATTTTATTTCCTTGCATTTGAAAAAAAAAAAAAAAAAAGAAAAAGAAAAAAAGGAGAGGCTCCATACCCAGATCTGTTCCTACACATTCATGATCAGCTGAGCAATCCTCCCTCAGAGAGCAGCTGTGCCCCCCTGCACTGGGTGAATGACAAGGGTCTCACACCGACCCAAAACCTGCTGCTGTGACCAATGGAGCAGTAAATAATGTCTTGTGCAGGGATGATCTCCTGAGGAGCCAGGAAATCGCTGTTCCTGGGCTAAATGCTCCCTGATGGGTGGGGATTCATTAGGAGGGGTGTGGGTCTCTGATGCTTTATGGGTGAGGGTTTTTCGGTGCAAACTGAAAGTGTCCAAGGATGTGGGGCCAGGAGCATCCTGCAGTGTCCTCTCTCTTTAGTGGGGTGAATTGTCACCAACAATTAATCACATTTTTGTTTGCTTGTTTGTTATTTTTCCCCACAAATTTGGGTCAAATTGATGAACAGTTTTGGGATAACTGAATTACTTTCTAGGGAGAATTTGTAGTTTCCTTCTAAGAAACTGCTGAGATCTACCTCAGCAGATTATTTCTATTAGCAGCTCTGAGAATCCTTTGGACAGCTGGAGACCATGTAGAAGAGACAGAAGTGAGACTAAACATTTTTCTAGCAAAGATATAATTAGGGATTAGAGAGACTGATCCTACTGCATAGTGTAATTAGGAGATTATGGCGTGGCATTGACTGGGATTAGATTTGACAGAAAAATCTGTGCTCTGCTATATAAAACCTTGCAGGTTTTGAAATGGAAACCTATTAACAAAATTCTTCACTGTCTTAAATCCATGTTGTGCAGCAGCCTGGCTGCATGTTGAGGAGTGAAGGGAAACTTGTGTGGTCCCCTGGACAGAAGTGAAGACACCCCTGACAGGAGCTGAGCACAGCCCTGGCTGCTGCTCCCTTTCCCTGCACAGAAACTGAACCTCCTCTGGTGTGCCCAGCATCCCCCCAGCTGAGCCCTCTTTGGGCATCTCCTGGGTGGCAGCACCATGGGCAGGGACTCAAGGACTCCCTGCTTCTCCCCTGGCTTCTGGGCAGGCTCCTGCTGGGATCTATCAGTGGTACCTCAGTGCAAACCCCCTTGGGCTTGGAAAGATGCTGGAAGTGCACCTGCCCTGGCCCTGGGCATGGCATGGGAGGACAGAACCACTCTTCACTCAGTAACTGGGGCCAGGGAAGGCTCCCTGTGGGCTGGAGGGCAGGGAGAGAGGGAGAAGCTCACCTGAGCACAGGCTTGGTGTTGCAGGGCTCTGCATCAGCCAAGCCAGCCCCTAAATCCAATCAGCACCAGGAAAATTGTGAGAACCAGCTACATAGATCACATTTCCACCCTAAAGCAGTTCTAAAATCAATAACTCAAAAATACCCCTAATTTATACCTCTAGATGAACCACCAGCAGCACAGGCTTGGTGTGCTCTCAGTAAATTAATTCTTGTTAAAAGTCAATAAAATACTCCAGTGAAGCATCCCCCAAAACAAGCAGCAAGGCCAGTTCTGCCATTCTGCTGCAGTGGTTTTTGTGCTGCCCAGAGACATAGATTCCCTGGGGAGAAGAGGGAAATTGGGAACTGCAGGGCTCCCCTGCAACTCCCAGAACTTTGCCACGGGTTTCTTTGTCACACACTACAGCTGCAGCACCAAGGCTCTCCAGTTCCCACAGCATCCTCTTCTCTCTTTTATGCAGTATAAATTCTTCAGCACAGGAAACACCTTTTTCTGTGTTTTATCTATTACTAGCTATTCCTGGCAGAGTAGATTGTAATAGAGCAATACTCATAGAGCAACTATGAGTATTCCACTTGCCTCATTATATTCCCCAGCACAGGAGTTGGGTAATAAAATAACAACTTCATCCTATGGTCAATAAAGAGGAATAAATCTGGGGATGAAATACATGTGACAAACCCCCAGAGTGAGAAGGCACTGCAGCCTCTGCAGATATATTTTTTAGTTTATCAAAAATCAATGTATTGCAAAGTTTCAACAGCCTTCACAAGAAGCTCCTGACCAAATCAAAGGCTTCTTTTACTTTGGGGAGCATTGATTTTAACAAGGTCAGTTGCCTTTCTCTTTCTGTGCAATCACAGAATGAAAAATTGCAGAATTTACAGAAAATGGAGAGTCGTCAGCACATCATCTTGTCAGAGCCTGATTTGTCTGGAGACAAGTGACTGTCAGATTTCCTCAGCCTAGGAGGTAAATCTGAGCTATCTGAAGACAATTACTATCTGTCATCTAGTAATTGTGCTAAACTTCCCAGCACTTATGTCAAGCCAAATATTTAGGATACTAAAATGAAGATTAAACATGTGATTTCAAATAAAAATTATTCCAGAGCAAGAGCTTGGATTTTCAAATATTTCAAATTACTGTTTTGAATTGTTTTGCAAATTTATCTCTCATATGAACTAAATCTCCTATTCACTGTAGGCTTGTCTGGTAAATATGGCTTTTTCTCCTCTACATTGTATTTTCCTTGGTCTGGATTATTACCCACTGAATACCTTACTTAGCCTTTTTGCTACCTGAGAAGCTAATTAAAAAGTTACTTGAAGTTGCAAATAAAGAAGTAAAAGATTTAGAACTATAAAAAGTAATCTGTATGCTTCTATAAAAGCGTGTCTCTGGGGGATAGCAAATGACTGCAATGTACAGTCAGGAATAAATGGTAACACAGCAAATCAGAGCTGCAATTTCATCTCCCATTAAGACATTAAATAATTTTCCTTTGACAGTGATTGCAGTTGAGCTTCACATAGCTGAAGCTGAGTTTCACACCTGAAGGACAGGACAGAGTGACCTGGACAGGCTCAGGCAGAGGGGCCATGGGAACACCCTGAGGTTCAGTGACACCAGGGCTGGGGCAGCGCCGGGTACCAGCACAGGCTGGAGAGATGGAGAGATGGAGAGAGCCCTGCTGAGAGGAGCTGGGGCTCAGGGAGAGGCTGGACACGGCCCAGCCATGGCACTCACAGCCCAGAGAGCCAAACGTTTGGGATATCATCCAGAGCAGGGTGGGCAGCAGGGGAGGGATTCTGCCCCTCTGCTGAGATCCTCCTGGAGCTCTGGGCTTCCAGCACAGCAAGGACATTCTTGGAGACCACCAAGATGATTAGAGGGATGGAGGACCTCTCCTGCGAACAAAGGTTGGGAGAATTTGATTTGTTCAGTCTAGAAAAGTGAAAAAAAAAAAAAAAAGATTTGGGGTGACCCAATTTCAGTTTTTCACTATCTGAAGAGAACCCACAAGAAAGATGGAGAGGGACTTTTTAAGAGAGCATGTAGTGACAGAGCAAGGGGGAATTGATTCAAACTGAAAGAGAATAGGTTTAGATTACGTATTAGGAAGGAATTCTTTACTGTGAGAGTGGCCAGGCACTGGCACAGGTTGCCCAGAGAAGCTGTGGGTGCCCCATCCCTGGAAGAGTTCCAGGCAAGGCTGGAGGGAACTCTGAGCAACTTGGTTTAGTGGAAAGTATCTGCCCATGGCAGGGGGCTGGAACTGGATGATCTTTAAGGTCCCTTATAAGGGGACCTTGTAAGTTTTGTTCTCTCACATAATATGAAAGCATGAGAACTTGTTTTAAAAGTGTGTGTTGACAAAATACAGTAGACTTTTCCTCCCACATTTGGCCCAGCAGGATCATTAGATCATTTGTCAGAGGCTGCAGAAATGGTCAGGAGCTCCTGAAACAGGAATTTCATTCCTTTTTTCCAGAGAAGGATTCTTGCCTTTTGTAAGGTCTTGAAGATCTTAGTGTTCCTAAAATACCTGCTTGCTTAGGGGAATTTTAAATGTGAGTCTTCTCACTTGTGTTTATTTATTGAACCCTGGGGAGAAAGAAGTCTTCTTGTATATCTAACAAAGTACCCTGAAAAGATCTATATTTAAAGCAAGCCTAGTCACCTGCCTCACAGCCCAGTTCTGTGGAATGATCTCATTGCTTGGGGTTCATCCAGAGCCCTGGGGTTCCCTCAACACCCCCGAAGATGCCACTTGCACTGGAGTTACCCCCCCAGTTAGGGCCCTGACCTCAGTTCCAGGGGCTGGGGTGGATTCCCTGGCAGTCCCTGCTGGTTTTCCACAATAACCCACAGTGGGTGAGGGGCAGGGTCTGTGCAGCTGGGCCAGGAGCCCCCCAGCAGCCCCCAGAGCCCTGCAGTGTGGGGAGAGGAAAAGCAGGGAACAGAGAGCAAGGCAATGAATAATAGATTACTAAAATCTAGCCAGCGAGAGAGCGCATACACAGGAGAGGGATAGAGTGCATAATTCATCTGTAATTGCTTGGAGGGGGGTTTAAATAAAGAGGAGAGCTGGGTTTCGTTTCCCTTTGTTTCTCTTTTGAGTTTTCCAGCAGTGTAAATGTGTTTTTACTCACCTGTCTTGGCCTTAGGGCTCAAAGGTGACCCAGCTACCATCCTGCCATCTGTCAGGTGATGGGGCTGGTCACACATGACATGCCAAGGTGTGACTGAAGCGTGACCTAAAAATGACTGTAGCCTGTAATACTGCAGGCCCAAAGTGGGGAGCATGGAGGATACACCTTTAAAAAGACATGGACAAAATGCTGATACCATCTTGCCAATGGCTATTTCACAGCTCCTGAAAATACCCCGAAGGAATTTCTATCTTGTGATTCATGGTTAATCATCCTGCTCACTTTGCAAGCCATAAAATGTAGTGAGTTTGACTTTTGTCACAGCAAATGAAAACCTGTTTAACTTTCATGTGTTCCTGCAGAATGAACAAGGGAGCACAGGTTGACTAAATTGGAGTCTGTAGAGGATGCTTCCTTGGGGATTGAGCATGTTTGTGTCTGAAAGTGATGGTTCTATGTCATATCTTATACCCTGCAGTTGTAAAGATTAAACACCACTATTTATTTTTTGCATTACAGGAAGTCACAGAAATATAGGCCCATGGTTTCAGCTCAGAGCTCTGTTTGTGCCAATATCCTGCCTCTGAAAGTAAAAAAAATTAAGCTCTTCTGGAAAAATAGCAAGTGAGACAACATGCCCTGGTTTCCTAATCACCGTGGGGAGGGATGAAAGGCTGGTCTCTGCTGCAAAACCTGAACATTTGTGACTGCTGCTGTTCCAGGGCTACCTGTGTAAATGCCTTTTGTTTTCTCATCTTGCTACACGCTCGGCCTTGGTGAAAGGCTTTGGCAATAAGTTCCATGTTCCAGTTTATGTGAAAACCTTTCTCAGTTTCTGCTTTGTAGCATTTCAGTATCACTGGATGTTCCCTTCTTTTTTCTTTTTATGAATAAATGCACTTAGAAACTTTTGATCTGAGTTGTCCTTACCATGGTGACATTTTTTTTTTTTTTAGAGTTTCCTGGTACTGATCTTTTCCAAAGATGAATGTTTTCAATGTCTTAAAAAAAAAGGCTCAATAAAGTGAGAAGAATGGGTAATGCCCACTCAGAAAACATGCAGAAGACTACAGAGCTACTCACATAAGAGAAAGAGAAAAGAATGTCTCCCCTATCCTCTTTCGAGAAGCAAATGCAAAGGGCTGAGGAAGGTAATTGTTTTGTGGGATATCTGATTGCAGGAGCAATAGCTGAAGACCTATAACTGTTAGAAATTGGTAACTGTTTATTATTTCCTCATTTGTTGTATCAGCAGATGTATTTTGACTTCTGCTGTCATGGCAGCTTCTCAGCCTCCACAACAATAACCTGTCTCATGCTTATTGCTGAATTATGGTGTGTCCAGCACCTAACAAAACACTCAATTTCTGGCATGCACAGAGTACCTGGTCCAGAGTTTCTGTTGCTATTCTGTTATGATGGAGCTGATCAGTGAGTGCCAGAGATCATTTAGTGCCAGATGGACTGGCACAGAAGGCTGCACGTCCAGAGGCTTGCTCAGAAGTGACTGTCCTGCCCTTAATTTCTGACCAAGAGATGACTGTAGATACTGTGGTTCTTCTGAGGATAACTTGTGGTTATCAATGCACAAAACGATTTCCATTAAACAGGAATGGAAATGGGTGATATATTTCCCAGTGAATAGTAAATTAACAAGAAATTTGGCTTCAGTCATTCAAAAAATTCAGATTTGATCTAACTCACTTGAACGTTGCTGCCTAGAGAGAGCAAAGGGAAAGCCATGCCATTGTATTCCTATCACAGAGCTGGGGGAGGGCGACGCCTCTTTTGAACGTTCAGGCTTGCCATGAAAAGTGCGGGTTCAGTATCTGCTTGAGGGGATTTAAGCCCCCTCTACCACCTATTTCTCAGTCCTTCATCACTACCAGCCACACCATTTAGTATTCTGGGGTGCCTGCAATCCTGTTGCTGCGTTTCCACTTAGCATTAATAATTAAATCTTCACTGCAGAGAGGCTGAGCTTGAGATATCTTCCATCCTTGAGGAGTGCTCCGGGCTGAGCAGCATTCACACCCTTTGTTCAAATGACTGCTCATGTATTTTCCATGCACCAAAACTGTGACAGACAGAAGGACCAAAGGTGGCACATTTAGAGTGACTCTTGTGGTTAGCAGGCTAATCTGGAAGAGATTACAAACATTATTTTAAACCCAGTTTCTGCTTCATTTGAACTAAGCGACAAGGTCATTGTTTTGGTATAAAAACTCTAACATTTAAATTTGTTTTGACCCTGGTCAGGACCTGGTTTTAATTTTGTTCCCCTCCTCCCGCCCTCCTTGCTCTTTTTGTCTCGGCAGGAAGCCCGAGAGCTCTCCCTCCCTTTTCATTAATTACAAACATAACGCTAACAAAACCCTGAGCCAGTGAACACTTCTCACTTGGCTTTGGAGTTTATTCATCCCTAAGGTAGAGCTATTATTTCATAATTGGAAGCACCTTCAAGGGACTCTTTTATCAGCAGTTTAATAGATACTCACAGCCCCGCCACTGCTTCCTTGTGAATCTGCCTTGGTGTTAAAGGCTTTTATCTTGGCTCAGCTGTTTGCAGCTGCTCCGGGGCTGCCCCCTTCCAGGGCATAGTTTCACCCTGACCGAAACCAGCATCCTACACAGCTTCACTCTGTCCTGGCTGCTTCACCCTGACCGAAACCAGCATCCTACACAGCTTCACTCTGTCCTGGCTGCTTCACCCTGACCAAAACCAGCATCCTACACAGCTTCACTCTGTCCTGGCTGCTTCACCCTGACCGAAACCAGCATCCTACACAGCTTCACTCTGTCCTGGCTGCAGACAGGCGCTCACCATATTCCTTCCCGTGCTGCAGGAAGAGATCGTGACCTCAGTTATGTGAAACAGTGGATGGAGAGAACATGCTATGTACTGGTAAAGTCATGGCCTGGTATGCACAAGGCCTCTAGACTTTCTAATTAGGGCCTGAGCTAATTAGAACTGGCTAAAATGCCCATGTAGTGGACATGTTTTTATTTCGTGGGCTTCAAAAGAGATATAAGCCTCTAAAAGGTTTAGCATTTATTAAATTGAAACCTGACTTTTCAAATGAAGTCTGTGATTACATGAATGAACAATTTTTATGAGAGTTTGGGGATTGCTTTAATGGCTTTGATAAGGGTAAGGCGTTTTCACAAACATTTTGGGGAGTGTCAGCTGAGGCTGGGGCTGGGGCTGGGGGAAAAGGCAGGAGACCACAGCTATGGCAAAGAGGGGCAGTGCAGTGTCACAGCCAACACAGCCTCTGATTTCTCCCTTTCTTTATTGCAGAGCAATTGTAATGGTCAAACCACGACCTACATGAAACATTCTAGGGGATCCTTTGCATCAGCTTGGGATGTAAAACTACACTGGCTGAGCCAAAATACAAAAAAAATTTCCATTCTTTCTAATGAAACTTCTATTTTACTATTTAAAAACCACATGAAAATAACAAAGACCCAGCCAATCCCCTTTTATCACTTTCTCCCATGGTTTCCTCTCTAGTGAAAAGCGGGAATGACTCATTTCTGGCTAGAAGCAGGTGAGACAGCAGCAGCACTGACTGTGTCACCTACAGCGTTATTGCTAGGCCAGCCTTTGAGCAATGAAATTTTTTATAAGGGTTTCTGTTCACTTTTTAGTGGAAAGAGGAAGGAAAAACCAGCAGAGAAACTTGCAAGAAAGCAAACATAAGCCAAAATGTGGACTTGGATTCCTTAAGATATCTCTGTTTGAAGGAGTGATGGGCTGGAAAGGGTTTGGGCCCTGAACTCCAGTGACTCCTTGGGAATGGCTATGATATACCAAAATTACTAAGAACTCTGAGCCAGCACATAGTTTCCTTCATACCAGCCCACTCAGGGACTTGAAATAACTTTTTTTTTTTTTTTTGGTCAGAAGCAAAACTCAGAAATGAGAGAATGAAACACAGCTTGTCATGGACATGTCGTGACCTTCTACCTGACTGTTTCTGCAGTAGCTATTGGCACAGGAGAATTGTTTTTTTATTTTTATGAAGCAGAATGAAATTCAGAAGAGTTGGTGCAGGGGCTATGATGGAACAGAGGAACTGGAGAAGGAAGAATAAAAGGTGGCATCTGTACTAGTCAATTAAACACAGTCACAGGTGCTGGAACTTGATCATCCATAGTGTGAAATTGTGGAAGCAGTCCTCCCCATGGCTTTGGTGAGAGGCTAGCTTGCCATCTCCCACACATGTTCTGCAATAGGACCATTCCCAGCCAAGCTTTAGACTGTGATTTGCAAGAATGTTTACTCAGATGAATATCACAATGTGCAGATTAGGTATTTTTGTGAGTCACTGGGATGCATAGAGTGAAATCTCTTCCACCAGGATTGCTCTCTGGTCAAGAACAGCTCTGTGGTGACCAGGCAATGGCTTTAAGAGAAAAATACCATGCTTATATAACAAAAGAATTTGGAGAACATCTGAAATAAAACATGTGTCTATTTTTCATATGATTTCAGGCAGTGAAAATTAAAATCTAAGTCGCTCATTTTTCTCTCATGAATTTGTCTAATTCTTCATGAACATGAAAACTTTTGGCATTCACCATTTCCAGTGGCAGTGATTTCCACTAAGTACATGAACAGACTCTAGGGTGCAATTGATCTGATCACATATGGGTGCCTACCTTGAGATGAGATGAATTACTCCCCAGACTCCTTTGATTGTGATGAATAGAAGTCCACTGAGTCTGAAGGGAGCTTTGTCATCCATCTTTGATGTAGATACACACTAATAGATACCCAAAAAATACTTGGGCAGGATGAACCTCTCCTCTGACTTCTACCTATGCTTGTGAAGCTGAGGGGAAACCTATCCAGGCTGTCAGTTTCTGCTGTTCCTCAGAGAAAACCACCCAGTATTAACCAGACAGCCTCATGTAACTTCACTTTGACCATCCACTGGGAGCTTTGCTGGACCTTGAGGAGCCTCTGTGGCTGCATGGGACCAGCAATGTGCAGTGTGAGCTGGAGCTTCCAGTTTCAGAGCACCCACCAGTGACTGGGTTGTTTACCAAGTCATGCCAGACCCTTGCCCTGAAGTAAATTCTGAGCTGCTGTGATTTGAGGAACCAGAAACTCCCCTGTGAATCTCCTCTAAGCCTGAATTTGGTACAGTATAATAAAATTTACTTCAACATGAGTAAAACCTTTATCACACCAGATTTTATTTAATTCTGTTTGCAAAGCTATGTATTATTTGGATTCTGCTTATCAGTGGTTGATAGACAATCCTTCCTTTTCATTAGAAAACATACAAGGTACATAGAAATTAAAGACCTTTATGTGGGGCTATCCTTAATTCTCCAAGGTATAAATGGACATTTACATTGTGCCTTTGAATATGAGCACTTTTAATTATAGGTCTATAAGAATAGCTCTTACTATTAGAAGGATTAATTGCCTGTTAGCTCAAACCATGATGAGATCAAGACACGACTAGCTGTGCAAAGATGACTGAGATTTAGCTTAGGCAGAGGTCTTAGACCAAGGTAGCACAAAGAAGAGTCTGCCTTCATCTACTGCAGGCTTTAGCTATTCAGTCAGAAAATTATTCATTACTTTTCTCCA
Source organism: Melospiza georgiana (assembly GCF_028018845.1). Taxonomy (NCBI): domain Eukaryota; kingdom Metazoa; phylum Chordata; class Aves; order Passeriformes; family Passerellidae; genus Melospiza; species Melospiza georgiana. Next base: position 15,214,835 of record NC_080430.1, read on the forward strand.
CTTTTAATTCTGTGCTGTGACTCAGAGGTATATTTTAGTGTTCCACATAGGAGTGATACAGTTTGGAATACTGTGCTCGATAAGAGAAAGGTGATAAACAGTTTAATTACACAGGTGAGTAGGGAACCAGCTCTTGGCAAGAGCAGAATCAAAAGATCTGTTAGACCAAAACAAATCTCACTTTGTTCTTTGGTAAGGCTGACCAATCAGATAGCTGCAAAAAAATGTCCTTCACTTGCAAACTGAGACTGCAAATACAAACAATAGGTATGTTTGAATTTTTGTTACAGCTTCGACTGGGTGCTCCAAGAGAGATGAGAATGTTGAAGATCACAATGGTGACGTGGCTAACAAACAGAGCAGAGTGAAAAAGCATGTGTTGGCCACTGTCCACTCTGCCTAATACAATTTGCAAAAACAATCTGCTGGCAAAATGGAAAAATTTTACAAATTCCTTGCTGATTTTTCACAGTACAACAAATCATCTTCTCTGAACTGTGGATAAAAGTTCCTCCTTAAGGCAGAAAATTCCTTTGTAGTGTCATGGTGAAAGAAGTTCTTTACTGAGCTGGTGAGAAATCTGGGTTCCTTTTTCTACAGTCTTTACTTTGATTGTTCCCTCGTCAATTGATTTTCCATATAATGTACAGTTATATAAATAAAAATGGCTCATCTATTAGTTGAGTCAGGAGATGGGGAGTAAATTGAAAAGTTCATGCAAAAAGCCCACAGCATCTGCACTTTGTGAAAAAGTGCTTTTGTAGTACAGAGAAAGAACAGAAAGAAGGAATTGATTGTATGTCTATGTGTAGGTGGTAAGAGTATTTTTAGATAGAGGTGAGAGGCTGGAAGCTGTCAAAAAACTGAGAGTAGGAGCAGAGTACACAGGAGATGTCCCAGGTAATGTGTTTTAGATCAGGCAAACTCAAACATTGTAAAAAATACATTTGTAAGTAGGATTAAAAATGAAATAAAAATATATTCTATTTATATAAAAAATATTTGCTGAAATAAGTGCATTTGTCTAAATTCAGAATGGTTTCTCTAGAGCATATCACTGCTAAGGTTATAAGACCAAAAAGGGAAAAGGTCTCTAAAAAGGAGTGAAAACTTGAGGAAACAGCAAAATGAGCAAGGTGGATATTTGCAGTATCTGCCTGTTAGATGTGACAAAGCTTTTTGTATTTGCCTTCTTAGTCATTTCCAAAAGAAAGAATCAACACAGTTCATAATGAGATTATGTTTGGTAAGGAGGGGTGGCAAACAATGAATAAACAACCCAGATTTAATACCAATCACGTTTTCAGCAGCACATTTCTGCTGGTTACCTAACACCAGTTCTGGCACTATGAGTAACAGGATGGCAGCAGCCACTCTCAGATACGCATTTCTAATTAATTAAAACATGACACACATCTAGAATTACTGTGACTGAGGCATAAAATAATGGACAGCTGAACTTGCAGAGATTTGATATAGACTCAGAAGGAAAAAAATAGAAAAGAAAAATATGGCAATTTCACCTTCAAAATGAATAGGTTCAGCTTTTTATACATATAAAACTAGTACTTGAGAACTTTGAATATGAGAAGTGAAAGCAACATTTCTATGTCTTATTCAAACACCAGAAATGGATTTTTTTCAAGACTGGATTTTCAGAACTGTGAAGCTTTTTTTCTATGGATTTGTGTTTTATCATAGATAGTAACTATCATCTTTTTTTCCCCACAATTGCAGTGTTTATGATGTCACTTTCTTATGCAGATTCTTCTCCACCTCTATATGGCTGACTGCTTCCACAGATTTTGTGGGAGCTTAACCACCTTTAAGGGAACTCCCTTTTGGCAAACACAGCTAAATTTGGACAAAGGTTTTGAAGGTTTGGCATAATAGAACAGATAGAGACTTCAAACACTGATGTTTCCTAAGGAACCAGTTTACAAAGAGAGAGATTGATGTTGTTGTGTGCAAGGTTTGATACAGAACAGTCAGAACACAATAGGTACATGAATTGAGTCCTGTACTCTCTACCATAGCTCTCGTGTACTACATAAAGCAATTATAGCTGGCAGTTCTTTCAGCCTGGGATTTGCGAGGTCAGTACATCTACTGGATGTTTCCAACTAATACATACATGCAGTCCCATCTGAGGTATGAGTATGGCAGCATTCCTACATCTCTGGGAAAAACAAGTCATGGTGAGTAAAGGTTGTGAACTTGAGCCCTTTCTACTCCAGTGAAAGGGCAGAGAAATCCTTCACGGGCAGAATACGCAACAGATACTAAAATTGGAACTTGGGCTGGACAGTTTATTTGTAATGTGGAATCTTTCATGACTGCACTTGGGCAGGGACTCAAAATTACATATCTTCTGGCACCTTCAGCTCTATTATGCCTGTTGAGCTTATGTGGGACCATTGGTTCAACCCTGACTCAGAGGGAAGAGTGCCTCAGACTGAATCACTAATGCCATATCCTGCAGCACTCTAGTGCAGCCTTGGCAGTAAGGAGGGATAATTACAGTGTGGTTACCGTGACTGATTTTTGAGATGCTTTTATGTACACCTCAGGCATGTCAGCAGGTAAAATGCAGCCAGCTTGTTCAGAGGTACCCAAGTGTCCCAAGTACATTATTTTTTACAACAAAACTGGGCATACAGATAGAATCCTGCTAGACAGAAACATCCAAAATTACTCTATGTCTTTTTCACATATGTGTAATTTACAAAAGAGTGAGCATGAATTGTCCTTTTACACATTTCTTTTGCCTTTAAAGGTAGATAATGGACATCTACATACAAGATGTTGTTTCCCTTCCAATAGAAATGCTAGTGTCTAGTCTATTTTTTCCAGACCCTGTGAATAACTGCTGAATGCATGGGTGTGACAGTGTTATCAGTCTTGCAATACCAACAGAATTTTAATAATTAGGTTTTGTGAACAGACAGCCCAAAGTCAAATGATCCTTGGTGTCAAGGGGACATTCTCACAAGTACTCAGGCTTGAGAAGAAGCTTTAAGGTGTAAGCAGTGTTTCCTACTTGTCTTGCAAGTTTGTTGCATAACACACATGCGATTTCAAGGAACTATCAGTATTGAAAGTTCAAGATGGACTACAATTCCATATGAAAATATGTCCACATGTTCAATTAAACCTATTGATGCTGTTTAAATCTTTTCTTCAGTTAAAAGTCTGTTTCTCTCTCTTAATGGCACTTCTCAGGTCTTTTCCCATTGCTCGTCCCTCCCTCAGCAAACCTGTTCTTTCCACCTTTTGATGGTTTTACTGTCTCCTTCCTCCTTCCGTCTGTTAAAATAGTCAAAGAAGAAGTTAGACCAGCATTATCCTTCATTAGATTAATAGAGAGCAGACAGTTTACACATCTCCATGCCATTGTTTCAGGCTGTTTGCAGATTCATTCAGATACTGCTGGATCAGTTACAGTCAGTTCATGCTTTCAAGGTTATCTTTGCAACCAGGAGAACCAGATACTGCTTTTTCAAAGGGAAAGATAAGATTACTTACAATTTGAAAATGCTATGAAGGCCACCTAAATATTTTCAAACAATGTTTGAGAACCTTTTTTAATATAGTAAGAGGTACCAAGTGAGTTAACTCGAAATAAATGTCGAGAACTGTTTGTTATTATTTCACTTTAGGTAACTACTTAAAAAATGTGGTTTCTTCAGGTATCGTCCATTGAACAGTGAGACCGAGCCTGTTTGCAGGGAGGAAGGTGTTTTTGTTTCCCTCTGTTCGTTTCAGCAGGGACAGAGAGGCCGGGGTGTTTCACACACGGCATCACTCGGGAGCTGTTGGCATCGCTCCAGCGGCCGCCCCGGAGCGCTCCGGCCGCGCACGGCGGGGCGGACAGCCGGACGGACAGACGGACCGGTGCGGGCGCCGATCTCTCACCGGGGGCCGGGCGGTCCCGGGCACCGCCCCCGCCCCACCCCCGCCCGGGCCCGCCCCGGCACGTGACCCGCGATGACGCCGCCGTGCCCCGGAGCCGCCACTCGCCGGGGCCGCGGCGGGAGCGGAGCGGGAGCCGCCGCAGCCGCAGCCGCAGCCGGAGGGGGCCCGGCCGGCAGGTGGGTGCGTGCGCCGCGCCCCTCGGCCCGCCGGGGAAGGGAGGGCGGGGACGGGGCTGGGGACGGGAACGAGCGCGGCGCTGCTGCCACCGGGACGGGCGGGCAGGGCTGGGTGGCCCCGCGGGGGAACGTCCGCGCCCGGGCCGGCGCAGGGGCCGCAGCCCCCCGGGCCGCCCTCCCGCCCTGCCGCTCCCGGGGCGCCTCGCGGAGCGCTCCCCGCGCCCGCCGGGCTCCGGGTGGCGCCGCCCCGCGCTGCCCCCGGCGGTGGTGGCGGCTCCGTTCCGCGGGCGGCGCCGGGAGCGCCGAGTCGGCGGCGCCGGGAGGCAGCTCCGCACCTGGGCGCCGCCGCGGGCCGCGCTGCCGGGCCGGGCCGCCCGCGCTGCCGTGTGCGAGCGGCGCCCGCTCACCTGCGGGAGACAAAGGGAGGCAGCGGCGGCCCCGCCGCCCTTCCCGGGCGCCCCCGCCGGGCCGGGGGGATCCGCCGCCCTTGTGTGAACTTGAGCGCGGTAACTTGGGGTGGCTGGGCCGGGCTGGGCCGAGCCGCGCTATTTATAGCCAGCCCTCGCAGTCAACAACTTAACAAAAGCCCGCACCGAGGAGCGAGCGGGGCTGGCAGGGAGGGAGCGAGCGGGGGGAGGGGGGCGCGGGCTGCAGCGGCGCTGAAAAGTTGTCCTGACACTTGTTTAAAATGCATCGCTTATTCAGTGCTCTGAGTCACGGGCAATTATTAAATGGTTGCTTATTATGCCTCTAGCGTTTAAAGACGGGTGAGCTCCGGGTAGGTAGTTTACTTGCGAGTAGTGCTCGATTTCGAAGTGTGTTTGAGGAAAAAGCGAAGGGCTGAGCTTGTTTTCATACAGCTTGTAAGTTGTCTGTTATATCTGTCTTTTCCATTTGCCTCTATTTGTGTGCAACTTTTGCATGCTCAGTGGGTGCTTTGCAGAGGGTGGCTCCTGCAGGCGCTGGTCTGCAGGAAAGTACTGGCTGAGGATCAGGTGTGCTGGACAAGCAGTGGTGCCCCTTGGGAAGAAAGGTATGAATGGGTTTGAAGTCTGACAAGGGACCAGTCTCCCAGGCTGTGGTCATGCAGGTACAGCCTGCACCCCTAAGAAAACTGCCCAGGGAGAATCAGAATCATGGAATCTATTGAGGTGTAGCCAGGGTATCTCGATCTGGCCTGAACTGTTAAGAATTTATCTTAAATTAGCCTTCGTAATTGAGTTTATTTCTGTATCAGCACTGCGCAAGGGTTCATTTCAGTAGTGGGTGAAGTTTGATGCTGAAAATGGAAAAAGATTACACAAGTCAACTGCTGCTGCTTTGTAGGACACTGTGAACAAGGTCACACAAAGAAATTTAAGGCGATCCGTTAGTACTCAGTAGCACTTTTAACAATTTATCATCTGCTTGTATTGGAAAGTAAGTAACAATTCCCTGACCCTAGGAGGGGCGCTTTTTTTTTTTTTTTTTTTTTTTTTGTTCTTTTCTTTTCCCTTGGGGAAAAGAAAAGAAATAGCAAAAAGTATTTTAGGTTATTTCCCAAGACTCAGGTACCTGGTTTGCAAAGATGAGAAGTAAATCTTCTCATCTTCAGAGATGTGCTGTGCCTGATAATTTCAAAAGAGAGAGTGGGAGTGAGTCTTGAATTCTAGGATAATGCTGAAGGTAGGGGTGATCGTATCTCATGCAATACATGAGCATACTCTATGTGTATCACATATGATCATATTTATGATTCTGTGTCTTAGGACTGTGCTTCTTTCAAGCATTTCCATGGACTTGAGGATCAATCGAGAGAGCACCATTCTGTAGCTAAGGCTGGATGCTGTAAGGAGGCGAGGGTGCAGCTGCAGGGGTCAGGTTGCTCCAGGAAAGGCTGAGCTCTGAGCGGACCTACAGCTCTTGGAACCCTGCCTGCCTGAGGGTGATTGGAGCTGTCACATCGGCTCTGGATACAAACGGTCTCATTTTGTGGGGACGCACAAAAAAACGTAGCTGGAGGCGAGGGTTGGCATGCCGAACCCCTGGTGCACCCGCGTGTGGGGAGAGTTCCCCGGAGCCCCGAGTGCCGTGCCGGGAGGGTCCGACGGGGCAGGGCCGGCCCGGTGCTGGGAGTAGCGGAGCCCGTGGGGCAGGGCCGGTGCCGGGTGGATCCGATAGGGCAGGGCCGGTGCCGGGTGGATCCGATAGGGCAGGGCCGGTGCCGGGAGGGTCCGATGGGGAAGGGCTGGCCCGGTGGCGGGAGCAGTGGAGCCCATGGGGCAGGGCCGGTGCCCATGGGGCAGGGCCGGCCCGGTGGCGGGAGCAGTGGAGCCCATGGGGCAGGGCCGGCCCGGTGGCGGGAGCAGTGGAGCCCATGGGGCAGGGCCGGCCCGGGCCGGGGCGCGCCCGCGGGCGGACGGGGGAAGGGAGGAGCTGACCTCTGCGAACACCCAGGGCTGGCAGCCTTAGTCAGCCTTAGCTGAGTAAGAGATGGGAACGGTTCCATGGCAGCCGGAGTCCGAAGGGATCTCCCGGCCCTGGTGCGGAGTGACAGCCCTGCTCGCCTCTGCCGCGCCCGGGGCCTGTCCCGCACCCGCGGGACAGCGGGAATGCTCCGTGAAATGCTGGCTTGTGTGTCCACGGGGATGTGACCCACCTTAGATCACCTGCCAGTAGTGATTGGGGTTTTCTTCACCAGGAGAAATGCGAGGTCTGAGTCTCTTTTGGTGTTCATGAACATAGGCTTTCTTAGTGAGGCCATTTGTTATTAATCTCTCAATCACATACTGAGACTTTATTTAAGGTATTAAGGTATGAAAGCTTACAGATGTTCTCTGTGGAAGTAAATGATTTTTCATACTTACTATCCTCTAATTAGAGTAATTCAACCTTCTTTAACAATGTGGATGCCATCGAGCATGGCAGGTAAATGGTAAGGAATAGAAAAATTAAGTATAGATAGAAATAATAAATAATAGATAGAAATAATAAATTCATTTGAATCTGTGAAATCAAGGCCATGGTAGTTGTTTGCTGATCTTCAGGGTTAATTTCCTACCTGTACCATACATATTTATTGCTTTTTTGGGTTGAGGAGGAGAATTAGAGCCTTGCTTGATCATGATGATGTGATCTGTTTGTAAATCTGTTTCAGTATTCTGGCTGAACACAGCCTGTCTCTCTTTAATCATATGTTCAACATTACCAAATGTTTGCTATTGACTTGATAATTTTGCAGCTTGGATGAAAGACCAAAAATTGTACTGCTTATTTTTGTTATTTCTTTTTTGTTGTTATTTTTTGGAAATGAATTAGGCTGCAAAATTGACTTAAAAAGTGGGTAGAGCTATTTCTGTAGCAGTTCTGTTTTATTTAACTTGTATTATTCAACATTTTGGGTTTTTTAAAGCATAACATGCAACCTGTTGAACCTTTCTGTCTTGAAAAAATTTTAAGCATGCATTCTCAAGAAGTTGTCATATGGAACTGGCAAAAAAAGGAATGAAAAATCCAAGCTTTTAAACATTTGTTAGTCCTGTGGGAAACCAGAGGCTTATGTTCTCTCTTTGGTTTCTGTGTGGGAGAAAGATTTTGAATGGAACCTTGTTCTGTGGTTCAGCTTTTTGAGGTAACAGAGCTTTGAGATAGACTGCAGCTTGGTAAGACTTGCATTTTTCTGGCGTCTGACCTGGAAGCCTTGAAAGGGGTTGATAGCAGCTTTGAAGAAGTGTTGGAAGGAGTCAGGTTTGCTAAGAAGAAAAAAATAGCATTTGCATGACAGAGCTTCCAAAACTGGGAAGAGAGTGGGAATAGCTGCAATTTGTTCATGTTTACCTTCTGCTGCTGTTGCTAAACAACTGCAGAGCTGCACTTAAAAACACCTATTTATGTAGAATACCAGGTAAGCAAGTTGTTTTGTACCAAGGCTGTAAATAGACTTTGAATGTCAATGTACCATTTTATGGTAGAGAGTAAACACCGGAATCCTGGCATTCTTTTCTCCTGCTTTGTGTTCCTATTGTCAGCTTTGTTGAATGTGGTACCATCATTCCTTCTGTCAAGTCTTTGATAAAATTGTAAACCTGACCTTCTGCTTCTGTGTGGAACCTTGGAAACAGTGGTGGCTTCCTGGTTACCTGTAGGAAATGCTTCTTGGAAGTAAAAGAAGATGGTGTGTAGGAGAGAGACATAGATTAAAGATGGGCACTTCTGTCTTGGTGTAGTATTTGAGCTTTTTACCTTCTACTTTGTCTCTGAGTTATGATCCAAATGTATTTTTTCAAGGCTCAGATCAAATAACAGAAATGGCAAAAGAAAACTGAATGGTCCTTAGTGGTTTCTGCTTTAGATCTCCCCAGAAGTTCTCTTCTGTTATTTCTGTCCTTGGTCCCGTTTAGCAGCTGAGTTCACTCTGCATGTGTGTGCCTGCATGGAATTGCATTAGTTCCACTCTGTGGCAGGGTAAAGGCTACAAATCTCATCACAAAGTCTTAACTTGCAGAGCTGCAAGTTTCTACATAACTTTTCTCATTCATGAAATGGGCATTTAAGAATAAAAAATGTGTTTGTTAATCTTCATAAGATTAAATATGGCAGCATTTTACTTGAGTTCTCCTATTTTCTGTGTGAATGATGGAGATCTTACATGCATTGATTTTCAAGGTTAAAAATCCTACCTTTCATGTTAATTTACTATATTGTGTTCAGTGCAAGTTGGCAAGACTAATGCTTTCCCAGCCATGAATTTGGACATTGATGCTACATGATTAAATGGAATTTGTTTGTAGGTGTGGATGCAGTGGCAGTTGTCTGGATTATAAAGATGCTGAAAAGTGCTTTTCAGAATTTTCATGTATTAGTAATTATTTCATTACCCATTTTGGTTCATAGTCCTGTTTTGTCACTGTGTTTTGTTTGCATTTTAATTTCTAGCCCTTAAATATTTGGTTAGATCAGGTTTTCTGTAAGGTAGATAAATCTTTGGAATATTTTGATTGAAACTAGTGTATTAACAGTTCATTTAAGAAATTAAGCCTATATGTAAGCAAGAGATTGACTCAGATCAGTCCCCTCACCAAATCCCCAGTGATTAATCAATATTAATCAGTAATAGAAGCAATAACTAATTAATTAATGAAGCTAATGAGCCACTTGATAGCAGGAGGCTTGTGTGAATAGGACAGTTCAATCAGTGACCTAAGTTGTTCTACTGATTTTCTATCTCAACACGCAGAAGGATATCTGAAAATACTGCATTTTCCATCAATTAGTCTAAGTAGGCAGGATTTCTTCAAAATTATTTTTATCCAAAGTGCTCTTAAACAGCCACTTGATTACATATACCGTTTTTTTTCTTACAGCTCTGAACATTAACAGGAAAATAACACTGGAACAGAATGTCACTTACCTTTTGTCTGAAAAGGTGAAATATCTTCAGATAGAAATGGCTGATAAGGGTGGGAAGATGCTTCCAGGACAATTTTACATTCAAGTGGAGTATGACTATGAGTATGAGGCCAAGGACAAGAAAATTGTGATCAAGCAAGGGGAAAAATACATCTTAGTGAAAAAGACTAATGATGATTGGTGGCAAGTCAAAAGAGACGAAAATTCCAAACCCTTTTATGTGCCAGCTCAATATGTGAAGGAAATACCCCGGAAAGCACTGATGCCACCTGTGAAGCAGGCAAGCATGTTGCCAAATAACACCTTGAAGTTGACACATGGATTACAGAGATCAACAGAAAATGTGAATAAGTCACCAGAGCTTTCTAGTTTTGGAAAATCTTCTCCAGTTCAAGTGTCTTGCTTAGTTCGAGATGCCAATCAAAACCTGGGACCCAACAATAGCCCCTGTCAGACTTTTGGTTTGAGTCTGGACCTTACCCAGAACAATGGAAAACTCAACAATGAGTTGCAATCTCCCAAGGTTTCCAATCAGTTTAGAACCATTTCCATGGGTCATTTCCCATGCCCAGAGTTCTTGGAAATAGAGAAGACCAGCTTTTTGCATGAACAGTCTTGTGATTCAGCAGGAGAAGGCTCAGAAAAAATTCACCAAGATTCAGAGTCTGGAGATGAACTCAGTAGTAGTTCCACAGAACAAGTGCAGGTAAGCTGGAAAATGGCCACCGTGTCTGGTTTGTTCTGTTTTGTTATTGCCATAATTGTCTGCTACTGTTTTGAGACTTATTCCCAAAAATTTCCAGTTGTTCAAATAAAAATATCTTCTCTCAGCATGAAATTGTTACTAAAATCGAAACAGTTCATGTGTTTAGTTCATGCAGAATTTCTGTGCTATGGGGATTGATTCCATTTACATTATTCTGTGATTTAAAGAAAGAACAATAGTGTTTCCATAATAAGATAGTTTTAATATGACATGGAATTTGGGTTGGATTTTCTTTCAGAGGAAGGGAGCCTACTGCTGTAACTCCGCATGACTTGGCCTGTTGAAATGTGCAAGTTACTGTCAGTTTTCCCTAAGTGTGTATAGATAACATAAGAACTGTAAATTAATGTCTTGGTGGGTTTAATTACGCTTAAGACTTAGATGGAGTTGAATTTCTGGCTTGATCGTTTTATTTGTGGACTGTTTTAATGAGTCAGCCCTGCCAATTTTGCTTCTCACAACTTTACTCTGGATTAAAACTCAAAACATGTGAGTTTGTTAATTAGTATGGAAGAATCTCAGGAATGATGTACTCCTACTTCTGGTTCAAACTGAGCATTGACGGCCTTTGTCTTTGGTAAAGCATTTTCTCTCACTTCTTAATTTTTTTTTTTTAACAGGCAACCCCCACCCCCATCAAAAGATTAGAACTGTGACTTAATCAGGTCACTTCTGGTAGGGGTAACCAAGTTAATTAGTCTGTTGTAATCCAGGTTTGCTCTTAAACCAGTGATGTTTGTGTGCATACACATAATTATATATTTATATATGTGTGTATGTAGATAATTTCCCCACCTCACACTTGCCTTCCCCATCTTTCTTTAGGGACATGTTCAATTATTTTAAATTCTGTTCAAAGCTCCCTGCTCTTGATCTTAAGCTGTAGTGTGAAACTGTTTTTGCTTGGATAAAAACTGATTGTTACAGTAAATCCCACTTGGCAGCATGTTTTCAGAGTACCAGAGTATCTCAAATCAAACTTGATGCTAACATTAGACATGAAAAGTTATACCATTGAGAGTTGTGAATCAGTACTTTGCTAATAAGAAACAATGAAGGCAAAGCTGCTTAGGAACGAGTCAATATGGGAAGATCTTAAAGATACAAGATTGATTAGGTGAATTACAGAATTTTGAACTGTGTGTATGTTTATTTATTGTAATATTTAGAATCTGTAGTTTTCAATAGCCTACTGTGTTCTTGGCCTCATTCTTGATGTTCAGTTTCTATAGTTATAGGACATCATGTCTCTAATATTTGTATATTTTATGTTAGTTTTAACTTCATCACCCCTCCCCCAAATATTATGGAATGAATAGGATTACGGAATTTAATTTCTTTTCTTCAGTGATGTCTTACACAGTGTGAGAATCCATGAACTTTCTTGCACTTTCTTTGCAGCACTGCCCTAGCTCAGTGTAGTTGATATGAACCACTCAGAGCTTGGCACGATAAAGTGATTAAATAATTAGATATTTATTTTAGAAGTGTATGTTGGCATGTTACTGCCATATTAATCAATTGCCAAACAAATTATGAAAATACCAAGGAATGTTTAGAAAATATATCCTACTTTAAATAGTTTACCACATTAAAATTTCTATTACATGGTAGGACAGTTCCTTCTTCGGTGTTGGCTATAATTTGATGCATTTCCTTCTCTAAAGCAGATGGAATTAATATTACATGGGTGTCTTTTGTCAATAATAAATATATGGCCTGCAGCTCAGTTTCCACTGGACTTTGTGCCTCTTGATGCAGTGACACTTAATCTGTTCACCATTCTCCTCTCTTCCCACTATACTTTATTCTACACTACAACTGATTTATACATTTATATTTGAGTGGGACAGCAATGCATGTATTGTAGACACTGTGTTACAGGTCTGAAATGGGGGAGTTTTCACAGTGTTTAAGAGTGACAAATGCTAAAAATGCCACATTTTGGCTGTGGAAAATGCTTGGCAGTTTCACTTGCCATTATGAGAATCTTGGGCAACAAGAGTGTGGATGCTTGCTATGCCTTGCAGTTTGCCTTATTTTGTAACTTAATCTCATGGTGCACAATTGCAAGCTCTTTAAATACAATGAAAATGTTTGACATTTAGTAGCCGTGGGGATTAAAGCCGTGGTAGAACTGATGTCACCGTTAGCTCAGTCTAGATGTTCAGAGTGCCAGCCTTCTCACTGGAACAGCTTGGCAGTTTTTTTAGAATTCTTTCAATAATGAGCATTGTTTAGTAGAAATCAGCTGTGTAGAAATTAATGGCTCAGAAAGCTGTTTTTACTGCTCCTAGTCTGTAGTGAGAACATCAAGTTCCTGGCTTTCACGCACAAACAGGATTTCACTTCACAAGACTGACTGCTTCTCCCTCCCCTGCCTGCTGTGGAGTTCAGTTTTATGCAGTCTGCATTATAATAAACTCTAAGCTACAGGTGTTTTCTCTTAAATTTGTAAGTTTAGAAGCTAGAATTACCTTATTAATGCCTTCATGTAAGTTATTTTTTGGTGGTGTTGAGGTGATAGCATTCAGTTTTAGCCTGACCTTCAGTGTGTTTTCACTGTCCTTGAGTACAAATATATGAGATATAGAAGAATGCTTCTCTTGTGAGATCTTTGTAAGAAGTGGTTACATTATTCTCTGCAGATTATCCTCCTCCTCCTTTCCAGTAATGAAGTGCTGGTTCTGCAGCTGTACAGTCTTGAAGTCATAAGCTTGCTGGCTGTGGAAATACTGGAAGATCCAGAGCCTCCAAAGTAATGCAAAAAGGAAGGATTTTTTAGCAGATGAAATATGAGAAGGACAGAGAGGTAGCAGTGTGAGCAGAAGGATTTGCTAATGAAAATGTAGCAAGGGATTTGGTTGAGAGAAACATTAGGACTGGATAATGAACATTTTTGATGTTTTTTATGCAAAGAAATGATAACTATTGTTTGCCACTCTGGTGGATAAGGCATTGTAAGAACCATAGGTTAGTTTGTGGACTTGAGCTGTGGGAGGCTGGAGGTAATTAGAGGAAGTAGGGCTTGAGAGGAAACAAGCTTCAGTTTAACCAGATTTAAATCTCTGGTGTTGACAGTAACTGCAGGTCGAATTGGAACTGAATGAAATAGTTTGAGTGAATGCACAGCTGGCTGTAAGAGTCACTGAGACAATGGTGGCACTCAAAGCATCAATGAAGTTCAATGAAATTTCAGGAAAATGGTGCCAGGTGTCATGTTCTGATCCCAAGGAAAGGGCAAAAATATTCCTCAGGGAGGCCAAGCATATGGGGAAGAAGGAAAGTTCTGAGTGATTCTTTAGCAGATATGGACAGTAGAAGGAAAGTTCTGAGTGATTCTTTAGCAGATATGGACAATACTTGAAAGAAGCAGGTGGGATGTCTGAGCAGTATGCAGTAAAAGCAGAGACCTGGGTAATTGTTCTGAAGTAAAAAAAGAAAAAAAAAAAAAAACTTACACATTCAGGCATGCCTAAACAGGCAGGAAGAGCTGAAGCAAAAGAAGACATTAAAATGGTCTTTAAAAAGCACCATGGGCAATGCTTCCCTTCTTACCAAGTTTTGAGAGAGAGGGTATGCAGACAGGGAGAGTTGGCTAAGTTCAGAGATGATGTTAAGAATGTTTATATCTTTGAGGATGATACTTTATGATAAAATTACAGACAGAAATTAAAATCTGCTTTTGGCAATGCTAATGGATAACCTATGGGAAATAACTTTGTTTCTGATGCATGTTACCTCCTCTTTTGTCATAGGAGACAGAGAATGTATTTAAAAATAAATACATGGCACCGTCTAAATGTTGTTTTTTATGCTTATTAAAAGTTACTTTTAGCAGCAGGTTGGTTTTAATCATTATAAATATAGACAGTGACCTATTTGCAAAGATTGTTCTGTCTTTCATCCTCTTTAGTAATTGACTATTGCATAAACTGTGAAGCACTAAAGGGGATTATCACTAGGATGGCTGTTTTGCTTTGATTAATTCTGAGTAGTAAAGATCTTAAAGAGCTCTTTCTGTCTTGCCTTTGCAATTTCTATGGGATTGCAGTAACTTTTTAGTCAATATTTTCAGTTTCTGTGAATGTCAGCATATCTTCTGGAGGTCTTGGTGTTCTTGGCTTTGTCACTTAGTTGAAAGACTGGTGGCAGGTTTTTAGTGTTAGACTGCCTTGCTGGTCAAACATTAATAAACCTCTTAAATAAATGGCTATCGCTGTTTTGCTGGCCACAAAATCAGTTTGCTTCTATGATAAAAAATTTAATGTTACTTTTTTTATTTCATTCATTTGTCCAAGAGATGAGTAATTTGACAGTATGAAGGAAGCATGCAAGATTTTTTTTCTTAATAAAACTGAACAGTTTACAGATTCGTGGTGATATGTATAATGTAGTAGTTTGAATTATGTTTGAAGTACCATCCTTTAGTCTCTTTACCTTCTTAAAAACAGCATTTGTTATTCTAATGATGTTAAATGCTGAAATATGCACATTATAATGAAGTGAAGAATAACTTTCAATGACAAGGAACTCAAAGCTTTATAATTTAAGGAGTTTTTTAAAACATTAATTTAATATATTTTTTCTGTGATTTTGGTAGCCACTGCTAGAGCTTTGTAAACAGCTTGAAATGTTTGCTAAATTATGTTAATAACTGAAAGGTTCTGGACAGATAATTTTAAGGACTATTTTTCCTGGCTGGTTTTGTGTATGTGGGTTTTTTTTTTTCCTATGCAGTGTCAACAGGTGTGGATAGTTTCACTTTACAGTGCTGCTGTTTGTGATCAGCTCAGCCTCTGTAATTTTAATAAGTAATTCTGGTTGCTGATAGTTCTCCCTCTCTGTCCAGGTGAGTAAATCTGGATTTAGGTGCCTTAAAATGAGCAACCCTTGTGTGCCACAAATGTTGTCTACAGTCCATATCCTGTGCTCCTCTGCACATCCCTGCTGCAAATCAGATTGAGCTACTTTAAAAAAATACAAGCAAGCACCAGTGTTATCTGTGTGAGGCAGGTGTCAGAAAATCACGACCTGTGAGACAAGTTGGTTTTAGTTGACTGGCTTGTTCTGATACTGGTGTTGGAATGCTCAGCTCAGTAAGCTACAGATCTGCTTGTACATGCAGCTTTCTGTTGTGCTCTCAGATTTGAAACAAACATCTAGTGCACTGTCAAAATTCTGCAAGTGCCGACACAGTCTTTTGACTCTTGCACCCCTATTTACCCTAATTTCGTGCAGAAAATGATGAAGTGGAACTTTGAAGGCGCTGGTTTAGATGAATAAACCTGTGGTTTTTATCCTGGTAGAATTACTTCCTAGCTCAAATGAAGCTCAAGCTGTGCTGCCTAAGGAATAATAGTCATAATATGGAATTGGTTTTTCTGTTTTTACCTAGAAAAGTGTAATTTCTGGTGTGCAACGTGTGAGTTTTGGTGCATGCTGTCCCACCTGACTTCTTTTGAATTCATGCCAGGTGCCAGCTTCAGCAGGGTGATGACAGAGTCTTTAGGGATGGTGGAAAAGCAGCCCTAGGAAAAGGAATTTGTCTCTCTGCTGCCTAAGCTGAAAGCAGCTGGAGGTGCTGGGGACTTGCTCTTTCTCGTTGGCAGTGCTTCTGTCATTTGAAGCAGGGAACCATCAGACACAGGAAGGGCTGTGATAGGTAAAACTCTGCTTGAGACTGTTTTGAGAGTATTTGATCATCTCCTGTTCTTTCACATAACTCTGGGTACAAACAATTGCTTTTGCTATGTCTTTACCTGGTTACAATCTAGGCAGTTGTTGAATATTGCAGTGCTTGCCTATAGAACAAAGGTGCTGTTATTCTGTGGAATCCTAAAGAAAGTATCATTTGTTTCACAGCAGTGTGACAAAACATCAGGGAACGTATGACTCTGTAGAATAAAATGCAAAACACTTTTTTCCTTTTTTAGGCAGCTCTCTGGAATAGTAGACATTTGTGTTTAAAAAAAAAGCAAGCAAAATCTGTGCATATCTAGTACCCAAACAGCTGATATGTCTCTGACATGCCTTGCCAGGTATGTTTGCTTTAAAAACGATAGGGACAAATGGGTTTTGCCTTTATGGGGAGTTTGTTCTAAAGCTAAGGACAATACTTCTGGACAAAACAGTCTTTCAGGACAGTAAGAACTGAGGATTTTCAAATGACTTCTGTGATTGTGAGTAACTGGACAACACACTGTTAGGCTAAATTCAAAATTGATACAAATATTCTATTTTAAAAGGTCTGCTGACCTAGCTCTTGGGAAAGACAGTAGGTTTCTAGTAGATTATAGTTCTATTCTGGTAGATATGAAAGTGCTAGGTTGGTGCAGAGAGGCATTCAAACAGGCATAGAGAATGTCAGTAGTAGGAAATGGTGCAGAACGAAAATGCAGAATGCAAATTTCTTGGTGTTTCTGTATTAGAAATAACATGCAGTTGCTGGCCTCTCTCATCTTGAAAAGGAGGTAATTTTGATATATTTTCCCCCCATCTTTTGATATTTGTCCTAAGAGTTCGTAAACTCTTTTGACAGAGATTTGGAGCTTGTGTACAGTGATGCTGTGAAGACTGGCATAAATGTTTGGAGTCTGTATTTTAATACATTCTAGTTTTCCATCTGATAAGCTTTGTAAATGAAAGCTAGAAGCTGAGGAGCTGTCTGAATGAATTTAGGTTATTGCTTATGTTGAGTTTTGATGTTAAATTATCTGGCTTCACCTGCTTATAATCAAAATCATGATTAGAAACTTGGACTCCAATTTTAAATCTGAAATTGCATATTACATTTTGAATTTAAATAATATCATTTTAAATATTCCCTTTTAAAGTAGTTTACCTAAGGCTTCTGGATGATCTTCAGATCATCTAGTTAAATTTAAGTGACTTCCCTGTATTTTGTTTAAATGCAGTGCTGAAGAGCAGAGGTTTATGTCTGTTTTCTGCAGGTGTGTAGTGTACACAGTTGCCATCTTTTGCTTTTGTGGATGGTTGTTCAGCTGTATCACTTTGCTGCTCCAGTCACCACCTGGCTCTACAAATATTTATTTCCAGTGCTGCAGGGAGGTGGTGGTGCTGGCCTGGGCAGTGTTGTCACGAGTGTCCCTGGCCTGTAAGGAGCTCCTTTATGGCAGCCTGGATAGGCACAGTCTGGTGCAAAGTCAGCAGATGTGAAGGACTCGAGGACACACTTGCTTTTTACTGTCACTGATGTGATGGGACTCAGGTAACAAGTGTGCTTATGCAATACTGTAATAAAATGTTACGTCTGATAAAAACAAAAATACAGTTAGCAAACTTTCTGGACTCTCAGCTGGTTGTTCAGCATGTCTAGTAATATTGCATGCTCATTTATTTTCTAGACAGCTTGAAAGATCACCAGGATATTGTTTGGAAATGATTCATGGTACCATAGAAATGTTACAGAAAGTGTTGCACATAACTATTGTTTGTGTTTTAGATATTTAGAAGAAGCTTCATCCTGCACTAAAGTGTTGCAACAGTAAATGAGGTTCTTGAGTGACTTGGATTTGCTTTTCCTATTGAAATTGAATGCAGGTGTATTTCCCTCCTCCCCCCAGCCCCCACCACTGAAGATTTATCAACATGCTTGGCACTATCCTTATCAATTCTTGTGTATCTTCATCCAACTGGAAAAGCTAAAATAGATGTTTGTCATGCATAACTGCATTGTGCTTTAGGCACAGGGAACTCTGTGTGTGTGTGTGTGTGTGTGTATCTATATACCCATGTTCTCTGTGTATATGAGATATAAAAAACCAGAACAGCTGTTCTGTTTCTTGATAGCCCTTTGATCTTGATTTGCACCTCATGTAGTGTGACTACCAACTTTAGCTTTCTCACAACAACCTCAGGAGATGTACTCGTCAGTACTGTCATTTTCTGCCATCCAGATGTCCTGGCTGTGACTTTGCTGTGTTGATCCCTCCTGGGTGCTGCCCTCTAACTTGTAATGGCATTTTCATGCTTCCCTGAGGCTGTGTGCTTTTCCTGCTGCAGGATGCATTCCCCCATGCTGCTGGTGCCCACCAGCTATGCCAGGGACCTGCAGTGCTTCCTCCCAGGAGAGCTTTCCACAGCCAGGCTCTGGGGCTGCCTTGCCTTAGGCAGGGAGCAGGAGCCCTGTCAGGGGCCTGGTGCTCACACAGCTCTGTCCCTCTGTCCCTCTGTCCCTCTGTCCCTCTGTCCCTCTGTCCCTCTCTCATCTGCTCACTGAGCTCCTCACAGTCACCCACTGCAGCCTCTCCAGCCTCTCTCTTCCCTTGCTTTCATTTTTGCCTTTGCCAGCCTGAAGGCTCATGCTGCCTGAAGAGACATAGGGTGAGGGATGCTCAACTTGAGATAGTTTCTCTTTTGGTTTTTCCATTTTTCCATGCTTCAGTCACCAAGAGAGACCTGTCTTGGTGTTTCACAAGGTTGTGGGTTGTCGTCCACCATGGTGTAAATTTTATTTTTAAGTTTTGCTTACTTTTCAGTTAATTATCTATGTAAAAACTGCATTGCATCCATTTTTGCTTTTTGCTAGTTCATAAGTCACTACTGTAACTATCATTGGAGCAAAACTTAGATTTGTACTTAGGCTTGTGGGGTTTTTTTCTTTTATGGAAAAACAGAAAAATCTAAATCCTTAGTGTTGTGCTAAAAATCTAGCTCTAAACTCTTATTCTTCTTTTCTTGTTTTGTAAATCTTTAAAGCCTCAGCAGATTGTATCCAAACCTAAGAAGTGATGATTGCCTGTACAGCATTGTGAGGGCTGTAAAACAGCTTTTTCCAGCTGCTGCAGGTCTTTGGTTGCTGTTTGTTAAAACAATTGAAGTGAACATTGTGCTGAGATGGTACTACATTGACAAATTCTTTCTTTGCAATCAGTTTTCTGAGGAAAGTAGCTTGAAGGGCTGCATTTAAATTCTGTGCCCATAGATGGTCTCAGGAATTGTGTGTGCTTGTCCTGCTCTCATATCATTACTGTCTATCCATAAACTGCTGCTTTGCTTCTCAAAGTATTATGTTAAATGGTGATTTGAGCCCTGAGCCAGCCTTCTGTATTTTCCTTGGTGTGGATGGATCTGCTTGAGTGCAGCCTCAGAATTATAAAGTAAATAAAATTACACAAATACTCAGTCTTTTTATATCTTCTTAAACAAAATCTGAAACAAAAATTGCTGGTTTAATATGCATTGAAGTAAAGTGGAAGTTGCATTTAAAGTGGAAGTTAATTTAACATTTTCATGTTGAAACACAAAATTCAGTGAAAAATGTACACTTTTTCTAGATCCTGATTTGCAGAAATAGCTGTTATTGGAAATGAAAGACATTCTTGCTAGTGTAAGGAAAATAAAGAGGAAGAAAAACTGCAGAAATGCATGGCTGAGTGTTTCATGCTTTCTGTCCTTACACTGGGTGCCAACAAACTGTCTGCAAGTAGAGAGAAACAGACTAAGAAATACAGTGAAAGAACAAATACTTCTATTTTCAGTAGTTGTAGAGAGGGAAAAAAAGATGCAACCTGGTTGAGGTTCCCATGAGAATTTTATTGCTTTGTTTAATTCTGCTGTAAGCAGTACATACAGTCAATTGCTGGGTATTTTGGGAATTTTGAGAAAAGTTTGTACAATTGTGTGCTTGGCTTAAGCGTTTTAAAAAGCCCTCAAAAGTGATCTTAAAAAGTCTCTAACTTCTTTAAGTTAGGCACAGTGGGTTGGATATATTCCTAAAAATGTTCCTCCTGCTATTCAGTATACTTTCACAAAACAGAATCCCAGTGTTAAAACTGGAGTGATCACAACCTGTTCTAGCTCAGTTAAATCTGGAAATTAAAAATATATTAGAAGCACCATGACACAATTATGTACAGGCTTCTTTTTGTGTGGTCTTAAACAGCTGTCAAGGGCAATATTCCTGCTCTGTTCAAAATTTGAAACACCTCATATAAATATATAAATATGCTAACTGATACCACTTATTTTGCTCATCCTATTGTGTCTTTTAAGGCAAAATTTCAAACTGAAGTCTTGACCTAATGTTCTCTGCATGTCTTCTCTGGCATGAGACTTGGCTTTCTGTTATCCTTCATTACCAGAAAGAAATGTTATACGTGATGTAATAGGAGGCGTTCTTTGTCCCAAGTCATTAAAATACATGAGATTGAGGGGGTTCAAGCAGCCCTAACAAAACCTCAGAGTTTTGCTTGTGTGCTGTAGCACGTACATTGTCTTGAGAATAGAGGCAGTGTCTTGGGAATTTAGAAGCCCTTGTGACATTTTGTCTTGATTCTTTATATTTCTCTCCCCTCCAGTATAAGTGACAGATGCCAATATATGTGGGATTTTTGTGGTTTATTTAGAAATTTCAACATGCAAACTAAACAGCCGAATACTTATGTATAGTGGAGGTGACAATATATAAAGAACCTGTTAGGAGCCCAACTTATAATGGGAATTTAATTTTAAAATACTTCTCTAGTGGAGCTGTGAACTTCATTTCCATAACTGCCAAAATCAGAGGTATTTTTCCTGGTCAGAGAAGTTTTAAACACAAAACACATGCAAAGTACTGGAAAAACAAAAAATATATTCATTTCAATGTTAAGTATTTTTCCCACCTATTGCTTTTTGCCTTAAGGTTTGTTTGCTTCAGGCAGGCTGGTGAATGTCCCATTCCAATATACTGGGAGACAAGAAATGCAGTGTCCTAAAATACCAGACTCCTTTAGAAATGAAATTGTAATCTCCTCTCTAAGTCCTTATACAGTGACTTTGTCTTGCACCTTGTAAAAAAAGTCTTGCTGTCTGTCACAGAACCCACTAATTATATTCAGTGTTACACAGTAAACATGTGAGAGGATACTGGATCTGAATACAGATTTAATAAAGGAAAATCTAATACAGGGACTAGAAAGCCTTATATGGTGACCATTCTTTGAAATCTGCCAGGTGAAAATGAATTTAGATTTTTAAAATAATCAAATTTTAGATTATCTATTTTAATAATGGGATAAATGAGTAAGTGGGAGAATGATGCTTAATTTTAATTTAAAAGATTACTTGTTAGCTGAAATTGTTTAAATATGTTAAAAAAATTGAATAGTGTGGGGAAAATGGTTTTTGTGTAATCTCTAAGCTTCAGTCTTTATTGAGGGAAGGCTTATGTGGAGAAAGAAGCCTATGAAAAGCCATCAAAACCACATCAAACAGCTTCTTGGTCTGGATCTTCTTCACGTTGAATGATCTTCTCATATTAATGCATTATGCTAATCATATCAATAAAGGCATGGTTTATGACAAGTGACTTTTAAAAAAACTGATCCTTGTAACTTCTTGCAGCTACCAGGATACCACACTATGGTATGCCAGCCAGTGTGGCCCAAAGCTCTGCAGTGCCGTGGCAAAAGGGGCCATAAACCTTCAGTTTCTGCTCAAAATAGATGAATCCAAGTGCTAAAATGGAAAGTGTGTGTTCTTAGCAGAGTTTAGCAGTTTAACATCTCTCTGCATTCCTCTGAGGGGATTTATGACTGCAAGGCTCATCTTGAGGCTTCACTGGAGGTTTTGTTATGATTGCTGTGCTGTTGCTGTGCCAGAGAGTTTGCCTGTCCTCTAATCCCCATTTCAGTGGCAATCAGAAATGCACAGCTAACGCTTCCAGTAAGTGTTATTTAGGAGATAGAGCTAATCACCCTCCATACTCAATTACTGCTCTTGTGAAGACAAAAGCATTTGGAGCAATGTTAGCCTAAAGCCTATTCAGGCACTTAAATTTTTCCAATAAGCTTTTTATCTTTAATATAGCTGTTGTACTAAATCTGGCTGAACAGCAAAATCTGAACAGTCATGCAGCAGGATAAGCTCTGGCACTGCCAGCAGTGTTGCAGAAGGCTCTCTGGGCAGTGGGCTGATCAGCTTTCAGCACTGTTACTCTGCAGACCCTCGTGGGACCTGGAATCCAGAGCTCCTACAATGCCTGCACTTGCATAATTCACCTTTTTGTATGAGCTCAATGGAAATCTCACTGGAAAACAACACAGAAATCAACAGCAAAGTATTAGTGTATCCAGTAATTCAAAACACATTAATTATGAATTAATTTTTCTCTTGAGACTCCCAGAAAGTTCAGCTTCCATTCCACCTGTGTTTTCTGCAGATGAACACAAGAACAGCTTCATGTGCAGAACATTGCTATGTACTCGAGCAAGCATACATGTCCTTTAAAGCATTTTTTCCCCTGACAGCTTGGCAGACAGTGCTGCCATACTTTGTGACACTTGCAGTTTCAATGAGAATGTTCTCCAAAGGATGGTGGCTCCAGCTGATCCCCTGAATGCTGAGCTTGGAGTTGGAATTCAGCAGCACGGGGGAGGGCTGGGGGAACAGGGCACCGCACACTGCCTGCTGCTTAATCAGCATGAAGCCATTAGCAAATTCTTGCCATCTCAGCTATAATGTACTGCTAATAGGTTTGCTTTATTGCAAAAGACAGTCAAAAAAGCCTGAAATGTTTTAGTAGTTTTGAATAAGCATAACATTCCTCTTAATGAAGTTTGACAAGGTTTTCAGAACTCCCTCACGCTGTATAACAAGAGTGCCATTACACATTCCTGTGTACTGTGTGCTGGTAATTTATTTGTGTCTTTTGCAACACAACTCTTCTTACATGAAAGCTTTTACATTAGAATTTAAAATTATGTTATTTTACAAAATAGATTCCTTGCAACAAAAGCATCTGTGTGTTTTTAGTCCATTTAAACATGCTCTCTAAATTTAGTCACGGTTTTACACTTGTCAGAAGACTTTGTAAATCCTACTTCAGTGAAAAAAAATCACAGAAATTATTTAGTGTTTTAAAAATTAATTTAGATTATGTCTCACTCCCCAGTAATTTGGAACATGCTTTGCAGTCTGGAGCACGCAGTGAATGTATGTGCTAGTGTGGCCTCTTTCAGACAGGGTTAGTGCCAGATATCTGAATCTGACTGTTTTCTTTTTCCTCTCTGTCTTTTGTTTAGGGGCAGGTTTTTTTTTTAGGGCAGTTTAATAAGTCCTTCATTTTACTGATAAATTGCAATGAATCTCTGATGCCTAGGGTTTGGATGATTTTCAGTTTTTTCTTGTCAGCAGTGAAAAATGGTGTTGGACGGCAGAAGGAATTCAATTATGTCAGTTTATTTTACTAAAAGTAAGTTGTGAATTTGTCTTACAATCATAGGAGAAGTGAGAAGGGTCACTGTGTTTCCCCATTCCCCAGTGTGGTAGCAGACAGTGAGCCCAGGCAGTCTGCATGGTGGGCAGGGATGTGACAAAGAACTTTGCTTCCTATTTTTATTGCAGGGTCTGGTTCACTTATGGCTGCTCTCACTCATTTGTCTTAGTTCTGAGAGCCTTATCTCATTCCTGGAGCCCAGAATTCAAAAAAGGTTTTTATGATCTTAATCCAGCAGTGCTGCTAATGGTCAGACTGGCTCTACTTTGAATGCAGTGCCAGCCCTGGGAAGACCAGATGCAGTATTTATGATCAGTGCATCTTTAGCAGACCCTCTCTGGATTGGTATAACTGGGACAGCAGGCTTTGGGAGATGGAGTCTACTTCAAAAATCAAAATCCTTGACTCCCTTCCCTCACACACCTCCTCCTCCTTTCTGGCAGGCTGTGCCTCTTTGTTTCAGCTCTTCATAGGAGGCCTTTCAACCTCAACCTTTGTTGGAGAAGGACCTGCAAACAAGCAGGGGAATTTCTGTTAAACATTTGATTACAGTAGATGTTCATACTTGTCTGAGTGAATGATCTTCAGAGAAAATTAGTGTAAGACTTTTTGTGTGTGTGTCCTGTTACTTACACAGTTGGCATCTACAGCAAACACAGCATTTTATCTTGCATGGATAGTACCAAGCCTTTTGATTGCTCAGCAGTCCATGTAGAACATAAGGGACCATTGGAACACATTCTGACACCTGTTTTGCAACACATACCAACAGACATAGTGCAGTAATTTTCTGTGTGAAACATGTAACTGGGTTATGTTTAAGGAGTATTGTGGGAAGAGGAGAGATACTCAGATTTAGTTTTGGCTTTGGAGGGTGGATAGCTGTGCTGAGCTTCTGGGGGAATTGTTGATGTGCCCATTCATTACTATTTTTGAGTATTGTGGAATACACTCTTTCTCTCCCTCCCTTTTTAAAACAAGTTTCTAGACTATGTGACATGCTGCTTTAGTCCTTTCACCAATTGTTTTATGTAAGATAGAACAGACATGCTATAGGCACTATGCATTGACGCTATTTTGTGGTTCTTTCTTGATTACTGTAGCATAAAGTCAACTGATTTTCTTTTATCCTCATGGCCATGTAGAAGTTATGTTTGTACTGTGAAAATTACAATTAACTGCCTCTGAAAGGATGAATACTGAATTTTAGATTGCACTGCATTTACTCAGAAGCATGAAGAAGTTAAGCAAAAGCCCCAAAGCCCAGTTCGTTTAGTTTGCAGGACCTCTATCTTGTATTACAAAATGCAGCTTGCTTCATCACTTGTGTATTTGCAACTTCTCAGGGAAGAAAAACGACTTTAAGTTTCCTGTCAGTGCTGCAGCTGTGAAAGCGAACCAGGGGGAAATGGCCACAGGTCCAGTAAAGCTACTCCTGATTAAACATGTGTGGTTTGCCAGCTCATAACATTTTAGGGCTGTTTTTGCAAGTTGTATCTGGGAATTGACTTCACAGCTGCAGTTCTGAGGATGGTGAAGTTGATAATTCACAGTCAGGGGAGAAGTACAGTTGAAGCACAAATATTCCCACTCGTTGGCACATTTCAGGTATTGCCTTGGGTGACTTAAATTCTGTGCTGGACAGCTTTTTAGTGTAGAGATGAATTTGCTGCCTTTTGATCATCTCTGGACATGGAGGTAGGTTTGTCCATTCTTGAACTTGCTTGTTCTGAAAAAAATGCCTATTAATCCCACAAAGTAGAGCACTGTATATTTTCTTTTCTGGTTTGTTTTGCATCTTAGTAATTGTTGGGGGCTAACCACCTCAGTGAACTGAAAATGAGGTTATGTCCCTATTTTTTTTTTTCTGAAATCTGAAAAGCTTGATTGCCCATAACTCATTCCTCACATTTGTGGGAAGGTCTGAAATTGGAAGGATGACTAGATCCAGTGGTAGCCTCTTGTTTTAGTTTTGCTACAGGTTGAAGAAAATTGTCCTTAACTTTTTCTTTTTTGGGAAAGTATGCAGAGGGAGGGGAGAGAAAATGTCCTCTTTCCTTACTGGTATGATTTTATGACACTTTCTGGGTTTTAACTTATTTTGAGTATTAAGATACCCTGGTGGTTTGCAGAGGAGAGGAAAATATAGCATCTTCCCTGGCTTAAACTGATTTAAGATATTCCCAAAATTCCTGACCCAGGTTTTCTTACTAAAAATTAATATTAGTAATGTTTTTTAATTTCTCAAGATGCTGTGAGGAAAATGTTTTATTTTATACTTCAGATGTAAAGTATTAAACGTGTTAGATCTAATGTTCAATGTTTAAAACAGTTTTTCTCCAAATGCTGACAAAAACCATGTTCTTCAGAATTCCGTTTTTTCGTTCCAAGTGTGGGACTTCAGCTAGTAAACAAAATATCTTTCACTTTTCACTCTTAGCTTTCATCCAACTGCTGAGTTCTGTACTCTGAGGTGGCAGGAAGAGCTGTCTTTAGTCAGCTTAAAATATTTGTTATTCTCTGCCTGAGCTACTTGGGTTACTTCTTTCCTTCTTTGGTGGCATGAGGTCTCTTCAGCTGTATTTTTGAATGCTCTGATCACCGTGATCTTGTATTGCTCTTTCTTACAGGCTGCTGATTTTTCTTAAGAGAAAACAAGGCCTTAACCCCAGCATTTCATTGTGCATACTTGTACAATAAATCAGCTTCTTACTGTGTACTTTTAATAGCTTCTTCATTTGTTTCAGACTTCAGATGTGAATGTGCTGCTTTTCAGGATGAGGGTTAGAGATTTGTAGTGTAGCCTTGTTTACAAAGCCTTGTGGGAGTAAGGAAAATAGAGAACAACCCCATTGTGGTTCTTTCTCACTGCATAGGGACAGAAGCAAGAACACCACAAGTGCTATTGAAGGTTGTGGACTAAACTGCACTTAAGCTTTCAAGGAAAGTTCCTTATTTTGCTGATCAGGCTGTTGCAAAATTTAATTCCTTGTTTGCTCTATATGTAAGTAATTTTTTTGCCCCACTTCAATCTAGCCATTTTTTACCTGTATGTGGGAGAAATAGGCAGTTCTTTACTTATTATTGTTTCTATAACTGGTTCTGTTTTAGATACTTGAAGATAATTCCTTCTCTCAGCCACCTTTGGAATTTAATTAGGCAGCTAAACCTCCTTAAGAGCTAACACAGAGGTTCTGAAGGAGGAGGTCCTGCTCTCCTGTCACCTCAGTCAGACACTTCAGAGGTGTCTCTGGCTGACCTTGCAGTGACCTGTAAACACCCAAGGAGTCTAAATATGGGAGAGCCTTTTGTTTGTTTGTGGAGTTTAGTTTGTTTTGTTTTAAAAGTCTCAACAGGGTTAGTTTATTGCCATTCTGTTTTTTTCCATCCCTTTGCTGCAGGGCCACATCAGCATCAGGGGTGCAGAGGGCAAGGCAGATGGGGTTGCTCCTTCTGGTAGCCAGTGGCAGGTAGACCAGCCTAGCTAGGTCTTGAAAATGTGTCATTAATCTTTGATTTTCTGAAACAAATAAATTTGTGGTTTTTTTTGTTTTCTAAACTTTGAGTTCTTGCCTGACTCTGTGCTTTATTGATTGGGTCACCTGAACTGAATTAGCAAAAGCATTTGCTGAGCTTCTGTACAAGCAGAAGTGTCAGTGTGGTTCTGTCTTTCTGCAAGAAAGAAATTCTTTGCTTGTGTGCATGGGTAATTAGGGTAACTAACTCATTTAAAGTTACTTTGGCAAGTTACTTTTCTCTTGGCTTCCCTTTCTTCTAAGATTAGCTGACCAATTTTTTCAAAAGGAAAAAGTGAAAAAAAGTTATTTTGGTTTTTTTTTATAGTATACATTCTGATGTGTTAGAAATGATAGCTCTTGTGTGTACAGAGTTAAGAACATTCTGAGATTATTATTTCCCTAATCCAAGTTTGTTTTATATTAGAGTATGAATACATTACTTGATGAATAGATTTTATCATAATTTCTCTAGACTTTGGGTGCATAATTTGTGTTTTGGTTTGTAATGGTATAGAGTTAGACAGTGTGTAAAATGGGGTTCTTCAAATCATATGTTTTGAAATTGTTTAGCCAGTCATGATCCCTAGAATATGCTTTTTCAGGTGTTCCTGTGTATAAATTGAGCACTGTTGAAACTTGTTTCCCAAGATTTTAATACAATGTTTGTGGAAGTCAACGTGAATAGCTACAGCTACATCAGCTGTTTCTGAGGTTTATTCCTGAGTGGGCAGTGTAATCAAGGAAATTGCTCTCTGGAGTTTTGGGGCACATGAGAGGTGTAGCTGCTTGTGAATGGTAATTGTAGGTTATAAACTCAGGGAATGCTTGGAGAGGCAGATGTGGAGGATGACAGGGTAAAAAGTGACTGGAACCCACCAGTTACCCAACAGAATGTATTACTGGTAATATATTAGTGAGGCAAACGAACAGATGCCCTTCTAGTATTTGATTTGATACTTTGCTTCCTAGGCCAGTTAACTGTGTTCTTCACTGGGGTTTGCCACCTTAATTAATCCCATAAGGTATTTCCAGTATCCCAGTAAGTGTGCTCATACATCAGCTTTGCTCATATGTTTGAATACTGGTGATATTCTGCAGCTGCACATGTTATTAAAAACTTCTAAGTGTTGATGTTCATAAGCTCAAGAAGATATTTTGAAATTATTCTAACACCTAACAAAGAAACACTACCATGACAAATGCTTGCTGGATTTGCTGCCATGAGCAACATTTGGTGAAGCAGTTTCACACAAGTGAAATCTGCTTTTGCAGCAGAGTAAAAGGACAGCAGCTGTAAACTGAGTGGGAGTTCTGCATTTTCTTGTCAAGTGTTTGGAATGAAGTACCCTTTCTAACAGAACACATATTTGATGACTGCTCTGTTTTAGAACTATCTCTTGCAAATAGTTATTTTCCCTATTTTTTTAAGAATCCCCAACTATCTATTGTGAAAGTGAACCATTATAATACACATATAGAGTTTCTTAATTGTTCTGGGCTTTTTCTTCTCTTTCTAATAGGAGAATATTACAGTGTTTGGTCTACTGAATGATGGGGTTTTGGTGACTTGTGTGGTAGTATTTAGACTTCATTTTGTTCATTCAAGTGGTTCTCAAGCTATCTTTTAGGTTTTTGACTTGCTCAGTATAACTTCAGTAACTTGGAAATTTTATCAGAGGTGGTGTTTACTTTCCCATCTGCAGTTTCATGGGTTCCTGGCTTTACACTGCTTTGTGTAAGCACTGGACCCTCAAAAGTACACTTAAAGGCTATGGGATTTGTACTTTTGAAAATGTAAAGTGTAGAAAAAAATTGCTATTCAGTTTGAAGTGACTGTAATGGAAACTTTTCCATGACCTTTAGGCTATTATGAGTTCAAATGACACCATTCTACACTATTCCACAATAATATTTCATAGGAGCACTTCTTAGACGTGCTGTGTTTCTGTAATGGGTACAACATAGAAGTGTTCCATGAAGATCTTTATAATCTGCCTTTAAGAATAGTTTCACCTCTCTGAGGCAAATGAGACATACAGCTATACATTAAACCAGTTAAAACAGTAAATGCTTTGATAAGTGAGGAGTCTCCACTATTTCTGAAACTTCAAGAGATTATTCTGCTGGAAGAGCTCTAAAACTACTGAAGTGCTTGTTGTGTTCTTGTGATACTTGCCATCTGAAAAGCAGTACCTATTGGCCTATTACAGGATAATTTTCCACTGGAAAAAGCAAGCTAGGCTTTTCTTGTGCTTTCTTAGTGTACTATTTTAGTTTGTATAGAATATATTCTTGAGAGAGATCACAAATGATTCCCAACAACTTAATGGTTCACAAATCTGCATTCAGACATGTACTCTGGGCTTCACAGAGCTCAAGAACTGGCAGCAATTGAGCTAAAATGCAGAAACAACTTGAAATTTAACTTCCCTAAAAGTGGAAAAATAAATGTGTAAATCTCCTGTATGGCATATCGAGGTTGTTCAAGATGTGGGCTAAATTTCTGAATTAGGTTGCAGATACTTTCAACACACACAATAAAGTTATCAGCATTTAATCTGATGAACAGGGGGAAAAGGAGTGAAGGAAATTTACTCTCTGACTTTTGAACATTGTCAAATTTGGCTCCTCTTTCCTAACTGGGGTAAGCTTGCCGTGTAAGCATGCATGACGTCAAGTGTTTCATATGGTATTGAAATTTTCTGCTATAGGAAAAGCAGCTTTGTCTATATCCTTGGACAAAAGCTTTTTTATGGAAGGGAGAAGCTAGATTGTGCAAGTGGCAAAGTACAAGTACGGTAAACACTGTCATCTTTGTGCATGTTTGACAAAGGATCCCATTGTAAGATCTTATTTCAGTTTTTTAAAATATTTGACATCACTGTTGCTGTCCTTCAGTATATTTTCTTTTATTGCTGTAAACTTCCTATGTGCATATGTCATAGTTTGCTCATGCACTGAGCAACTGCAGGGACATGAATGGGAAGTTTGCAGTGCATACAGGGGAAAAATGGTTTTTCATCAATTTCCTTTGATAAGTCACTTGTGATGGATGATCTGGGAGTGGTCTCTGGTCCTCCAAGACCCAGCCAAGTGCTCCCTCCTGTCCCAGGCTGTGTCCTGCTGCTGCAGCCAGTTTCCATTCCTGTTCCTGAGTGCTTGTCAGTGTGGCAGGAGCCACCTTTCGCTTTCTGTACTGCAGGATTTTGCAATACAATTAAATGAATCGTTATCTTGATGAGTATGAAAATAATTTAAGTTGCCTCTTTTGGGCTACAAAGGGAAGGAAATGTATTTAGTTTGAAGGGCTTTTTGCTATGCACCTAGATATTGATAGATTACAGTAGCACTAGATAAAGATTTATATTTTCATCAACAATAGGAATTTTTTGTTTTATGAGAGCTGAAACAGAAGGGAATTTACATGGCTGAAATAACACAAGCGTATTCAGGCAACCCCAATGTCCTAAGACTGTTTCATAATCTGGCTTCATTAAGCAAAATATTAATAGAAGTATGTAAAATAAAATTAATTGTATGCAACTATCTCCAATAATAGAAAGAAGTAATATCTCAGCCTGTAGTTCAGTGTAAGTAAAATACAGAATTTCCTGAAAGATAAAATTAGCAAAGGTGAATCATGCCTAATTTAACTGCTTCCAGTCCAATAGGAAGTTATGACTAGTCATTAAAAAATATTTTGAATCTATCTGCTTAATTTTTAAATGGGATACTTTTAGCTGTTGAATGGCCTTTATTAGGCAGATATATTTGAGAGTTGATTTTATTTCTGTATTGCTTTGCAGTGTCATTTTTTTAAACCAATTTATAATGGCAGATCAACTGAACACAAGAATGTCAATGCACTTAAAAAATATTTGCATTACTATAGCTTGTCTGAAATTTATAATCAGCTGTTAACAGGCTTATAATATTCACTCTCATTGTTTTATATGTTCCTTAGACTTACAGTGTGAATTATCCGGCCTATGTTGGAGAAGGCTAGAGTTTAAAAAGTTGTTTCAGTTCCCATTTTAATTTGGCTTGTTAAATGAGCTTGCTCTGTTCACCTCTGAGGTAGTAGAGGACTCACTGAAAAATCTCCTCTGTGTGTTTTTTGGGTATAAATTGTAAATATGCCTGTATCTGTTAGAAAGAAGACAGAGTCCGGAACATGTTTGTAAAAATATAAACCAAAAGCAGAAACAGGAAGGAAAAGATGAGCTAATTATTCCAGTTGAAGCTGTCACTTTATGAACATGAAACTGTAGAGTTTTTGAGATTTCTTTTGTATCGTTCCTGTTTGAATAAAGCTGGTATTGAAGTCCCAGGCCTTCCTAAAAGGACAGTGGGAATTCCTTGGCAAGAAGCTCAGTTGTTGAGGGAACTGGGATGCTTCATTCCCAGTCTCAGGATGCTTTGGCGTTTGCC
Organism: Melospiza georgiana; assembly: GCF_028018845.1. Lineage (NCBI taxonomy): Eukaryota > Metazoa > Chordata > Aves > Passeriformes > Passerellidae > Melospiza > Melospiza georgiana. The sequence goes on from NC_080430.1 coordinate 15,246,251, forward strand.
TGTTCTCCTTTCTTCAGCTTGCTTCTGTAGAGACAGTATTCCCTTACTTTCCTTCAATATAATGCTCCTTTTTTGCATGAGTAAGGATAATCTGTTGTTTGTAACTTCATCAGGAGTATTGAGATATGCTTTTTTTTAAAAGGTTCTTCATTTTTAGCAGCTACTTACAGCAGTCTGAATGCTGCTACTGAAATGAAAGCTTTTACATTCATGTTCATTGCTAATAGAGGCACCATAGTGAAAGCAATTTAATGTGTGGTAGGTCATGTTTTGCAAGCTAGCATTGCAGTCATTCTTTGTGCAGTTGTTATGTTCTACAAGTTTTTGTTTTGAATTTAAGTTCTATAAAAGGAAAAAAGGTAATTACCAGTTGCAAATGAACTTTGTTTTCTGGCTTTTTGTTGCTGCCATACTCTGCCACTTCACAAGGTACTTTCATTACTGAAATGTGTACGTTCTGCCCACTGCACTGAGTTCAGGTTTCCAGAGGCCTGATAGCATATCTGTGGCCTTTGTTAAAAATGTTGACTGTTCATTCATGAATGATTAACGGGTTGTTTTTTTTTTTAAAGGCCCATATCTGCTTCCTACTGTGCTAGTATAAAAACTGTGTTCTGAAAGTGCTGTGTGTGCAGTCTCTGAAGAATGTTGTGTGTTGATCCTTGGAAAGGAAACTTGGTCCTGCTTGCATGAAACTCTCTTCCTTATCAATTACAACAATCTAGTGTGAGCAGACATTTTGGAGAGACTGAGGTTAAATGTGGCAGATTTTTACAGTATTCTACAGAGCATTACTGGGCTCTGGGAGAGGCTTTTATGTTCTTGAAGTTGCCAGTGTGCTTAATGGGCTGTACAATTTTAATTCATGTTGTAGTGTCATAGAAGTATTTCTGCTTGCTAATTTTCCTACATCACTTTTCCAGCAAGAATCCTTCACTGTTCTTAGCAGGAGAAAGCAACGTGAAAAAGTCTGAAATCCATATCAAATGGCAAATGAGTGTTGAAATGTTTGGAGTAGAAGGCGTTTAGTGCGTGCATGCACGGGCACGTTGAAGGACATGTTCTTGCAATTCTGATAGTGAGAAGACAAGGAGTCTCTTTGGGAAGGTTTAATTCCATGTTTATGAGCAGTCAGAGTTTGATAGTGCAAAAAAAAAAGGCCTCAGGGAGGGAAGTTCTCACTGGAAGTCCTGCTTAGTGTTTAGCATATATTTAAATGTCCCTTAACTGTGTATGGTTTTGGGCATACACCAATGGAAGTGATCAGGAACTGTTTTGGTCTATGTAATGCTTTGTCTAATCATATTAATATATTGTCAGTAAGTAATGATTTTGATAAATGAAAGTTAAATTAATCTACTTTTTGGCTTAAAATTATTCAAGTTTTTTGCAGAACTCAGTTGTGAACCCACAAAATGATCATTTGGAAGGAAAGGAGGAGGTGGTGCAGTACCTGGGAGCCCTACAGGCCATGCACTGTGACCTGCTTGTATGGGACTCCCCAGCCTGGTGGGGATTGACCTTCCTGCCAACCCTGGCATAGAACATACACTGATGTTAATTTCAGGAGACTTTGAACTTGCTAAAAGCTGCTTTGTTTATCAATAAATAAGATATTGACAAAATTAGCCTTGTTAAAGTTGAGTGCTGTTGAACTGAGCAAATCCTAGACAAAACAACATACCTCATCATGTGGCTTAGGGTATGAGGAAGTTTCCTTGTGTGCTGCAAGGTTATTAAAAATAGATCCTGATAACAGAGTCATATCCCTCAAAGACGTACTTATGAGCTAAGCTGCGTATTACAGTCAGATTGGTGACTTTGCTTTTTCTTAATGCTTCACTGAAAACAGTAATTTCCAGATGTCTTTCAAAAATCTTGCAGTTCTCCCTGAAAAATCTGTCAGAAGAGAAAACAGCAGGGAATGAAAGGAGCTGGAGGGCTGGCTGGGCAGGACAGCTAGTTGTCTTGCTTGTTGCTGAGGAGAAAAGTTCTGTCTTCTCCTTGAAAACCAGAAATTGGTATCTTGAGTTTGGAAGCACTAAGTATTCAGAAGAAAATCCCTCATTTACACTTTCATATTGTTGTGTTTTAAACTTACCTTGTGTGCTGCCTGAGTTAGGTGGCAGTACTTTGGCTGTGAGAACCCAGTATTGGCTGAGCACATCCATGTCCTGCAGTTTCATCTGGAGTTGTGCTGGTTATAATGCTGGAGTGGTTGAAAACCTCCATGTGAAGCCTCTGAGCCATATTCCTATTGCTTGAGAAAATACTCCAATGCAAAAATATACCAAGCATTCTGTGTTTCAGGCTATTTGGAAAACATTTTTACTAATACACACAACTGTTCTTTTAGTGATGGCACTTAGCTGTCCTAATTAAAACAAAATAGTGACTGTTAAACATGGGCCAGGCAGAGGAGCTGCCTTATTGCTTTTTCAGGAGGAGGTGAGGGTTGTGGAAGCCACCAGCCCCCCTTGGCAGCAGCCAGGGTGCTTGGTGGTGCCACTTTTGCCACTTCCTTAAAAGAGAGGAAGGAGCTGGAGGTTTGTGCGTTCTGTGGTGTCACTTCAATGACAAACCCTGTGGTTTACGTGGGAGGTGCAGCTCTGAAGGCTCTTGGACACCAAGGCAGAAATTGTGCTCTTGAATGAGGAGGCATCAAGATTGCTGCCCCAACATCCCAGGGAATTGGTTCATCATCCCTGAAGACATTAGGGTGGTCTTCATTCACAGTAGTGTTGTTTATACTCTTAAGGCTCTCAAGATCAACTCTACCAAAGGTAGCTGTTCTACCCTCCTCACAAAAAACCCCAAACAAAACAAAACAAAACAAAATGTCAACATGTGTGACTTGGATAGTAGAAAAATAACCTTTTACTGTTTATCAAGTTTTGTAACAGATTTTTTCCTTTGAATCAGGTATAGGAGGATACTGATTGGTTTTGGCTTTCAGATTTTGCCAGTGCTGCAATTTTTTTGTTTTCAGCATTTCACTTGTGGTTTGCCTGAAATGTACTGTGCTTGCTATATCTGGCAAGCTGTGTTGTCTCTTTTAAAGGCACGCAAAACAAGTCCATGCCCGTTATAATCTCATTAAGTTCCTCTCTAGCTGTTTCCCCCTTTGGTTGTGGATATTGCCCATATTTGGTTCTACCTATGGTGCAATCAGTTTGTATCTGATTGTGTGGTATGATACGCTGCCTTGCCTGAGCAAACCCTGATAATTTATGATTAGATGTGGCCTAGATTAGCATCTTATGATTTTAATGTTTAAAAGTACATTATAAAAGGTCTTTTATGTAATGTAGTAGCAGCGGGAGGCACAAGGACTTGCCTACAGCAAAGCTGCTCAATTAAAACCAAGGGAATGGTATAAATTGTATAGTTTTTCCTTTAGAATACCTAATATTATGCCTCAAAATACAAAAATGGCAGTGCATTACTAGGAAACTCTTTAATTTGGTGTAATAACTAGCTGCTTTCACAATCTCATAATCACAGTTCTTGTGAAAACACATGCTCTTACACTCTGCATGGTGTATTTGTATTAGGCTTTAAAAATTGAACATCTGAGGCTTTATTTCTCTCCTAAACACTGTAGGGGCTCATTTGGAAGTACTTGTGGTTTCATTAAGTTCTTTGGTCTTCAAACCATAATTTCTGCTGTCTGTTACATTGGCAAACTATTTATTAATAAGCAATTGTCATTAGTGTTTTGTTTTCTTATGAGTATTTGTTGTTCTACTTTTGTGCGTGTATGTGAACAAAATAAGGTGGATAAGAATATCCACTTAGTTTCTACAAGAAGAGAGGGGTAATTTAAATACTTGGTGATGTTGCCTAAAATATTTTCAAATAAGCATGTTTGAAAAGGCATACAGGCAAACTGTCCAGGTGTTTCTCAGAATTTCTTAGTCAATTACTTAATCACAACATTGTGCTTATCTTTCCGACTGAGCTGCCTGTTCAGACCTTGCTGAGAATGCAAAAGTGCTGCTTTACATTCACCATCGCTGTACCAACAGTGAGGTGAAAAGGTTGGGGAACAATCTTTGCCTAATAAGTGGCATCTCAGAAATGCTACGTATTGTCTTCAGCAAGATCACATTACTTCCAGTTTCTGAGCAATACTTGAACTGTAAAGCTGAAGTTTTTCAGCAAGGCATGGCAAGCATATAATTTTTTGATGATGATTCCAGTGTATTTCAAATCCACTGTAAGACATAATTATCAGCTGTCATCAGGAGGAATGTTGAAAAATTGGTTCAGCATTAAATAATATAGCTTGTGATATCTACCTTAGAATTAAGAATCTAATGTTCTTATACCCCAGCATTTTATGGCTGTCCTTTGTGCTTTTGTATTTAATAACAAAAGAAGGAGTTTGTTGGTTTGTTTTACTACTGCATTCTGATTTGTAAGGGAGCATTCAAAAATTCATTTGCTCGTTAACAGTGCATTTCTTCTCTCAATAGCCAACTACTCCACCAAGCCAAGGGAGGCCTGATTCACCTGTTTATGCTAACTTACAAGAACTGAAAATATCTCAGTCTGCACTTCCACCTCTACCTACAAGTGCTCCAATCCAAATAAATGGGGAATGGGAAACCCATAAAGATACGACAGGACGCTGTTATTACTACAACAGAGGATCACAGGAGCGAACCTGGAAGCCTCCGCGGTGGGCCCGAGATGCAAGCATTAATAAAGGGGATTCCCAGAGCCATGCAGATCACGAGGTAGTTCCTTCTGAGATCAAAAGCAATGAGATTGTAATGCATTTGAATGGTCTTTTGCTGTGGGATTTGGTATCTCTTGGTTTTGAGGCGTCAAGGAGTGTCTTCCTTTGTCTTTTTGGTTATGTGTCTTGCTATGAAGTGGTCAACAGTTTCACTCTTGGGTTGCTTTTGTGTATAGAAATGTGTGTGTAACTGTGTGGAAGAGCAGCAACTTGTAAAAAAATGCCTGTAAAAACAGCCCCATAACAGATACTGCTACTTTTGACTAGATTCCATTCAGACCATGAACATATTCTTTAGGTATATCAATGGAGTTTTTAATTATGTAAAAGTTCTGGTTTTGCAGAGCCTTTTGGTAAAGCTTTGCTGCTGACCTTGCTTGAGATAGTTGAAGCTTACTGTGAAGTTATTTATGTTAAAAGATGATTTGGACTAATATTTGAGGTGCCAATTTATTCTGTGCAGCCAGTTGCTAGGGAAAGTCTGATCGTGGAGTGTGTTTATCTGAACTGCAGTGGTTCAGATAAAGCAAAGGAATAGTTGGGAGATGGATATTACCATTTAGATATGCATAAAATAATGTTCTTGTGTCCAACCAGTACTGAGGTTAACCAGCTTCCTGATGGAAAGAGAAAGCAAATATTTATCAAAAAATCTTCTGCATATTTCACTTCTATATTCCCTTTTCAAATATATATACACCTTTTTTTTGGTGGATTTTCTCCTGTGACAACTATATATAGTGTCTCTATATATCCTATATATATATCTAAGCTATAAAACCAGAGTTTAATTTTAAAATTGAATTGTGGACTGCTCAAATTTTTGATTGCTGGAAGCCTGTCACAGAAGTCTACCTCTGGAAAGGTAGTAAGAGGAACAGGTGAGAAAGGGAAATGGAAACCTTTCATTTCCTTTGGCACTGGCCTTCACAGCAGCTGTGACATCCAGGAGCATTTAAATAGCCAAATTTTCTTGCCTCAGGTGAATGGCAGCAACAGGCAAACAGGAGTAATGTTTATGCCTGTCCCTTTGGTATCTCTGGTGATGGTCTCTTAATTTATCACTGACTGTTCTTTTGCTGGATAAGACTGGTTTTAGTCTGGGTGAGCTGATTGCTTTTTTGAGTAGTGATTCTCCTTGTCCTGGTAATGGTTTTCTCATTGTTGTAGTTCCATCTCCTGGTAATTGTTTTCTCATTATTGTAGTTCTTCCTTCTTTTCATGGAAGAATTGCAAGAGTTCTTTCTTCCTCCCCATCTGCAAGCAATCCCTCTGACTCTTGCTCATACATCTGTACCATCACTTCACCACATGGTTGCATCTTTGGAATGCTTGATTTTTAATTTACTTTTTAAAAATTGCCCATAACTTCTTTCATCTCAGTTCTTCTGTTTATTTGTGGTGCTTCAGGTATCACAAGTTGGCCATCAGGCAGTTATGTCTATCAAGTTTTCAGTCTTTGTGAGACCACTGGAGATACATAATTTGATTTTTAAATAGACACGAAGTCTGTATTTCCAGTAACATAAGCTCCTTAGGTAATTTTTGTCTTGGTTGGGTTATCAAAACATGGGTCTAGGGAGAGCTACACATTGCATGGTCATGTCAGTCCACTTCCCAGCAGTCATGTTTTGTTTTTGAAGCTGCCTTTCCCCCCACCCCTCTTTCCTTTTGTTTCTTTTCTGTTCTGCATTTGGGAACATGCTTCACACTACACTGTTCATGTTCCTTTTTGGAACCTCTGGGTATTTAATCCAGTATAAAGTAAAGATTGAGATCCAAGCCTGAGCTACAGGAAAATGTAGGACATCTCAAATTTTGTCTGATAGGGAAAGTTAGAGCTAATATATCTTAATAATTGTAAGTTGGCTTTTGTGCTAGCCTGATTTATACTCTTTTAATAATAAAAGAGTACATGCAGAAGGATTAAAAGCTAGTTTCTACTAATTTGTCCTCAGAGGAGCTTGTGTTGTATTAGATAGCAAAATGGAAGGGGATGTAAAAACGAGAGTGGAGAGATCAGCTATTATAATATATGAGTAATATATGAAACGTGACATAGTTTAGAGTTGGTCTTTGAACTCTGTGATTAGGAAATCAAATTTTATTGGATAATTAACAAGGGGCAGAATTGTATCTTATTTGCTAAAGTAGCTGGTCACAGACATGGCACAAAGAAAACAGTAGTAGGTCATGACAGTTAAATGGATGTTATATGTTACATGGATGGGATATGGGGGAGCAGTGAAGTCCTATGGATAGGGGCTGTAAGAAGGTGTATAAGATTTTGGAATTACAGATAAAATGTATTAGTGATTTGTTGATGCATCTGAGGAAGAAGTGTTTAACAGTAACTAGGAGGAATTTGTCAAGTGAAGTGATTTAATTAAGTTGAACTGAAAGGAATGAGATGTCACTATATCAGAGAAGACAAACCCTTAATACCTGGATAGGAGATCATAATGTGAAGGAGACATCCACAAATTACCCAACAGCTGTACAAAAGCAATGGGTTTTAATTGAATTTCAAAACGAGATTTAAATCGTGTCCAGAATGTGATTTCATTCCATGGTTTTTGTTTTAATATTAACAAATGGTAATAAAGGGATGGTAGCTTCCTTAATTAGTATTCTTCCTGATTATTTTCACTTGCACAAGTAGTAGCAATGTTAAAAGCTGGAAAGGTGAAGTGATAGGAGGGACACAGGTAGCTGTTCCCAGTAAATGCATGGTGATGAACTGGTCTCTGCCCCCAGGAACTTTCTCTGTAAACAGAAGAAAGCCAAGAATGACAATAGCAGCAATGCTATGGGGACCTTTTCTGCAATTCTCTTTAATGTCACAACAAAGTTCTTATAAGGCACCTGTCTGCTTAAGATGGGTTTATCTAAGTGTGGGATAGTGTAACTGGGGATGAGACTTGAGATAAAGTATGAACAATATGAAAAAAACATATAGGCAGTTAAGGCTGAAAAAGTGTTGAAAGTGAAATTGAAAGCTGAGGAACGAGGTTTAGTCAGTGTTCTCTAAACCCTGTTGATGCAGCTTTAGCAGCTGTTCCTGACAGCTGAGGGACAGGGAGTGGCTTGGCTTGGTAAAATTTGTAATAACTCAGGAATTCTGTTGAAGTTTAGGTCTGCAAATGTACAGGATATGAGTTAAACCATGCAGCACCTAAACTATTATTATATGGATGCCATGCAGATAGACACATTAACATTCCTTCTATAAAACAGAGGCTCTTCTAGGAGAATTTTCATTTTTAAGTCCTCTGTTTAGTTTTACCTATGTAGGGTGTTTCTGCAATATCCGGAGTTGCTTGGAAGAGGCAAATAGCAATGTATTATATTATTAGGTCATAATCTCTATAGATAGTAATAATAAAAATGTCCAAAGTCTTCTACATTGATTTACCATATGTCAATGCAATTAATATTTAACTATTAAAACCATGTAAACTTAAATACATGTATACAATATAGTTATCCTGTGAAACAGTAGTTCAAATGAGGCCAATAGCACCCTTGGCAACTCTTCAGTCTTAATTCTGCAAGTGTAAAAATGGGACTGAAGAACTCCCCCCACCTTGCTCCCTCTGCTCTCCTCCCCTCTCCACAGTGGTTAGGAATTGGCAGGTGAGAATTTCACATTGCCCCATGTGCAAGAGAGGTTGCATTGGTTAATCCGTAGTTTACATGCTCACATTCTGTAAGCTGTAGAGGACATGTGTATTTTTTCATTTTCCTTAATTAATGGTCTAAAAATTTCCTGTGGGTTTTCCTGTGCTTGGTAAACTGGGTCATGTCAGTTAAAGGAGTGTGTGTCACACAGGTGCTAAGGTACTCAGAAAAGCAACACCAAAAACCTACACAGAAATCATTTGGATATGTCACTAAACATATAGTCTTTAAACCTTCTGAATTTTAAAAACTGGGGAGTTTCTGATAATTTAATATTTTTTGTAAGACTTGATTTTTTTTGGGAGAGGTTTTTTCCTATTTAAATTTGAAATTGTGTCTCTCTCCTACCTTACAGTTTTTCTCAAAACCCTTATGCCAGTGTTATTGAACCATAGTATTTTATTCCTGTAGTTTCTGAGTAGCAGGGTGTCTTTAATGTTTTGCCTCCTGCTAGCTGAGGATCCAAGACATTGTGAAAGGAAATCTGCATAGAATTCCCCAGGAGACCACAGCACAGAGATAATTGTAGAAGATGAAAGGAGGGAGATTTTTTTTTTTTTTGCATGAAGTGGGTGCTTAGAATAAGACTACAGTGTGTTAGCAAGGGGATGAACAAGGTTTATAGGGGTACAGAAATAGTTGGATGTGTGTGTAAAATCTTTTCTCTGCATTACTCATCAAACTTGTTCCTAGGATAATAATTGACTTCTACCTTCAGGAAACAATTTTTAACCTCAGCTAGCTGTGCCTTGTGGAAGGCTTTGCTTTTGCAATGCTCTTTGTCATGTGCATCAGAGTTGGAAGGAGGAGAGTGGAAATTCATAATATTTTAAGATGCAGTGGACAAATACTGTAAAATGCTGCCATCTAAGAAGCTGAAACTGAAGTTTCAAGTTGCCCTTAATCGTTCCTGTGTTTCCAGATGTAGTTGAAAAAAAGGAGAAGGATTTAGGTATGGAATTAGGGATGATGGTAGATGGTGGTAGAAAACTGAAGTAGCAGGGCTCCCAGGTTGTTTTTTTTTAAGGCAATGCAGATTACTAAAGCTAACTCTCTTCATCAGTAATGTAAATTTGTAGGAATAAAATTCGGATAGACAAAACCCCTGGAGTTTAAATTTGAGTAGTGAAATCTGATATTGTGGAAATGAAAAAAAATTATCAGTAAAAGCTAGTTCTGAAAATACTTTGAATTGTCTGCACTGTAAAAATGCATCTCATTCTCTCATATAAAAATGTGAACTCCCTGTTTTCATTACTATTCTCTTTCTAGTCAAATAATCTTTGATCTTTCAGATTTTAAAGCGCTTTCATTCTCAAAACTGCCTTGTATGTTTCTGACTACTTGTAGCATCTTTCATCAGAAGAAAACGACCACAGTTCTTGTTACAGCCAGTCAGATAGTCAGTATGGTTCTCCTCCAAAGGGTTGGTCAGAAGAGTTGGATGAACATGGTCAAACCTTATATACCAATGACTATACTAATGAAAAGGTACTTTTTCCTTCTTCTCATCATGTGTTCTAAATCTTTCCCACTAATTCACTTCTAGAAATGAAACCTACGTTTCCAAAAGTGGAGAGCATACATCACCAGTAGCTCCTTTTGTTTTTTTTTTAAATGTGCATGAAGCTTTAGCAAGTGAACTTTTTTGCTTATGTATGTTTTTGTTATTTAGAAGAAGTTTTATTTCCAGTTGTGTGTCAGATTATATTGAATGAACATACCATGTATTATTTTTTAGTTCCTGCTCTCCCCCTTTCTTTTGGTTATACTTCAGGATTGATCTTCATACCAAAAAGTTTTTCTTACTGTCTTTTTTTACTGTCAAGAGCTGCTCTTGTCTACATAAATGTTTTTAAACTGAATGTAATGTTGCTTTACCGCTTTCATAATTTCCTTTATTAGAGATTTTTCACTACTGCTTTCAGATGTAGACAAACTTCTTAATTAAACTGCAGCCATATCAGCAGATTTATGCCCTGTTTTTGCTATCTAATTGCTACTGACAACTTACTGGGCATGCCATAAAAATTTCTCCCACTTAAGATAAAATACAGTATTTGTTTATATTTGTAAAGCAGTGCATTGTTAGTTCACTGAAGTTGCATTTTTAGTTTTTTAAACTTCTGAAGTTCACTGAAACAGTACTTTGTTGTATTATAGCACCGCCTGTTCTTGAGCTGAATTAGGCAAGTCTTATTTGCAATAATTTTCAAAATAGTTGTATTTTTTTGTCCATTTTAGAATTTTATTCTCTTTAATCAGTTTCTGACAAACATCTGTAAAGCACAGTCCTATGTATTAGCAAATATGCAGCCTTCTTTTTTAATTCCATTGGGATTGATAAAAAACAGCCTTTCCTACCACAGTTATAGAAAGGCAATCTTGTGAAACCTGCTTGAGCCAAGAGCCTTGCTGTGAGTGTTTCTGTGTTTTTCTGCAATCACCTTGTTGAGTTTTGCTCATTACAATTCTTTTCTTTCTGCATGACCAGTGCCAGTTGTCGTGGGTTTACTTCTTTGATTGTGGGAGGTGCTTGTACAGGTTACAGAAATTATATTGTCTTCTTCATGATTTCTCTAGGGACTGCATCTCATGTTTCCACTGATGTTTTAAAAAAGTTGTTCAATGAGTGCATAAATCTCTCATAGTATCAGCAGTTGCCTGTTGAGCTGCTTTTTTGTAATTTTATATATAAGATCCTGATGCAGATCTGATGGAAAAATTGTGCCTCCCTAAAATGACAACATAATGTTGATAAGAATAAGATATGGCATCTTAAAAAAAAAATCTATTTATCACAATCTCTTGTGTGATATTGCTGGACTTCTTTCTGAGGAGTTACAGAAGAAAAAAATCAGGATGCTGAAAATTGTTGCTCTTACTGCAATCTAACCTCAGTTAGTTAATGGAGGGTTGTGCATTAGACATGGCTGAAGTGGATGGCACTTAATTAAAAATTAACTTTAAATCTCAGGTCTCAGAGATTTTCTGTTGTGACTGTCACTCTGATTACATTTTCTATCATCACATTTCTCTCTGCAGTGGATAAAACACGCAGATGAACAAGGTAGACCATACTACTACAGTGCTGATGGTTCCAGATCAGAGTGGGAGTTACCTAAGGTGAGTGACCTAAAAAAGAAACTTCAGCAACTTGGGGCTTTCCTCTCTTCCTGAATATCTGTTCTGTCAGGCCTTTAATGTGAGGTATTAACCACCAGAGGACTCAGATATTGCTCTTGTTATTTATTGCATTTTTGTGGAATTTCTGATTGTGAAGAGGAAAAAAATGTACTCAAGGACATGAAAAATGGATGTATATAGCTTATTTAGATGTCAAAGGAGATCTAGTGTCTTTGCTGAATTGAACAAAGGTTTTATGCAGGGCTGCAGAATGGCATCTGTGATTTTGGTGTGATAAAGAAAACCTGTATAGGAAAAAGGAGAAATCTTGATGAGAAACTGTTGTCGACTTTTGTAACCCTCCATAGTGGTTATACAAACAAGTGTACAAAACAAAAGTTTCAGCAGTTTTGTGGTATTTTTGAGGATGGCACAGTTTCTCCAGAGTTGTGTTCTGATATTTATTAATATTGTAGTGAAAATAGAAATTTGTAGAGAAGTGACAAGTCTGGGGACACTTGTTAGTCTGAGGATGTTTCTAATACTATTTAATTCTCATATTCACTTCAAAAAACTGGGCATTTGTCATATGGATGTTATGTATGTCTTCCCTGCCATTTGTTCAAACTACATAAAAAACTTTGGCTATTTAAAAAACTGTTTCACACAAAACTGTGTGCATAAATATATGAAAAAGCATGTTTCTCCATTATTGTTTTATCAGTACAAAAATCAGTGTCTTGAGTCGCTTGCACTTAGAAAGGAGCAACCTTAATAGGTAGTGCTTTCATAATACTTGTGAGAAAATATTTACATGAAAATTAGAAATTCAGTAGAATCATCTGAAGCACTGAAGAGTTGAGTTAGCTTTGAGAATTCTCCTATATGTTAGTCTGATGTGTTAGGTAACTTAAATTTTGTAACATGTCTCAATGTAACCATATCATCTGTACCTATTGGTTTTTAAAGCTGTTTAGCATTTGATTAGTTACTGGATTTATTAGAAGTCTTAAAATCTGATAGACCAGGTTTTACCAGAAGCAATTATTACTTCTGTGTATATAATTGAAATAGTTTTTGGGAATAATGTCATGCATTCATTCACTTCATTCTATGACTTATGCTGTGCAGAAAGTTTTGACTTGGAAGAAATTGTGTTTCACAAAAATAGATTGAGTTAGGATTTGAATTAAATAGCAAATTGCCTTTAATCCAATTAGAATAAGTCACAAAGGTAATCCTGAGCCATTACCTGAGGTACATTAGGAGGCATAAGGGACTGAGTTCTAGTAGTTGTTTAATAGTACGTGTTATTTTAGTGATTCTAAACAAAGTCTGAGTTCTGTTGTATTAGTAGCCACTTCCAAAATGAAACATTGCCTTTGGTTTGTAATTTGAGATCTGAAAGTGATCACATATTGATGCTAGAAATTTTCGTTGAAAATTATTTCTTATTCATTTGGGTGGAATGTACTTTTTGATTCCTTCTTAAAACTAGTAAATCTTGACTGGCAGCAAATATAAGGTTAACAGAAGAAAATGAGCAATTGACTCTTACATTCAGAATCTTGGCTTTTAGCTTTAAATTCTGTGAAATAGTTTAAATATTTCAACAAAAGATTAAGCTAGTTTATGTAACTATGTATTTGAAGATGTTATGCTTGTGAGCAATTAAACAGGATTGAAAACTAGTCTCTCAAAGATCTTGCTGAAGCTGGTTGTAAAGTACTTAAAATGAATTAAAGAACACTCAGACCACAAAAGTGCTTTGAAGAAAAATAATCTATGTTGAAAGTTCTCTTGAGCAGTGAGAGAAAAACATAGAAGGATCTCAGCATTGTTACGCTTGCTTAAATGAAAAGTAAGTTACTAGGAAAAACCCTACTCTTGCTCAGTTTTTTTGTTTTGTTTTGTTTCCCCTCAGTGTATTTAGCACAAATATTTCCTTCCAAGTCTTGTGAAAGAAAGTGATATAATAGCATGGTCATGTAATACTATAAACCAGAAAAAGAATAGAATCTTTTTGTTAGATGGTTCTTAATAATCTGGATTTCATTAGAACTAAGAATGGTTCAGAGATTTCTGGAAATAGCACACTAGCTGAGCTAATACTGTGACATTAAAAATCTTCAGAGTAATAGAATTAACTATAAATGTGCACATGCTTGGGAATAACACTCTGTTCTTGTATGTGTGTTAGAAATTGTGGGGGTATATGTTGGGAAGGGAGGACAGTTACAAAACAAATTACTTTAGACAGTCTCACAGAAAGCCCTCCAGTCATGTGGATTTAAATAACATCTAGGAATAGCTGGATGCCTCTGGCTAAAAATGATGTTTCAGATGCAGTGGCTTTGACAACTGCTGAAAAGTCTATTAAGGCTCATGATGAGTGTGACCCAGCTTTCTGCAGTGGAAAAGAAGAACATACTGAATTAATCTTTAAAATGGATAATAATATTTTAATCATAGTTTCTACTAGATCCTGCAGGGGACTGAGATTTCTCATCTGCAGTGTTCTGCTGTATTCAGTTTTTGGTTCTTGCCAATTATTTAAAAAAACCCCAACCAAAACAATCAAGCAACAAACAACCCCAGTGAACAATTTAAAGTTAGATAGTAAAATATGTTTCTTTCCTGTTTAGTAAAAGAATATTGTCTAAATTCAGTTGAAGAAGGGCTACAGCCCTATTCCAGAAACATAGTTTTCTAATAGGGGTTTTATGACCTAAGCAAATGAGAAATTTCTAGTAAGGGTGAGGGGAATTAAACTCATCTCAGGAGTAAGAACTCCCTAATTTCTGAAGTTTCAAGAAAAGTTAACCTATCAAAGTGACAAAAAAAAAAAAAGTGGGAAATTGAATAACTATCAAAATGAATAGCTCAAAGGAGAGTTATAAGGGATAACCTAATAAAAACTAGAGATAAAAATCTTTCAGATTTTCAAAATGCATTCCTAGGCCAACACCTGACATAAGAGCATGATGCTTGGCCTTCCTCTGGGCAAGCTCCCTGATCCAAGAGTAGCCTTTGGAAGAAAATGTATCTACTGTAAGCCTCTGGAGTGAACTCAGTTTTAGTGTTAATATTTACAGACTGTGATATTGAAATTGCCTGTGTTCTTCTCACAGACTCCTGCAGCATAAGCTCTCCTTGCTGTATCCACAGAGGAAGGAGTAGCTGGAGGAGTTTCATTTTTGGCAATGTTAATGGAGCAGCAGTCTGTGAGTTCACTCTGTGCACTGCCAGCATGGGGATGAGCTCAGGGGCCTCAGTTCTGGTACTTGGTGAATGGTTTTCCTGATGGACACCTGAAAACTGTCAGAGCATGATAGCTGAAAAAGTTACACTGAAACGGGGGGCAGGTAACATATCAAGAACATATCATGCAATTAAATGGTGAAGGAAAGTAAATATGAGAACATGTAAATAAAACTAGGTTGTCTTATAGTAAATTTGTCTTGTTCTGAGCTGTGCTGCTGGATTTGAGGTTTACCCTGTGTACTGGCATTTGAGTCTACTGCAAGTCAGTGCACTAGGCAGTTCCATTAGCAGTAGTGACATTCTTGTGCTTAAATTTGGGATTGCCTGGTGAAAGATGGGACAGCCTCAGTTGGTGCAAGGATCCAGGTGGTTTTTAACAACACAAGTTGTTAAAAAAACAAACCTGATTTAAGTATGAGAAGGCAGTCAGGGTTTTTTCCCTTTCTCTTTAATATCTGTATTTCTACTCACAAAACCTGGTTGGATCTTCCTCATTTGTCTTGGGCTTTAGTGGCTCCCGCCTCCCCCAGCCTTTGCTTGGGCACACAGCAGGACCCGTGGCAATCAGCAAGGACTTGGGGTGCTCATCAAAGATGAGCAATTCTGGTGACCCTGAGGATTGATTAAAAGGGGAAGCAATGGATGTCCAAGACAGCAAAGTGAACAAAGTGGGTTATCCAGAGGTGTCTTTCAGTCACTGGTACGTTTGAGCTCGAGCTGCTTGTGCCATGGTTTCATTCTGCCTGGGTTCTGTTCCTTCTGTGTGGCTGAGGCTCCAACTGCTGCCACCCTGACTTCCTCTGGCAGAGAATCTTCATTCCCTAGAGAAAGGAAGGGAATGGAATCCCTTAAAAGGGCAAAACCAATCCTATTTATTTATGGAGGTTTAAGAAAAATGTGTTACTGATTTAGTTGATAAGAAAAGCAAAAGCTGTAACATAGGTGTTACATCTATCACAACAGCAAAAAAGCTTCTTCAAAGCCAAGGACAGTAGGAGCACTAGAAAGTAGTTTTGTTCTGAGGCAGCTTTAATTTAAGGAAGGTTCTTCTATTTCAGACAGTCATTTGGGACAACTACAAATAACATATATGAGGGGCTAAAGGGTACTAGGATAGCACAATGTTTTTAAATGCTGCTATTTTGAATTTGATTGCAGTAAGGTTGTCTAAAATGCTTCACTTCAGTTCTTTGCCAGCTTTCAGTACTGGTTGCTTCTCAGTCTTTTCTCCCTTAGCCCACCCAGTTCCTTTGTCTGGCTGAAGATGTTGCTAACACAAACCAAGAAGAATCTTTTTTCTGTTTCTTCAAACTGACAGATCTGTGCTATCTCTGTAAGAATGGGGACAACTGCTGCAAATAACTTGGAGGTGTTACATTTGTTTCAGCCACAATTAGGCTAGGACAGAGCCTTGAGCCATGCCATGTATCAGCTTAAAATTAAATAGAAGTCACTCAGCCAGTTCAGAAGGTTAGAAAATTTTATACTGAGGCAAAGAAAGTCTTTAAGTAGCTGGAGAAGGTATTGAACAAATTCAGCAATGAAAAGAATACTCTGTGACCTAAATTTACACTGCTGGTATCCTTGAACTACAGCGAGAACTGTTTCAAAGAAATCCCTTGGTGTGTGCAGTCAGAGAATGAACGATTTGCTCATGGGCCCCCTGTGTGATAAGAGATGCTCCCAATGAAATGGAGAGCAACCTGGGATGATGTGCCAGAGGGATTAGTGTATTGGGACAAATTTGAGTTTGGGGAGGATTTCCAAGGAGCAGTAGTGTGTAAATGTGGATTTTAAAAAGCTTTAGAGTTAGGAAGCAAACACTGCACCCTAAGAAGATGCTGGTAAAGCACATGGTGTAGAAGGGGCTGTCCCACCAGGCAATGTGTAGTCTTGAATGGGTCAGTTTTATTGCAGAGGACAGCCTTGCCTGATCTCTGTCTTCAGGATCACACCAAGTCTTAGGCATAGAAAGCCTGCTTATGGTTATGTAAAACCAGGATTTTGTTTGAGGCAAGGCAAGCCCGACCTAGTTTCTGTTAAACAATGGTGAATACTGCAAATGCAGGAGGAGAGAGAGCAGCTCCTGTGCAGGTGGGAGTCCTGTAGAGATCAGGGAACTGACCTGAAGCTGTTCTGCAAGGCTTTTTGAACTGAGCTGGGGTGGGGCAGAGCAAAGGGCAGCAGGGTAGTGTCACCCAAGCAGGGAAGCCTTCCTGCTCTGGCCACCTCTCCCGGGCCAGGGGACACTGCCTGGTCTAGAGGGTGGTGAGCTCTGCTGGACAATGCAGAGTAGGAAGCGGTGCCTCTGTCTCCCTCTGATTCTCTTTGGACATCACAGACCAATTCATGTATTTTAAAAGTGGAGACTTGTCCTGAGCCCAGAAACACAAAACTTTATTTCCACATCATCCTTCCTCCCAGTGTGTTTTACTATTTATAATGAATAAAACAAACAAAAAACCTCTTATACATCTGAGAAAAAAAGATTTATTTGAAGTTTCTATTGTGAGAAAATGGGGCAGAAATGTCAAATGTTCCCATTAAAGACTTGTCAGTTTACCAACACTGTTTGTATCACCAATGCAAATTATTTAAGCTGCTAAGATGCATAGATCTCAGTGTTCCTGAGTTGTTAGCAGTGCTTTGTTGATGAGCTCCATATACTGTTGCTTTGCTTTGTTGTTAAATATGCTTAGTAAAACTTGAATTTCATGTTACAGTTCCTTTTCTCTTCAAGGTGAGATTGTTTGTTAGAGAAGTTCACTCCTGTGGCTTGTGATAGTATCAAAGGCACCGTTTAAGTACAATCACCTGTGCCCATATCCTAACTTCTGAAATGTACTTAAATTCAAGATAAATTACTTCAAAAGACATATTTGTTCATTCAATTCCTTCAGTTACTCAAATGGAAAGTGCATGGAAGATTTCCATAAATAATGTATACCAGTGTCAGTAATGTGTAAATCTATTTCTGAAATAAACAGTTCTGTTTCATAGCAAGAAATGTGTTGGAACTGCCCACCTAAGTGGGTTAGAGCTGCTGCAGGGAGTCCTGTTTGTTTCATCCTTTGTGATTTAGACACAGTTTGCTGGAAGTTGTTTAGATTTTGGTTTTGCTGGCAGGCAGTTTTGCTGCATGTTGCTCAGCGTGCTGCTGTGGTTGGGGTAGCAGGAGCTCTGGCAGAGTGGATATTTCCTCAAGGAGGAAGCAAACCAGCACTAGGGTCCTTTCAGCAAGTATCACAGCTCAGCTTCTGATTTAACAAGGAGACAAACTGAGAGCTGGTTAAACCTCACCACTGTGGGGAAGCAGTTGTCATGTGAGTGCAAATGTGCTGAAGCCAGTACAAAGGCAGGCTCAGAAGTGACTTTCTGCAGTGACAGCTGATCTGTTTCTGTGTGTACATGAACTACTAAATTTTATTCTCAGTTCCACAACATCCATTCACTTGGGAGTGTTTTACTTATCTTGTGCTCATTAAAATAATGTAACAAAACGCTAAAGTTATTTCACTTTTAAGCATCTGTTGGCTTATTGGAGCACTAACTCTGCTCATAGTAAAATACAAAGCTAACTCAAGCATTGTGAGTGCTACAGCAGTACTAATGCTGGTTCTTTATTTGTGCAATAAATATAACTGTATTATGCAATTTTGGTTAAATTTAGTGTTCATATTATTTAGGTTAAACCTTGCCATGCTTTGTTGGTATGTGCAGGTATAGGTTATTTTGCCTTTGAACACTCGAGGCTCTGAGTTTATAGCAGGAATCAATATCAAAACTGTGGAACTCATTGTCCTTGCAGAGATTATTGCTTTAGCTAAAGGGAGACCTTCACTTTTCTTTGTTTTTTCCTACTTAGTGGATTCTAGTGCTTTACATCACTCCACAAATGCTGCCTTAAGTTTCTTTGTATGTTTGGATTTCAGTCTTTTGATACTGATTAAAAAAATGAGATTTTAGTAAATCGCTTAAAACCCCCATACATCGATGTTGTCTTTTCTTTGTTGTGTTTTCAGTGTAACACTTTGTCTGAAATATTTTTAGAATTTTTTATAATGTATTGTGATGATGTAAAATGGCAGCACTATTAATGAAAAATATGCTGCAGTTGTGAGATCTGGTTAAATGCTCTGTCCTTCTCATGAACCTCACATTTTCTCAGCGAGTTTGCATGCTCTTGAGTTACTAGAAAACCTATGATAAATATGGTCTCTCCTTGGTTATTACAGCTCTGCTAGGTCTTAAAATTATTTCCTGCTAAATATTTATCTTCCATGTTTATGGAATGTGTACATTTGTATATGGTAAGTACATTCCAAACCAGCAAATTATTTTATAAGCAATTTGATGTGTTTATTCTGTAAAAGCAAGTCCTCACTCTCATGTCTCCTCATCCTAGGCATCCCAAATCTTTGGGTCAGAGTCATACCAGGCAGTCATAACAATCTAAATATTGTTAGGATCACAGATTTTCTTACACAAGAGCTGGTCAGGTGCTGTAGTTCTGTCAATGCAACATGAAGAGTGAATGTTTACATTTTGTATTTCCTGTAATTTCTTGGTGGTTCTCAATACCATGTTGGGGGTTGCAAAATCAGCAACATCTGCTGCAGAAGAAATCAAACACCTCTCTGCCAACTGAGAGTATTATCCCAACATGCCAGTCTTAGCTGCTGTTTCAGAGAGGACTACAGGAGAAAGGAGAATTCTGAAGACTAAATGCAGAATAAAACCAAGGCTGTTCTCACACACTTGGGTGGTGACATCAGAAGTCTGAAAGTTTGCACTGCTTAGGCATATGAGTGGTATGTCCAGGTCTTGTTTGCATGATTTAGATTCTATTTAAAATTTTATTTTTCTTTTTTTTTAGTATAATGCTTCACCACAGCAGCAGAGAGATATAATAAAGAGTAGGAGTCTGGACAGGAGGCTACAGGAACCAATAGTTTTAACAAAATGGAGGCACAGCACAATTGTGCTGGACACCAATGACAAGGTAGGAGCAAGTTATCAGCATGCTGAAATGCCACTTGTTTCTGATGTGTGATGCATTTAATGTGCCAGAAGTTACTATGCATGAATTTCTGAAATTTCATTTTTCTTTTGGTCTCTTGTATCATTGTGTATAACATGCAGCAAAAACAAGGGCTGTTCAATAACTTCACTACTGTTACTTTGTGAATAGTAGCTCTTTTATTGTCCTTGAAGTATTTTAACTAGCCTTAGTTCAGGGGAAAAGCTGTGCATGGTTACAGCAGGGTTGTAATTTTGTTTTTGAAGGGCAGAGGACAGTACTGAAAGTGCTGAAACACTTGGCTTTGATCCTCCACAGCTGAGCTGGTGTTTAGCCTGAAAAATGCTGTGGGTCAGTAACAACAAAAGCTGTTTTCTGCCCATTCCCAGGGCATGTTCTTTTTGGGCTGTACAGGAAGAGGTGCTGTTTAGGCCAGCAAGGAGTCTGGGCCTTCCCTTGCTCTCCCTCTGCTTTGACTTTTTCCATTTCTGCTTGTGCTGGGCCATTTCTGCTTCTGCTTGAGCTGATGTGAGCTGAGCAGGAGGAAATGGGTGATGTACAGTGGTAGCATGGTTTCTGTGTCTTCACTGCAGTCCATCCCAAGATACCTGGAAAATAAAATAACTTGGTAGTGCTGAAATCTTAGCACAAACTTCTCAGAATGAAATACTAAGAAATGGCATTGTAAGCTCCCTTTTCCTAAAATTCAGAGAAAAAAAAATAAACCACTGCAGATTTGAAAATGTAAGGAAAGGCCTATGAGTGGCCTTGTGTAATCACAGATGTCAAAACCAAACTTGAATGGACAAAACACAATAGTTGTAATGACAATGGATCTGCTGCCCAGAACCTTACTTGCTCGACCTGTTGTATCCATTTTAACGGACTTGCTTTCCATGAGTTGACTTAGCTCTTCAGAGCAGGATTTATTGGATTTGATCTTGAGCTTTTGAGTTGTCACTTTGGGATATATCATGTGTGGTGCTGAGGAGGCAGTGGGCCGTGCTTGGCTGGGACTTTGCACCTCTGGGCATTAATTCAGCTCCAGCAGTTCTGAGATGCTGCTGCTGCTCCTTTCCCCTCCCTCCTCCGCCTCCTGCATCCTTCTGTACTCAGAGTCTTGTGGCACTCCATGAGACACAGCCTAGATGGAGCCCTGATAAATCAAGGCTGAGTGGACACTTCTAACCTCATGTGCAGTTTATGCTTCACAGGAATGAACGATTTTGTTGGAGATAGCTTGAACTTCTGGCTTCGCTTTCAAAGGAAGACTTAACTTTTTAATTTTTGGTATAATATATATTGCTGTTTCCATTTTGTAAAAAAACTTTATGTAGTGCTGCACTGAATGAAGAAGCTTTTGTAAAACATTAAATAAGTGGAGCTGTTTACATTTCTTCAAGGCTCAGAGTTCACATACTGAGAACTTAAACCTAGTGAAGCAAACATGAAAATGCACAAATTTTATGGGTAATAACCAAAAGAAACTCTATTTGAGCTGCATTTGTGAAGTCTTAAGTCAGCAGCCTAAAGCTCCTTTAACAGTCTCCAAACATGTAGGCAGCATGTGTTTTTTATTGGTGAGAAGAAAATAGTTTATACAGAGCACAACATTTGAGAAAATTTAAAACATGTAGTGGAGCAATAAACTAATGTTTTATGGAAAGACAAATAATTTTTAGTTCATTAATGCAGCTGTTTTATTAGCACTAGCAGGCACACTGTTAATATATTCTGCTTTAAATTAGTATGTGGAAAGGGAATGTTTCATTACCACAAATACTGGATTTCTTGTTCCAGAGTTGCTGTTGCTGTATGAAAGCTGCCTCAAATTCAGCATGAAATAGAAAGGAAAGCAGCTGGTATTTGTCTGGGTGGCCACATGAACCCCAAACTTTCTTTTCAGCTGTCTCCTAGGGAAGCTGTTTTCTGTCTATTTTCCTTATTTGTTTTTTTCCTGGAAAAACAATGGAATTCAACTGCATGAAAATAGGGCAGCCAAAAGAATACCTGAAATGTGTCAGGATGAAAGTATGGGTTGCCAGGGCTCATGAGAATTTGATGATACCAAACATACTGGTTAACAGTTTATTGGCTGTGGCACATATCTGGATATAGCCATCAGCTAAAAAATTTGATAAGCATAGGAAAAAATACCTTCCTGGGAGGGACAATTGATTTTCTTAATTTGAAATTTTTTTTTCTTTGCAGACATCTGAAAATATGGAACATTTAGGCTGTTCTACTTAGGAGTGCTAAAGTTCTCTGTTATTATGCTACTAAAAGAACTAGTGGGTCACTTCTAGGTAGATTTGCAAGTGAATTTTAAAGCACAAGTGTGCAGAGTGCTATGTAATGCTGCAAAAGCAAACTGGGTTTAGGAGAGCTATCAAGGGATTTAAAAAGAAAGAGGGGGAGAAATGTGTTAACAGTAACAGAGAACAAGTGATGTTTTTCTTCCATTTGAAATTCTTTACCAGATTTTCAAGCAGTGTGTTTGTGCAAGGCAATCATTACTTCAGAGGAAATGCACATGCCTTTTTTTTTCCCCCCCTCAGATGGGCAATTTTTCTACTTTTCAGAGATTAAGTATTTTATTTTCATCTGTTGTTAACAGTTCAAAACAAAATACCAAATTTCTAGAGATTTTCAGTGTTTGACTATAAGGAGATTAATGATCATGAGCCACAAAAATTAATAAAGTTGGTATGTGTTTTTCTATATATATAATTTTTTTCTGCTAATCTTGTATTTACTGACCACACAGAAACATATTGTATTCTTAAAAATCATTTTATTTGCATATGGTATCATGTAATCAGCCATTATTTTAAATATACATTAAAATGTAATAGCAATGTCATGCAAAAAATCTATCCCTTTATAAGGATGAAGCCTTTGCTTGATGCTGATGCAGCATTTATTATCTTTTTTTTCAAATGGTTATGTACTAATTAGCCCAGTTTGAGTGTTGTCTGTAAACCTTGTAAGAACACTGTTTAGTAAGTGAGTTTAGAATGTAACTGTCTGAGAATATTATGAATGCCTAAAAGAGGTACTTTTCTAATGTATGAGTGTGTTAAAAGAAAGAGAGAGAGAGAGAGAGAGAGAAAGCATCTTTAGGTTAAAAAAAATAATTGTATAAAAGATGATAACAGTATCTGTTGACATTGACTATTTGAATTTTATAGGAATCATCAACTGCTTCTAAGGCCAGTTTTCCTGAAAATGAATCATCTCCTTCTTCACCAAAGCATCAAGCCACAGTCAGTATGCAAAATGTTCAAATAAATAAGTAGATGTTGTAGAAACTGAGCTATTCATGATTAGAGAATTGAGGGCAAGCTTTCTTGTTCTTGGGAAAAACAATGGGATAAAACTATTTGAAGGCTTTGCATTTTAAAAGGAATGCATTACATCCAGCTCTGCTTTCGGGAAAAAATGTGAATGTCCTTGTTTTAAATGCAACTTAGTGATAGTAGGTTTAAGTCAAAAATTTACTGTGGCCAAATTGTGCCTAGTGATGTAGAACTCGCTTTGCTTCCTCCAACAGTCACATCTTCTTACATAGCATCTAGAAAATGCTAACAGTAAAACCAGAAAATTTCCCCTCTTCACAGAATCCCTCACTGCTAGTAATAGTTGATATCTCTAATTTTGGCTTGTGTGTCAGTCTTATTAAAGAGACATTGGGGACCTAGCATAAATAAACTGTGTCCTTTTGTTTTAGTAGAATAACTTCTGGGAAAAAAAACCCTTAGTCTGCTAAACAGCTTTTTAAAATTTCAGTTTATATTTAAAACATGACCATTCATTTTTAAACAGCAGGAAATGGATAAAAAAAAACTTCATTCCTTTTTTTTTTTTTTTTTTTTTTTTTGGAACTGTACTACAGTAGCATTGAAATAACTAACTTGGTCAGTTTTACCAGCCCTGTGATAGGAACCTCAGGGTATTAAAGGCACAACTTCTCCTGTTTATTCCTTACTCTGCATGCAGGGGAATAATTCTCTGGCTTAGTCCTGATAATCCATTCTCACAACACTTCAAACAGTTTTTCACAGTAAAATAAACATTTTTTTATTAAGCAAGCATAGCTGATAACCTCACACAAAAGCAATTATTGCTGCATGTGATCTAATTTCTTTAAATTTGGCTCGGATCTTGAATTTTTGAAACTGTATTTTGCACTCCTGATTTAGGTAATAGAAAAAACATCTGTATTTTCTTAAGCTATTCCCTGGGATTCAAATATTCCAAAGAAAGCTGGTAAATTTTGAGAATTTTGATCCTTAACCTGCTTTCCTCTTCTTTTTCCTGATTCCATTAATTTTCCCGTTAGTACCCCCTAGTGTTGCTGCAAAGTAGGGCAGTATGATCCTTGCTCTGAATAATTCTCTGGAACATCCCCACTGGTTCCACTGTGAGTAAGTGACAAAACCCATGATTTATTTTGGGGAGTGAGCACAGGTTGCTCAATCTCTGTGAAAGTTGGCAACAGGCTGTTCTGCTTGTTAAAAGGGTGCAATGCTTGGGACTGCTGGTCCACATGGATCACAAACAGAGTAATCTAAAGAATGGGATAATTCCTTTGTTTGGCCTTTTGGAGAGTGGATGAGGGAAGGGGCTCACTTCTTCTGTTGAAAATACCAGTTTTGGAAAATAATGCATCTGTCACTGGCTTGGAAAAGCATTTCAGCCCAGTGAAGATATTAAACTGAGTAAGAGCAGCAGTTACCACTGGACTGGAGTAACATCTGATCCACCAGCTAAACATCTTTGTCTTTGATAATGTGTCTTTTCTGTATTTTACATGCTGGGCTTGCAACATGCAGGTAGAATTTTTAAAGTCCATGAAAAACAGATCTGTGTCTCTGATAAGAGTGTTGTCCATGGTATCCCAGAAAAAAAAAATCTTCAAAATTGTATTTTGCAGTTATGGTCTATTTAAATTTGAGATTGAGAGGAAAATTCTAAAGAGGATTTATCTTCTATTTTCATTGTGTCTAGAATTGAGGTCATTTTTTTAATGATAAAACTCACTTGGATCCATTCCCTAGTTGATTGTTTCAACTATTACATACATTAGGAACTGTTAGAAGCTGTTACTGAAAAGGAATTGATGATAAAATAATTTAGCATTCTTTTAGCACCACTGGCTGGTTGGACAAGGCTGGGGTGTCAGAAAAAAATGATAGCTTTTCATACCTCATTTAAAGGTGATGGTTTAAGTGAATCTTTTTATCCTAGAATGCTTTTCAAATATTCCTTCATTTCATTATTTTTACACAGAGACTAGAAATACTTCAAGTATTTGAAACTTGCAAACAGACTTCTTGTTCAGCAGTGTTCTTCTCCCATCAATCACTGACTGGTGTTCCAGTTTTTTTTTTTTTTGGTAGGCATACTAATATAGATGGTTTTCATCAACAAGACATAACTAAGTAGTTTTCCATGGGGATAGGAAGAAAAGAGGACATCAAAGAAGTGCTTCACTCTTCTGTTTTTAACATGAATATGTGAATTTTTTATGCACTTCAACCATGTTTTATTTAAAATATGAAATTATATTAAAATTAATAGGAAGAATTTATATGGGAATCTAGGCTAGTTTTTTGTCAGCCACCTCCTTTTTTAGTAAAGGACTACTATGGTATTATTATATTACTATTATGTAAATAATTTTAAATTTTACGTTAATAATTTTCACTGT
Source organism: Melospiza georgiana (assembly GCF_028018845.1). Lineage (NCBI taxonomy): Eukaryota > Metazoa > Chordata > Aves > Passeriformes > Passerellidae > Melospiza > Melospiza georgiana. Next base: position 15,271,799 of record NC_080430.1, read on the forward strand.
CTACTATCACAAATTATTTAATTTGGCTTGCCCAAAGAACCTTGATCTTGATGAGGGAAAGTTTTTTACCCTCTGAATGGTAATAAGTACTTTCCCAGAGGAATTTTGATTTTGCTGATCTCTGAATATTTAAATATGCTTAAAGACAGTTTCTTGAAGTTATGGCATGAGCAAAGATGGCTTACAGCCAGAAATGGATTATTTGGGGGATTGAATTCTGTGATGTGATGTTAATAGAAGCAGGTTTTCTTTTATATTTCTTATGCCTTACTCTTATCTTACAGGGTCAAGAAAAGTATGGGTTATTAAATGTGACAAAAATCACAGAAAATGGGAAGAAAGTTCGGTAAGTCTTGGACTTGAAAAGTGCATGTGCTTAGGGTTTATCCAAGGTCTTTTGTATTAGGACAGCATACTGGAGTTTGCAACTTCTTACTTTTTGTGTGAATTTGCCTTAGAGGTTTTCCTGTGTGACACAGCTTAACCTTAGCCCATGTGTTTGTCCCAGTGAGCTAAAGCTGATGGACTGCAGAGAGCCAGAGGCTCATGGATCAGGGCTTCACACAGGCCAGCCATTTCCTGAAGGGGCATTGATGAGAGACAGCTCTTTAAAATGGGATTGATTCATTGATTGATTTACTGAAGAACAAGTCTGTATATGTTATAGTGTGCCTTGTTCCTTGGATAAAATCAGTGTAAGAGGAGCTTTCAGACTTTCACGTGCTGTCTTTAACGTTGAAGGAGTGTACATCCATGTGCTCCTTAATTCTCCCTTCACTGTGCTTGTGAAGGCTTTGGAGCAGTATTTTGCCCAGTGTCAGTCTCCTGTAGGTGATTGACCTAATTTCTAACTTTCCTCTGCGTCCCAGGCAGCAATTTGCACTATAAATCATAATGTGTAATCAGGTGATGCTGTCTAACTGCATTTCTGGTGTTTTGAATCAATGGCAAATACTGCAGAGGTGTGGCATCCTCAGAGTTAATTGAGATTTGCTTCTTGCCTTTCCCCCCTTTTTTATTATTTTTTGGTTAATTTAATCTTTTAGATCTAATAGTGTGTTCTGTCTAGTTCAGTGTTTCCCAGAGTTGTGATACATGAAGCATGCTTGTTCTGAGGATTAAATAGCCAACACCCAGCTGTTGTTGTAGAGCCACCCTGACCTAGTCCAGTCTGGCTGGGCAGCACATCTGACCTCCAGCCTGGCTCCTCAGAGTTCTACTGAGAGTTTGCTGGGGCTGGGTAGACAGCAGTGTGTGTGAGCTGCTGCTGGTGCAATGTGCTGTCATCATTTACATTGCATCTGCTGGAATCATTGATCTGGATTGTTGCACTGCTGAACAGAAAGATGCATCGTGGCCATCCTGTCACTTTGAGAGCTGCTAAGTAATAATTCATGGGCAGTGGGAATTGATATTCTGGGCTTGTCAAGATTTTTTTTTAATAACCTCAGGAGGACAGGTCTGCTGGCATAAAATCAAATAGTCAGACAACTGAAACAACTTGTTCTTTCTCTTAATTTTTCAGATGTGTAGGAAGTACTTTTTTGCCAATATAAATGAGCTTATTACATAAACATGGGACAGTTGCATCTCAGATCAGTGAATTTCAGAATTATGCAGTAGTTTGGCATGTTCTGTTAAGTACACAGGGAGCTGAACGTTCCAGATTAGCCTCTTTGAAATTATAATTGCATGGTGTTCTCTTGGTGTACTGCTTCTACTACTAATTAGCTTTGTTTGAGTTAGACTTTGATGGTCAGGCTGGGATTGTTAACATATGTTTCCTTCTACAAATATGATAGCAATTAGGACTTACTGATGCCACTAATGACTATATATGTGCTTAACTATATAAACTTACAGGTCAGCTGAGCAACAATGATCGACGGGTTAAATATCTGCTTTCAGAGTCAATTTATTTTATGTTTGTTTACAATTATTTACAGAAAGAATTGGATGTCATCATGGGCAGTGTTACAAGGGTCATCGCTGCTGTTCACTAAAACCCAAGGAAGTGGAACTGGCTGGGTAAGCCCAGGAACAACCCCCACCCTCACTGAAGTGTTAGTCATGTAAAGCACCATAAACTAAAGCCCTCTTACTTGCAGGGCCTAAATACCTATATATATCTATCTATATCTATATATATATATATATATACATATATATACACACACACACACACACCTGCACCTAATACCTGAAAAAATACCTGTGTAGAAGTTGGCATAAAATAGTTTCACGTAACCATAATGTAATTATTATGTAGAGTAAGAAGAAAACCAGATGTATGTATGTATTTTTGACAGGCAAGAAGCTGATAACATTCAGGTGTTTCTTAGGCTAGAAGTTATTTCTCCATGCCAGATACTTTAGTGTTCTTTACTAATGTGTTTGTCTAAACAGTTTGTGTGTTTTACAATTCTTGGATTTTTTTTGTATACTCCAGGTAATTTTGAATGTGATACATATAATAAAGAAAATAGTCTGACACATGGCTTCTTGCCTTGGCCTGTTTGAGCAATGCAGTGTTGTTGTCTTATGATTTAGTCTTTGTCTTGCTGGATTCCATATTTTGTTCTTGGTCTTCATAGCGCATGATAAGTACTTGTACTTATTTTGTTGTCTGATGAAGACCAAAAGAGAAACATCACACTGAACATGATGATGATTCAATTTTTTAATCACCTCTAGTGTAATAGCACTATCATTAAATTTGCTGTATTTATCCAGCTGCATTCCTGCATTAATAGGTATAGAAATGGCTCTTTATGTATGGCTTTCATAGCCTCTTTTGGAGGTCTGACATTAAACTGTGTGGATCCCCTTTAATAAGTAAAGACACACCAGAGCCAATGTTCATTATTTTCATGTATTGTCACGTCAATTCCAGCAAAATTGCCTCTTACAGATCTGTGCTGTCTTGCTGTGTTTTACTGGTCTTTCTACCTGCCTCACTTTCTCCTGCTGTGCTTCATTATGGATAATGAATTGGAATTGACAATTCCTTTCCATAGTATTGAGTTTTTTTCAGACCTGTAAATATATTTTTCCCCCCTTCTGTAGAAGGGGTGGCTGGAAGAAAGTAGATGAGGATAGATAAGTAAAATTTGGAGTAGAAGAGAATGAAAAAGGTAAAGCTGGGCAAGATGATCATGCAGAGGGAGGAAAGAAAAACAATAAAAATGAAAGGCATGAAAGAAGGTCAGTTCCACTGTATGGCAGGAAGTGGATTTTGGTCACTTCTGTGATTGACTTTTGCAGCCAAAGATCCAAAAAGTGTTTCAGTTTTAGATATTAATAGGCATATTGCAAAGTAAAAGTTCTGCCTATGTAGCTAGTCAAGTTCCAAAATCTCAGTTACAGCTACTAATACTCTTAATTCAGATGTGGCTGTAAATCAAAAGAACTGTACTTTACAGCTGTATGTTCATATCATTAAAATACACAATGCTAAACTCTTCATGAATATATGACAATGATGATGTGTGCCCAGATTTATTATCCATAAAAGATAAGCTATAAGCAGAGCTGCATGATTTATGAGCACTAGTGTAAGTCATGCTATGCCAGATAGAATAATTTAAAAATAAATAAAAATCTTAACAAATAAATTTAAAATTAAAAATGTGTAAATTCTTTTGATAATTTAAGTGGAGCAGAAGTCCCATGGTCAGAATATTTCTGTGAGACACTATCAATTGTGTGTAGTGTAGAGCGCTAGAGTAGGGTCAGCAAAATAGATATCAACAGTACAAAGAGAATAAAATGAAGCTGGAAATATTAAAAGAGAATCTCTCTCAAGAACCTAATGTTTTACACCTGCATGATCATAGCTGACTTTGTAGGTACGTAATTGAGTGTTGAGCACACACTCTTCTTGGTCTCTGTAGGCAATTAATTTTTGTTTTTTAGGTATTCAAAATTCCACCTCTCAAACTTTGTTCTGTGTCTATATTTTGATAAGGTGAAGTCAAGTCTAACAGTGTGACATATGATAAGAATTACATTTCTTCTTCACCTTATGAGAATATTTAGCATTCATCTAGTGATTGATATGACCATATCTTCTTTTTTTGTGCATTGTTTTTTGACTTCATCACTTTTCTTCCTTTTTCTCATCAAGTCATTTTGCCAAGGGGGCTCAATTCCTGAGCTCTTGCTCTCGCTGCTTTCTTCTTGGAAAAATGCTCTCAGTCATCGACCTGCTGTCACCTATGTAAACTCTGCCCAAGTTTCAGCTATCACTGTATGTGTTCTTGTTGCATGCCTCTTGTCACTGTAAGGCTATTTGCCACTAATCCTGAAAGTAAATTGAATTTTTCCAAGATTTCGTTTTGACACTACATATAACAGCTCATGTGTCTTGTTTGCTGTTTTTGAAAGTCATCCAAGGTGCAGATTAACACAAGTTTATTGCAATAATCCTGTAATTGTTCCACTGGAACAAAGTAGAAAGCGTACCTAGTTCATTGGTGCTAGAATTATAATCCCAAATTTACCTACTATTTGAACCACTAGTGCCTTGACTAATAAGCAGCATGATATTCTGAATTTTTTAACAGATATTTTGTCTGATTCATTCTAACACTACTAATTTGGAATCTTTTTATGGTGCCTATGATACTTTTGATACAATGGTGTACATGTTATTTGATAATTCTAGCTGTAATGGGAATACTCAAAAATGTAAATGTTATGCATGAAGAGGTGAAAGGAAAAGAGAACAAGTATGTTCTGGCAATATTCCACATACAGAAAGCTGATGTAAATTTGTAGGATTTTTATATGTAATTTAAGCATCTGTAGTTATGTTTTGAAAATGCCAAGCACAGAAGAGCCGCCTATCAAAAATTCATTAATTAACCTTGTGTTTAAAATGATGCAACTGTCTTTTTCTTGTTTGTGAAATTAATTGCTCTGTATGTGGAAGCCTGGAACAGAGAACTTGTGGACAGTTTGGTAGCCTTGTAAAAGGCTACTTGTTATAAGGACATCTGGATGTTTTTTAGAAGTATTTTTCATTCAGTTTTTGGTGTGAATGAGATGTATTATTGTCAAAGTGACAGGGCTTCCTAAAGCAAAGAAAATGGCAACTGCTTAGAAGGATTCATCTGTCAGCTGTCTGTAATAGTGACATGCCCTCAGTGACAAGTACAGTGGTGGCAAACTAAGCCTGTAAACTTCCCAAACATCATGGAAATAGATGCTCTTCAAGATTCATCTGAGCAAACTCTTGTTGATACAGAACTGTGATTTTAGCCAAGGATGTTATGTGTACATTACCACAGTTCATCAGTATTGCACTGCTGATTATGCAGGATCTCACATGCTTTTGTGAAAACTTGATGGAATGCAAATGGCCCTATCAGTCTGATTTAAAAACAATCCATCATTTTGCTGTGACAATAAAGAATTTCCATCCCCTCCCCCGCTTTTTTTTTGCTTAAGCTGTAGTTTTGAAACTCCCCTGCCAGCCAAAAAGGTGCATCTCTCTCTCCACAGCTTGCTTTCCACAGTTATCATGGAAGGGGAGGACTTGGAATTAGAGCATCCTACCCAACTCTTATTAGAAACAGAATTACAAGAATGCCAGGTGTCATTTGTACATCCAAAGTCTTCCAATAAATAATTTCCAGTTCTGTTTCCAAAGAGTGCTAGAATGTGTCACAGTTCAGACTGTGTGGTTTGTCCCTGTGCAGGCTTCCAGGACTTGGAGAAAATCCTGGAAAGATTGAAAAGGCCTTCTATTTATTGATGTCAGAACACATCTTTAAGGCTATCCTTAAGCTGCACAACATCCTCTCTATCTAAAGCAAGGAAAGCACCCTATTCTTTCAAAACAGTTACCTCTCCCATGCAACCAGCATAAGTACATCCCATGACTATGTTTTTGTCCAAAAAAAGGTGTCAAGTGACTGTGGGACAGCTTCATATCTAGGACAGCTGGCAGCACCACATATAGACCTCTCCCTCTTTCTGTCTTCTACTGCTGCCCTTTCCAATATTCCCAGGCAGCTCAAAAGAGGAATCCAGAAAGAGTAAGGTGTCTGCTCAGTAAGAGCTGGATTTCTCTTGACTGGTGCTGACTAGCTAGCGCTGTTGAAAGCAGTATCTGTGTGGCAGCAGATGCAAAAGGAAAGGCTTTTCTTGAGCTCTCTCAGCAGAACCTGCTGGCTTCAGGAGGGTTCAGTTGCCTTCAGCAACCTTTGTGTGCAGGTTGTGTGAGCAGCCCTGTGCAGCACTTGCTCCTGAAAGCTTTGAGGAGGGAAATGGCTGCTGGCATCTCATTTTCATAGATCTGGGAGCAGAAAAGAACCTTGACAGGAAAGCTCAAGGGAGAGCCTGCATGGTAAATTTAAAATGTCCTTGAATAAAAAGGTTGTGACAAGAATGTAATGTGTTGGTGTTTCAGAAGAGCTTTGCAGGGTAGCTGGGATTATTTGCTTGGGTTTCCCCATCCTTGGCTCTCACACAGCAGTTTGGCCAACATTTGAGTGAAGGAGTGGTAAAAGTCTTCTTTTTTTTCCCTTTTGGCTTTAGTTTTTGCTTTCTTCTGTGCTTCTCTGAAATACTGAGGGGACTCAGGCCAAAAAGAGGGGTAGAGTTTAAAGCTGGAGGTAGTGCAGAAATCTGTCAGGTGTGGATTCAGCAAGCTACTGTAGTGGAGGGCTTTTCTTTTGGTCAAAGCAGCACTGACAGGTGACATTTTTTTCTTGTTAAGTGCTGATGTCACCTGTAGTACGTCCTGTCCTGTGAATCTCAACATCATGTGGGCTGTGGTTTTAACTAATCACCCCCCTGCCCCAATCCTGTAGAGGACTTTGGCACTAGTTTCCTGTTCTCTTCAGTGCCAAACTCTATAAATTGATTTAATTTTTTTCCAACACGCAGCAAGATTGATCTAGACAGCCAGGAAGTGCGTCTGGGACACTTTGGGTGTGTGTGCAGCAGTTATGTGACTTTCTCTTGAACAGGCAGCTGCTGCAAGAGCCAAAATGGCCCAGAGATTGTTCTTTGGACTCTGCTGCTGAGCTGGGCTTCTCTCAAAAGCTCTGCTGTAATCAATGAGAAATGTTCTTGGATGAGGTATCTGAGAATTGAGTTTGAAAGTGGAAGGTGGTGTGAAGTTTTTTCCCAAGTGCTAATTGGCATTGGGTAAATTAGAAGTACAGCCCTATTCTGATATTTCGTGGGTAAAATAAAGAAGTTAAGATGCTGCTTTCCATTCAACACTTCATTGCCGTTAGGACTCTAGACTGGAGATTTTCCAGTGGTAAACAGCCTTTCTGAAACACAATTAGCATTAATTAACATCCATGCTGGGAGTTTATTCAGAAGCAGCAGATTAGTCCTGTTTTCTGAACCATCTTTTCTCCCCTTGGGTATGGCTGTTCTTGCACAGGCTGGAAACTTGTGTTTGCAGCAAGGAGCTTGTCCTGGGGCTTGGGTCCCCCAGAGCTGTCACAGGAGCAGCACTCACACATCAAAGGCTTCGTGAAGAAATAAGAATCTTTCTGGGGGAGCAGATGCTACAAGCTTTTCCTGGAACTACAGCATGAAATTTCTGTGCTGTAAACTGAGGGACTTCCAGCTTTCCCTGTTCCATATTTTACTCATGTCGCTTGCAATTAGAGCTTTTTGTTTGTGTGGGCTGCTGAACTGGTTTCCTTGAGGAATTACATTTCAAAGCTATGTGGTGTATGTTGAAATCATAGTAAAAGTACTTTATTTTAAAAAATTCTGATATCTAATATAAATGGGAAGGTCGCAGGTAAGAATAGCTCCCTGAGGTTTTCCTCCAAATTGTTTGAAGGAGTTGCTTGTGGGTTATTTGCTCTTTAGTAGACAGACAGTGAGTTCTGTTTACTTGGTAGGACGTACTCCAGTATTGCAATAGAAGCACTACAGAAAAGTATAAGTGTTGGGGGGTAAATGTTTTTTAAAAATTATAAATAGAGAAATGTACAAACTGAGAGTGCTCTTTCAGTGTGGATGGATGTGATTCCTGTCCAGCAAGTGTACTGTTTCTGGTTTGATTTTTGGTTTTGTATACAACGGCTGATTAGGTGGCAGAATGTTGGGGGATGTTTTGTTCAGTTACTTATTAGCTGGTTTTGTTTAAAGCTTGGGACTATCTTGGCTAAAATCAAGCTACAGTCAAATGTTGTATGGACTTTTGCCATTAGTCATAGGAAAAAAATATCTGCTGGAATCTGATTTGCATTTAAATTTGTAGAATTTTGAGGGCTTTAGGCTGAGCAGCTTGTAACAGACGTGCTTAAAGTTTGTTCCGTGGAAGGTTTTTTGTTTTCCTGGTGACATGCCTGTTGATTCATGGCAAAGTACTGTATCTGGTCTAAGTTGTACAGACTGTAAATAATACATGTTACATTTAAAAGATTGCAAGACTGTAAAGAATTTCCTCAGGTTTAATTTTATCATCACTGTTCGGAATTTTTTCCAGAAGTTTGGTGTTAATCAGTCTAAGCCAGAATTTACAGTGGATCTCAAAGGGGCTTTGATTGACTGGGCCTCGAAGGACAAATCCAGCAAAAAGAATGTTATTGAGGTAAATTATTTTATTTAAATGCAGAATTATATGCACTTCAATTACTGATGTATGAAATTTTCTTTAAGCTTAAAATTAAAACCTCATAAAACGGAGTTTTATCCACATCTACCTGCTTAGATGTAGCTGTTAGTACCTGCAAGAAATGTCCATTTTTAATATGGCTGTATGGGATATGTTTTGCAGTTTTAAGCAGACTATTAAAGGCTGTCCTCCCTGGTAAATGTTCTGGAGTGTCTGTGTATTAGCTAACAATTTTGCCAGTGAGAAGTTTAATTTTATTTTAATTATTTTACTTTTGAACTATTATGTGTTTATCATTTCTGATGATATCTGTTTCTATTTCTTTAAAGCTAAAAACCCGCCAAGGTACTGAGCTCTTAATTCAATCAGATAATGACAGCTTTATTAATGAGTGGTATAAAGTTCTTAACTACACCATCAACAATCAGGTATGTATTTGTATCATGAAGGTTCTATTTTCACAGTAATATTATTTAGAAAACTAACTGATATAACAGCTTCTAAAGTTTCATGTGCATCTTCATTTACTGATTTTCTTGAGAGCAGGCAGGAGTTTGAGGATATGGCAGTTCCTGGTGGTGGTAAGTGAAATATAACTAATAGTAGCAAAGGGATAAAGATGGTCCACTAGCTTAAGATGCAGAAGGTGTGGGCTGACATCCATCTGAGAAATGAACTTACTTCTCTGGCCAAATACTTGTTCTGTCTCAGTGACCTGAAAGGTTCTGATAGAGAGGGAATGAAAGGGGGAGGATGGTCAAGGGACAGCTTAATGACATACATTTATTAGCATTTGATACTGCTCTTCACTTATTATGGCTGCACTGAAGTGCAGATTAAAAGTCCTGGCAAAATACTGTATTATCTCTTCTTATCTGACAGCATAATGCCAAGTATTTAATTATCAGAGAAGTGCTCAAGTGTTTGCTTTTGATATTGCCAAATAGGATTAACAATTTTTTAATTCAGAAGTTGGAGGAGATCTTGGAGAAAGTATTGCTCTCTATCAAGTTTGCTTCATCTATATTCTTACTTTTTAATAGTTCCAGGCTTGGCTGCTGTCCCTAAGCTCCAGTTTTGTTACTTTCAATGCCAGTCAGTGTCTTTCATTTCTCTTAGCTCTGTTAGTGCTTTTCACATATGAGTGTTTTCCACCAAAACACAGCAAGTTGATATGAATGGTTGAGTTTCTTTCTGAGCACTCATGGCTTAGTTCCTAATCTGCTGTCTCCTGGTATGGGAATGTCATGGCCCTTAATACCCAGGCAAGAGTCACTCAGGGATCCTTTCTCCTGTCTGCCCTGCGTAACACAACTGAGGCCACTCCATCTCTGCTTAAAAAAGAGTGAAAATGGAAAGGCTGAGATAGGCTGAGATGTGGGGTATTACTTGTTAGGTTGAGGAATGGTGGAATAAGGAGAGTTTATCGGCATTCTGGAGGAAATGGTGATGGATACTGCTGGGAGCTGGTAGCCAAGAGACCCAAGACTACAAGCCATAAGTCAAGAAAGTGCATTAGAGTACCTGATAATCTGAAGCATTGAAGCTTTGGGTACAAAAATCCATCAGATCTAAAGCCAACTTTTAATTTTGGAAAGTTTACGGTAATAGCAGCTGTGATCTCTTTCCCGTGACCAAGGTACTATTGCTAGCATGACAAGATCTTCTTCAAAAGAACATGCAGATCAGATTCTGTTCTCTTTGCTCCCTCAGGCTCTGTTGTGGCAATGTCCTGTACAAGAGGAACCTGCAAAGGATGTGGCTACTCTTTTTTAAACATGGAAATTTTCATGTTATTACTTTAGACTTGTTGCATAGTACAAACTAGATCCCAGCTGACTTTTTTCCAAAGCATTTAATAGTTTTAAAATATGCCAATCCTAAAAAGCTTTGAGGCCTCTTGAAGAGTGGCAGAGGATCCTTAATGGGGACATTATTTGCCAGTTGAATATATTGATCTGTGATGTGTAAAAAGGCTATCCAAAGCTTTGGAAAAGGAACAGGAATGAAGGTGTTTAAAGGTAACAGATTAAAGTACAGCTTAGTCCAGGAAGTCATGCTGCTGCTCAGTGCTCTGGAGTGCACAATCTTGCCTCATTTTTTAGGATTTCCTTTCTTGTAAAAGAAAGCACTCTGCAGACAGATTTTGGTGACTGCATAGCAATCCAGTTGACTTCAGTTGAAGTGAAGTAAGACATGCACAGATTGGGAGGGGAATATGTTGTACTGAAGCTGAGGAAGCTTCTTTCCCCATTTCCTGGTATGTCTGCAGTCACATGCATAGCCTGGGCTGCAGGTGATATAGCAGACTCTGGAATCTGCCTCCACACTTCAACATGATCTGTGTTTTCACTTGACAATGTTTAAGGAGAATATGCTGATAGCAGGAACACTGGGAAAGAATTTTAGACACTGGTACACTTATTTTTCAGAGTGAATTCAGTGTATGTTTTGACAGTAGTGAGATTTTCCAATTGATAGTTCTATTTTCTATTAAGAAAATTTTACTTAAAGAGAAAACAAATTGGGTAAATGCTCTAGAATTTTTTTTCTTCTCCATCAGTCAGGCATTTCTGTGGCAGGACCATTAAATAGCTGATGTTTGTCTATTGGATATGGAAAATAAGGCCAACCAAAAATAATTTCTGTTGTTTATGGGTTGATGTAATGAAGTGTTATCATGAAAGACTGGTTGTACTTTGTTCAATGTCCAGCAACGTTTTTTTTGAGCCTTATGAATAAATAGTGTTTCTCAAAGTTACTCACTCTGCCAATGAGAGTTGTCTCTGAAGATGTTTAACATCTAGAGTTCAGGAAAGAACAAACTGAATGTCATTTTAGGGGGAGAAATTGTGTACTGTAGAACTGTCTGCAGGCAATGTGTGTGTTAGTGCTGTATTATCTGAACTGGCAAACTGAGCACTGCATATCTTCTTAAATCCCACAGGTAATAGAGTCTGATGAAGCATTAGATGATGAGGTACCAGATTCCCCTGGAGTGGAAAAACAAGACAAAGAGAAAGAGAAAGAAAATAAAGACTCTAAGAAGCTTCGTTGTGAGTTGAAAATTTTCCATTAATTTATTCTAGCGATGGCAGTTTTCATTTTCTGCATCTTCAGTATTTTGTGTAAATGGGGAAGAATTCTAAAGGACAGCTAAAAATGAAACTAACGGAGTTTGGAAACAATCTTAATATAGTTCATTCTGCATCTTGGTACCACTTGGTAAATTTTCTTCCATGTTTTATTAATCATACTTTAAAAAGGGAAGAAGAAGAAAAGAAGTGTGAAATGTCTTTAGCTCCTGTTGTATGACACATTTAAAACAGGAGAAAATAAGCAATGGTGAAATTAATTTTTTTCAGGGTATTGTCAAATGCATAGAAATAGTATCTGACTTACCAGACAAACTGTTTTCTTTCCTTTCCTTCCAGGCTCTTATATGAAATTTTCAAAAAAGTATTTGTTTTTCTCAAGATAGTTAACCTAATGGGAAGCAGGACGGGTTATGAAACATAGCTGCACTTGTAAATTTCCACATCAATTCCATACACAAGCTACTGTTTAGTTGGTTTTGCAAGTGTTTAGTGATAGGGTTGTCTCTTGGTAGTTTGAGAAATGGATGCTATTTACAAGGAGTTCCAGAAAGGAAAAAATTAGGGATGAATTGCAAATTTGAGTAGATTTTTTGTGTTTTGGAGTGTAATTGTTTTTTTCTTTAATGCTGGTTCCTTGGCTGATAAATGCAGTGTTGGTTCTGTGGGTAGTAATGCCAAATGTGTTTCTGTTTTCAGCAGTGAAAGCACCCAGCAATATAGACTCCACAGATCAGAAAAAGACCAAAACGAAGCTCAAGAAGTTTCTTACACGGCGCCCTACATTACAAGCTGTCCGTGAAAAAGGCTACATTAAGGGTAAATGAACCTTTTTAACAAAGGACATAATTTGAAAAGCTGAATTTAGTAGTTCATGTGTAAAATGGGGTTAAAATGGTCTAGTTTCAGAGTAAAATACATGTGTATAGTTGGTTTAACAAAAGTCTTGGATGTATAGTGGAACTGGTGATTGCTGTACTTCTGAGTGCTGTTACTGGCCATTAAACTGCTCGCAGGATGCCTCTCCCTCGGCTCCGTGCTGGCCGAACTGCAGTGAGAACTGGGGGCCCAGGAGCCCCTTTGGACTTGGACTCTCTAGCTAAGAAGCACTGCATTCCACCCTTCTGAGCTGGAAATCCAGATATCTGACCCTCATTTGTGCAAACAGGGGAAGGAGCAGCCCTTTGGGTACAAAGCTGAGTGCGTGTGCTCACCCAAAGGTGTTTTAGTCCGAGTGGAACCAGACAATCATGTGCCATATCATAAGAAATTAAATATTTAGGGAATCCAGGATGAGGTTACAGGAGTCTTAACTCAAACATCTTTTTCCCATAACTTTTTTTGAATGTATACATTATTTTAATTGTTTCAGATACTCTTGAATCAAAGTTATGAAAGATTTCTTTTTGTCACAATTTGACAAAATGGTATTTGCACAGATTTCAGTTAATGTATTTGTGTAAATTATTGACTTGGTACTCATTGTAAAACTTCATTTATTTATTTATTTGTATGCTTTAGCAGGACTTTTAGGTGGTGCTCTAATAGGGTGAAAATAGCATATGGGTAGGCAAATACCAGACCAAATCCTACTGTGATTTGCCTCACTGCATACTTTAACAGGTGTGCTTCTGTTGCATGTGGCATTTGATATATTTGTGTATCTGCAAATATAATTTACTTGTAAATGATGGAAATTTTGTTTGGAATAAGGGAGCATTATTCCCAGACTTTGACATTTTGCTCTGCTTTGCAACTTAATATTCATGTCATGGCTCAGTGACATAACTTCTGACATTGGCAACAGTGAACACTAAGCCAAGTTTAACTTGTACATGTGCGTGCTAATGACTGGATTTTTAATAAAGGCATTAAGGAATGAGGAGTTTGGTTTTTATTTAAAAGCATGGTGTAAGTTTTAAAAGTTGGATGGGCACTGTACAGCTTTACATTTATTGTATGAATGAAGAATACAGAAGTCTTCATTTAAAAGCCCAGTGTACTTTGGTGGCTGCTGCAGAACAAACCTAGTAAATGGAAAGCTTGAAAATCCAGTATGAGCAGAAAAACTAGTGAAAAGTTCTGGAAGAAAAAAAATCCACTTGAAACAGCATGCACTAAGTGGAGAAGGAGCTGTGTAAAAGTTTTGTTACATGGAAAATCAAAAGTACAGTTATTACTTTTAAGATGTGAAGAAAAAAATACTACTTCTGTGTATGTTGAAATTATTAAAGTCGAAGGCAATTGTAGCAAATTACTTTGTTACATGCTACTATTTTCTTCTGCTAGCTAATCTGCATTGCTTTACCTGCCACAGCTGCATGCTAGCCTGGCTTTCTGCTGCGTGGGCTTTTTCAATCCTTTGCTACTGATTCTGCTTATAAAGCTCGCTGCGTGAGTAGCTGCCACAGCACCGAGGTGGTGTGGACCTCTGGCCTGATCACATCCAGCTAAGAATGCCATTAAATGCCCATTTTCATACTGTAAAATTGGTTTGGTGTGCTGTTTGGGTTTCCCAAAGCACTGGTCAAGATGTAAGAGTTGTTAATCTACTGAAATTATTGAACCTGAAAAATGGGCTAGGTGCCGTGCATGATGCAAATGCAGGAGCAGTCTCTCTTTTGCAGAAGCTCTGAAGTAAGACACACCAGATTCTGGGAAGATGGCCACTTATGTATCTAATTTAACAGAGTAAACAAACCAACAAACACCCCTTCCATTTCAGAGTGGAATCTTTGCTTCTCTGTCTCAAGACCCCATGTCACCCTCATGCATCTGAGCAGAAGAGGCCATCTATTATTTTGGCATCTTTGATCAAAGCCATAGAAATGGATCTATCAAAGGTTTTGGTGATAACAATCTGAGCAAGAAGAATTTACATGCTGCTAATTCACTGAGACATTGCAAGATTCTCCTCTCTGTCCAAGCTAATTTTCAATTTTGCTTCACTTTATGATGGAAAATTCTCCCCCTGGATTGTGCAGTTTTGAAAATAAGATTCAGATTTACCATTGCCCATAAATATCTGTATTTAGATTCTGACTTTGCAGCCAGGTTGCCTGTGCATGGTCAGACTTGCATCCATTCAGAGCTCTGAGGTAAAAGTCTGTCATTTACAAATTTGCATCAGAATCTAATAATGTCAGAAGACTCTACATTAAAAAAAAGTAATATATAATGCTGTGTTAAACAGTGGGTGCAGGAAAGATGACATTTTGCAGGGTTCTTTCCCCAAGGAATGCCAAAAGCTTTCACACCGGTTAAAGTTCATAATCTCTTTGAATTTTTAACAAAGATTGCAATAAATGCATGTTGATCTTGGGACAGGAATGGAGTGTAACAGGACACATTTGCATCCATTACATTTCTTATAACATTATTGATGAAATGACTCATAAAGTATCACCTGATGGATTAAAAGGATTTCAGTAGCAAAACTTCCTTTCTTGTGTAGCTGCTGATGCTCTTCTTACTGGGAGCTTTTCTCGCTGGGAGCTGCTGAGAACTCTTTTCAAAACTTTCCTATTTCCTCTCCAATGCTGCAACAATTGTATCCAGTAGACTTTGCCCTTTGTAGAGGTTTGTTTTAACCTGAACTAGTTCTGTCACTCGTGTCCTGTTCCACTGTAAATCAGTCTCTTTACTTGGTTCCAGATCAAGTTTTTGGTTCAAATCTCACCAGCTTGTGTCAAAGAGAAAACAGCACGGTGCCAAAGTTCGTGAAGCTGTGCATTGAGCATGTTGAGGAACATGGTATGGTTGAATTTTTTGTTTACAAATCTCTCTAGCTCACCACTCTTAATGTTGAACATTTAATCTTAAAATGCTGTTGGTTTATTTGGGGAAGCTAATCTGAGACTTGTATCTGGAGTTAGCATTGGGTTTTCAAGAGTGAGGACACAGGTGGGATCCAAAGTGGGGAGAGGGAAGGAAATCTTATATCTGAGAACCTAATCTGCTTGAGTGTATTTCAAGCTGAGGAAAAGGCAGGACAGCCCCCTGGCAGCAAGGCTGCAAAGGAAGAGGGAGTACAAGAAGTAGTAGAAGAGCTCGGCTCATCAAGTTTCTTTTTTTTCCCCCAGATTAAAAATGAGACTATTGAAATGCAACTATTCATTTTGGAAGGTTTAAGCATGCTAGCAATCACTTCTTTTAAAAATTCCTTGAAATGAGCTTTGAGGAAAAAGTTCTGTTCCTGCTCTGTGTATGCACTGACTGCCAGAAGACCAGCCTGCTTGTTTGATGCCCTTCAGCCAGTTACACAAATTACTGTATTTTGTGCAATTCTGGAGATTATCAGTGTCCACATATTGACTCAGTTTTTGTTTGCTTTGATTGAAAAATATGTATTTCCTACCTAACAAGTGAGAACACTTTGTTTGAAAGCTACATGTGACATTCTGGGTTTTCTGCTGTAAAGCACATCTTCACATTTTTGTTGAAAATTTGTTGGTTGTGACTCCTGGCTTGGCTGTAGTCTCTGTGGGTTTTCTTGCCTGTTTCTTGCTGTTGTCTTTGCCTTATCTCTTGGAAAAGATGACTGAGAGGGGATTATGGAATCTCCATAATCATCATTCAGATATTTACCAGTCTGTTAATCTGAGAACAGTCCCTTGAGTATCAGGGTAAGTGTTACAGGGGAGTACATGTGAATTCTAAGGCACCTTCCATGGGACCTTCATTTAGCCTCTAGTCCTCTTTGTCAGTGTTTCTATCTTGTGGCCTGGGAGGGGAGAAAAACTGCTTACATTGCATTACTCCATTCTGACAAACTGCCACCTTGCTTGTGGCTGCAGGCTTTATTCCATTTGTGATCTGAAGATTGTGAGAAAGGGGTTTGTTCCTTGCTTTGTTCCTTTTTTTTTTGGTTTTTAATTTTTTTTTATTTTAAAGGCAGGACTACAGTGAAGATAGTGAAGTTTTCCTTTTTTAAATACCTGAGGGGAAGCTGACAGAAATGAACAGCTTTTTTTTCCTACCTCTCCAAGTCTTCTTCCTTCTGCCAATACACTTCAGATCAGTTCTTTCTGTAGTGGATTTTGGGGAAAAGGGATATGTCAGATGGTGCTGGTAACTGTGCTCTGTTGCATCAGACAACTCCTTGAGGAGCTACAGGGACTTGCAGGTATTCTGGCAACACTCACCCTCTCAGTGGCACTGACTCACCTGCTGCATCCAAATGGCTTTTCAGATAAATTTTTTACCTCCTAATCACTGCTGAGTAACTGCAGTAGCAACCACAGAGACACAGTTTTCTTCTTTTCTGGTCGAGTGTGCAATCCTGTGAGGCAGGGGCTGCCCATTTTAGTTCTGTGGGCTGTTGGGTAGCTCTGAGTGTGCATGTGCATCATTCCTTCTTGTAAACCTGGTCACTTGACAACTTTGAGATGCTCTCTATGCATGACTTGATTGGGTTTTCTTAACCATACATTAAAAATTGAACATTGTATCCACAAAATACCTGGTTATTGCATGTTGGACTCCCATGTATTCCCTACCCACCCACCAAGAGCATCTTAAACAAGACATCTGATCTCATTGGGGAAACTTGGAGCTGTTGCCTCATTACTTCTTGAATAGGAAGTTTTAGAGATTACGTTGAGCTTGATGCTGCCAAAGTTGTGCCAGCAAATTAAAACCCCTCTGTTTTATATGCCCTGCCCATCAAAACAAGCTAATTTAACTTTTAATTTCTTTGTTACAAGGTGGGTTTCCTTTGCTTTTAATTTTGCTACTAGGTCTACTAGACCTATACATATGTAAGTTATTAAAATGGATTTATCCCTTTGTTTCAGGATTAGATATTGATGGCTTATACAGAGTTAGTGGCAATCTTGCAGTGATACAGAAGCTGAGATTTGCAGTCAATCATGGTAAGCTTCCTCCAGTTATATTACAATGGCATATATTTTCAGATTGTTGAAGTCCATAGAAAGCTAAAGAAAAGGATTTCTCTGTAACATATCACGAGAAATGGCTGTCATCCTTGAAGTAAAGTTACTTCAGAATTACAGAACTGACTGTGTAACATACAGTTAACCTGATATTCTGGAGGTTAAGTCTCATGTGAACCTTAGAGGCATTGCTAGAACAGAATTCTAAAAAAAAGATGGTAATAGAATTTGAGGAAGGGGAATTGTTTCAAACAAAATATCTCACTGCCTTATGGGAAAACAGCAAGCATGTTGAGCTTTTACTAACATTAAAATTGTAAGTTTATGGGTTATTTAGTGAGATTTGCTACTGCCTTTTAGTGGGGAGAGGGCTTAGCTCCTCTTCACTGTACTCTGTGTATAAAACCCCTTCTTCTTAGCATAGCCCATCCAGAATCTGACCTCTCATTTCCTGATTGACAGGATCTAACAGTAAATTTTGTGTTATGTCAGCAGCTCCTATTCCCTTCTGGAAAATGCCCTAGGAGTAGGGGAACTGTATGTAGTGCAGTAGGCAGAGTTTAGCCATCTCCATCTGCTGCTGCAGCTCTGTATCCCAGACTGGGATATGGAATGTGCTGAAGTAGAGGGAGTCTTCACTGCTTTGAAATCAATAAGTACAGAAGAAAAGTTGAGTTTATTAAAAAAAAATGAAAAAAGAAAAAGAGCCTTTATAGTTGTAATATTATCATTAATTATTTATTTCTCTCTCTCAGATGAGAAGCTGGACTTGAATGACAGTAAATGGGAAGATATACATGTCATTACAGGAGCTCTAAAAATGTTCTTCAGAGAATTGCCAGAGCCACTGTTCACTTACAACCACTTCAATGACTTTGTCAATGCAATTAGTAAGTCTGGAGAACTTGCACATGGTGTTTGGATAAGTCCTGTACAGTTTCAAACGTGATTTTGGCCATGAGAAGGATGTTTTGGTTGTGAGCGGGGTGACTTGTCCGGGATTCCTGTCGGTGCTGCCGGGGCTGGCCGGGAGGTGGCAGTGTCCTATCTCGGATTAGCGCCGCAAACCGCGGCTTTCCTGCCCAGCCTCTCAAAATCTGTTCTCAAGTTTTAAACAAAAATGCTGAACTTTTGTTTCTCAACCTCACCCTTTTGCAGAGCAAGAACCACGGCAGCGTGTCCCTGCTGTTAAAGATTTAATCAAACAGTTGCCAAAACCAAATCAGGACACGATGCAGGTACTCTTTAGACACCTGAAAAGGTAAGTGACAGGTAGAAGGAAAGGCTTTGTGTTGCTGATCTTTCCTTAAAGATAAAGAATCCAATTTAAAGTACCAAGTGACTGTTCTTACTGCATTTTTTATATTGGACTTGATAAAAAGCATGTATCAGTCTGTTTGGATATGAGCTAGCAGAGCACCAGACTAGAGTCAGTATGTTGCATATTTGTGATGTTTGCTGCCAAGTCCTTTAGAGGGACTATGAGAGGACCAAGAATGACATTTCAAAACAGAACTTTTTTCATAGAGAGAGGAATTACAGCAGCTGTATGTCTTAATAGCAGGACTGCTCATTAAATAAATACTCTGAATAGCCATTTGCTTTGGGATGTGTCTTTTTCTGTTATCCTATTGCCCCAACACTGATAAATCTCTTCTTGTGTATTGTTTTCTCTTTCAGAGTTGTAGAAAATGGAGAAAAGAACCGAATGACCTATCAAAGTGTAGCAATAGTTTTTGGTCCAACCTTATTAAAACCAGAGAAAGAGACTGGTAACATAGCAGTCCACACTGTATACCAGAATCAGATTGTAGAGTTAATTCTACTGGAATTGAATTCCATCTTTGGACGCTGACATTTTTCTTGGAGGAGAAACTGGAAGTGATGGGTTGGCAGCAGTACTCCATCAGAAGAAAAACCTCTTGCTGTATATGATGTTTTATGTTTGTGGACCAAGCAGCAACTTGTTTTTTTGCACTTTTGGGGAGGGAAGAAACAGGAGAAATGTTTGACCACTTTAATGCGAATTAAAGAAAACACTTCAGATTTCTTTGAAAAGTTCAATATAAAAAATTAATTGAAAAGTTTCTAGTTTGCCTTTTTAAAGTATCATTGGAAAAATCTAATATAGGTTCATACACTGGATTTCTTGGAGGGTAAAACTAATAATCTCAGACTGGATAATCTGGAATTTAATCTCAAAATTCTTCCATATGATGGGGGAAAGTCCTACCATTTTTCCCAGTATGGAAAAATTCAGTGAAGTTACATCTTAAGCTTGTTTATTACAGCCTACTTAGATCTGTATGACACTTTTCCAAGGGGTTTCTGCATGCCTGATTGTCCTAGACTTGTGCTAACAGTTTGGTTTAGTTATTTAAGTCTAATTCTTCCCTTCATGTCTGCTGCCCTCTGTTCTTCTTTATTTCCTGTTTTTCTGTTGTTGGGGTTTTTGTTTTGTCTTTTTTTTTCCCCTTTGTTTGTTTGTTTGTTTTTTAGAATTTTTTTTACTTCTTTCTTTCTTCCTCTTTTTTCCCCAGCAGCCTCTCTGGAAGTTCTTTGCTGCTTCATAGAGCAGCACACTATTACACTATTTCAAACACTGAACTTGTAAGAATATCCAGCTACGGTTATTTGTCGTGGGACATAATAGAAGTAATATTTAATAAACATGTTCATTTTTTCAGGGTATGTCCTGAGCTAAGTTTTGTGTTATACTGATCTAAAGCTAAAGTCCTAAGTAAATACCGACTGTAACACTGTATTGAGTTCTGGTTAATGCTGTGGTAGTGGAAGTTCATTCTTGGTGTAAATACAGGCTGTCCTTTTGATTCCTGTATATAAGTCAGTTCCTGTATAGTTGAAGAACACTTTAGTGACACATTTCTAATCATGGGTAGATTAGCTACAGTAGCATAATGTTTCCAGTGGATGTCTGGGTTTCAGCAGGGAAACAGGTTATGGGGAGGGAGGGAGATCTAACTGTGTGCACTTTTAGATGTTAATTACATTTGCGGGCAAATAACTGTAATGCAAATGGTACTGGAGAAATACTGAGTGTGCTTGCTAAATTGTTAATGCACTACAAGAAGAGCCTTTTAGATTATTTAATATGTACAGGATACATTAGAAAAATGTATTATGAATTCTAACATCTGCAGATAGTGAAAGTCATGTTTTGATAGATAGATGTTTGATGGAATCCACTATGCTAAATTTAAGATTTTCTTTTTACATTAATGTAGAATAATTTGTAAAATTGGTTTTGAAAGATTTTGTTACAGGGAGCATGGTCTGCTGAAGATTTTTTTAAATGTATTTTTCTAGACTAACTGCTGTATCTGACATATTTGTTATGTCTAACCTGAATAAAGAAAACCAATAGTTCTTTTAGAGTTTACCATACCCACTTCAGACACCACGAGCCCCCTTTGAACAAGACCAATGTATCTCACCCCTTAGCATGGATGGATACCACTTGTGACAAAGAGCTGTCACACTGGACTGAAATATGAATGCCTACTTTATAACCTGACAATTTTAGGAACTTCCCAGTCCCCTTCTTTAACAACTTGAATTCTAACATGAGGTTCAGAGAGGGCAGAAGTAATTTATGGATATAAATTTGCAGTCTTTGAAACACATCCCAGCTTGGAGCCCGCTGTACAGGAAGCAGTTACGTTGAGGAGGGGATTGTGTCAGTAGCCCTGGCTCTGCTGTGTCCCTGTCACACACAGCCCTGGCTGGCAGCAGAGGGGACCTGTGGGGACACACTGAGCTCTAACCAGACTGATGGTACGAGAATTTCACGAGAACTTCATAAGGCTTGCATGAAAAGTTTTTGGAGATGAGCGAGGAGATTAGTAACCTTGTGGCTTTCTCAGTGTCTTCTTGTGGTAATGGTGAAGTCTTGTGGTTTGTTGCAAAGCGACCTGGGTGAGAGCTGTGAAAGCCCTGTCTCAGAGGTGTGGTGTCAGCCTCCCTCTGGGCTGTCACCGAGCAGTGCTGAGCCTGTGCCCCGACCTGCTGGAAAATATTGACTGAGATGGAATCTGTGGCTGTGCATTATTCAAACCCTGCCTTTGGCTGTAAAGGAAGAATTCCTGCTGCTACATGAGAGGGCTTGTTCACCGGTCACCTTTTGTTGCAAGTGTTACCTTTTTCAAAGGAAGAATGCCTTTTTAAAGCAATTTGATTATGAGGATGTCACACATTTCCTTGTATTCCCCAAAAATAAAGCATTTTGTTATTACAATATCTAGTATGGTTTTGTGCAGTGAAGTTGTCTTAATGTTCTAATTTCTAGTTTGGGGAGGGGAGAGGATTCTTTTTAATTGAAGGAGGTGTAGGCAAACACTTGAGACATTCAGAAGAGGAGAAAATCCAAGCTAGTGGTACATTTGTTGTGGTCAACATGAAACTATGTATGTCACCACATTACGTTTCTTCAGTGCTTGAAAGATTCTGTCTTGTTCTTGCAGTTAGCTTTGTTTTAAGTCATCAAAATGAGGGATTTGCACAAACTCACCAGGGGAAAGCTATCTGTATCAGATGAAACATAGTTAATTTTTTATATTCCTCAGTTCAGGCTCTATATCAGATTTAGTTCTGGTTTAAAAGCAATTTAAAACCTGAATATAAATTTTTGGGTCCCATGACCACTCAAGAGAAACTGGAGGAGCAATATTATGCATTGGTGCCAGCTGAAATATTTGTTCCAGCACTAGAGCTGTGTTCAGCTACACAGCAGTAGTACCAAGCAACTTTCAGCTGTGCTTGATCTCTACTGATTGCAGGTTTCTTCATTTTGAAGCTGGAGAGAGAAGTGGGCACAAAAAAGGCAAGGCAAATATGCACAGTCAGTTTACCATTTCAGGTAAACTAGTTTTTTTAATTCTGAGTTGCATGCAGGAAACTTTATTTACTTGCAAGTGGATAGGTCATGCTTAACTGTCCAGGCTCAGGAAAGCCTCCCTATTTTCACAGAAATCCACGATAAATTCCCTTTGTACTCAACTCACTGTATCCTGGCAAGCGAATCCTCGCCTTGCAGCATGAGAGAGAAGGGAGTTTATAGGTAACACAGTATCAGTTTATTCCTATGCTGGACTTTTTTCCCCTTGAAGGGAACGGCTTTATTTAGCCCTAAAGTAGTGATATTTTCAGAATCAATTGGTTAATTCATAAGGCATCACGTAAGGCAGGCACAGTGGGGCATTCTGCCGGCCCAGGGGGAGGGACAGCATGTCTGATGAGGCTGCCTGCAGCCGCTGGGGAGAGCAGAGCTCCTCTGAAGAATCTTAATTAGCCTCCACAATTGGGAAGTCTTGTGGGCAAGCACAAGCTGGTAGGACTGGATCAGGCCTTTACAAAAGTAGCCCTATGTGAATGTGGGGCTTAAATGAACATTCCCCCCCTCTCCAGCTCCCCCAGCATTCTTGTAAACAGAGCACTTGTAAAACAAGCTCACACTGTGTAACAAACCAACATGAAAGGCATTCAGAGGCGACTTGGCCTCTCAGTCCATTTTATTGCCCTGAGAATTAAATGGCAGCTCTAATATTAGTTTCCTACAACTTCCCCAAACAGATTCTAGTTTCAGCTGCTACTTTAAAAAAATAAAAGAAATCTGTGTTGTGTTCAGCAAACTTGGAATGCAAAGTGGAACAAGCTGGTACAGTGTCAGTTTTATTTTTCATAGAATCTCATTTTACAGCTTATTACACTAACATATAGTGGGCTGGGGAAGGGGAGAGAGATCCTGAGTGTGGGAATAAGTAAATGCAGAACACTGAAGGCAACAGACAAAGCAGGTGTGATGGACAAGCAAGATAGCAAAGAAACATTCACTCAGAACTGCAGGAATCCGGGCCAGAGACCTGGGAGAGAGCCAGGCTGCCTAGAGTGTGGGCTGGAGTTGCTTTTTATTTTCTATTTTTCTTCCTTTGCATGTCTTAAAATACAGATGAAGGCCCAGCTATGTTTTTAAGGGTAATTTGCTCTGCAAACAGGTGGAGTTAAGTACCATTGCAAAGCAGCAGTGCCTGCCTTTCTCCATCTTTTCTGGAGTGGCTTCTGTGTGTCAGCTCCTCAGGGATGCACTTGTGTGTAACTTCCCTGGACACAAGCACCTGAGTGCCAATGGGAGTCAAGAACTGTGTCCCTTCAACCAGCATCTGTGCAATAAAAAAATAAACTTGTTCTCAGTTTGGCAATGTTGTTCTGGTGGCACTGAGGGCCCCATCCAAGATCCAGCCCTTGTGGCAGCAGATCCTGAGAAGCACAGGTGGTCCTGTCTGCTACAACCTCAGCACACAGAAGAAACAAATGCATGAAGCTCAAAAGCGGGGAGTATGCCAAAAAAATAAAGCTCCAAGCTAAACTATCTTCATAGCTAGTTCAGATCTGTTTGCACAGTACAAATCTGCTCAGAATGGCTTGTTAATTCATAATGTGAAAGAAACAGCTGTCCCCTAAAAAATTAGGTACTGTAATTAAAAGCTGTCATTTCTTATATCAGGCATTGGAAAATACATGTTAAACATTGGTCAGCCTGTCTAGTTCATCAAGTGCTGCAGCCAAATGACTGGAATGAAACCCCTGGCAGTGTTTCCTGGCCACTGATGTGCCAGTGCTCTCTGCCTTTATGAGGAGACTGATGCTAAGCTGGTGGTGGCTTGGTGGCTCCTGCATGCACCTCTCCAATTGTTCCAGTAAAGGAGGTGACTAACTTGGAAACAGAACTGAAAAATCACCTTTTTACAAGAAAACCTCTCCTATCAGCCTGGGCTGGGTGGTGCTTGGCTGCAGGGGCTTGAGCTGCACAGTGCTGTCCCCAATCTCTCCTGCTGCTGCAGGGATGTTCTCCCTGGCACTGAGTGACTGAGTGAATCTTCTGTGGGTGCTGGCCTTGCCAGGCCCCTGCCCCTGCCACACACATGTGACCTGCTCAACTTCACAGCTTTCTTCTGTGAGGAAAAAACTGAGACATGGCTGTGCCAAAGGTAATCCCCTCCTCTGGCAGGTTGAAGGGTGCCACTGTGTTTCCTGCTATGACAAAGCTCTTTCAGAGCTGAAGTGCTGTTCTCACTGACACACTACACACTAGTCCTGCTCTGATCCAGCTCGGACTTTTTGCTTCCTTATTTGTACAAGAGTCTGGAGCCCTGGAATGTGCTGGGCTCTGCCCAGGGCGCTGCTTCCCTGGCAGGGCTGAGGCATGGCCACTCAGCCATAGACACAGCACAAAGCAGACATCAGGGCAAAACCAGGGACTAGAGAATGAGAGAAATGTTCCTTTCCAGGTGATAGTTACAGCAGGCTGTGTACTGCTCCTCTGGTGCTGCAGAAATGTCTGTAAGCTGAGCAATCAGGAATTGCATTTGGCACAGGGCTGGAGGAAAGCAAAGTGTTTCCATGCAACCTCTGAATCCCCATCTGCATTGCTTGGGCAGGCTGAGCTGTGAGCCAGCTGCCAAGAGGACAGCACAATCTTCAGGTTTGCATTAAAACACTGCAGCTGTAGGCCAGGATCATCCTTGTTGCTTTCTTTTGCCCGAGCTTCCCAGCCTGTCCCGTTCAAATGCATGAAAATGAATAACTTTCTGTCCACCTTTCCTATTTATGGAGTGCAGCAGCTCTGTGCAGCAAGCCAGGTGCTCAGGGCCCTTGGGTACAGCTTCCCACCCTGTATAAGCACAATTTAGTTAAGAGGGGGAGAAGACAGTTTATTATAAACATTGAACAGTGGGCGGCATCATTAGCTTTTAAAAATCATAACTAACTCCCCAGGTGGTTGTCCTAATGTGTTCTGGGCTTTCCTTGCATCCCTGACATTAAAAGAAAGCCTGAGCACATGAGGGTGGAAAGCAGCACAGTGAAATGTTGAGCGCTGCTGTTGGTGGCACAGCAAATCCTGCTCTGCCAGCATCAGTCTCAGATGGCAGAAGTGCTGCCCGTGTTGTACAAGGCAGAGGCTGGGGACCAGAGCCTTTCCTTCCTTCCTGCTGCCTTTCTCGTTTGCTAGGCTGTGATCTAAGGCTCTGGGCACGTTGCAAGCCAGACATCACCATTGTAGCAGTCCTCCCAGGTTCTGGAGAATCAGTGAATGGAATTGGCAGTAGCCTCCTGTTTAGCCATGGGCTTCCTTGTTCCCACTTGGCCATTCATGGTCTCTAGCAAATGAAAGCTCTTCTTCTGGCCAAAGGCTTCCTTGCCATTTTTGTCCTAAATGAGCACTATCAGTTGAGCAAACCTGTCTCATCAGCCATGGCAGCACTCACAGCCCTGCTGGTGGGCAAATCACTCTGCTTGACGTCTGCAGGGACATGTCCTTGGGAGGAGCAAAACCTCACATTAACAGCTGATATATCAAAGTGCTCCAAAATTTACAAATCTACTCAGAAGAGTTGGCAAGGAGAACTGGCAAGGCACTAATTATCAGGGAGGAAAGTGAAAACCATCATGGGCAGCTGCACTGGGTCTGGGCAGAGGAGCTGTTTACTCTGACTCCTTTCCAGAACAGCAAGTTTAGGTGATGTCAGCACTCAGGTAGGTAACTCTTGTTATCCTTGTGAGCCAAAGCTTTTCTGGAGTGCCAGGGACCAGAGCACTGGCAGAGAGTGCTGCTCCATGGGCTGGGCTGTGTGTGAGGGTGAGGGAGCCTGGAGCAGCACTGGCAAACCAGGGCACTGCAAAGGGACTGCACTGACCCCAAAACCAGACTTTGGATGGGGAAGAAGAAGAATGGCTTCCAGGAGCTGTCACCAAAGCAGCAGCCCTGGCACACTCTGCTGTTTTCTCCCTAGAATGCCCCACAAAGCCTCACAAACATCCTGGAAGGGGCAAGGGCCACAAAGTGGGGAAAACCCTGGGGTTCCCCTTCCCTCCTCTTGGCAGTGCCCTCCCCTCTGTGTCTCCCATCACAGCTGCCACTCTGTCCTGTTCTGCTCTGTAGTTTCCATGAGTCAGGTCACCTGGGCAAGAGCTGCCCTCCAGCTGAGCCCTGCGCAGACAAGGAAAAGCTGGAATTACCTTTCTGCTCATGGGATGAATGTCAACATTGAAGGACCATGCTGTTAGCTACCTTGTGGCAGCTGGAAGAGGTTTTGGACACAGAAACACCAAACACATCTAGCTTGATTATTGTTTTGGAGACAAAGCTTGTTGTGGCAATGAACTATTTAACTTCGTAATGGGTCTCAGCATCTTGTAATTATGTACAAAAAATTAAGGCTCTGAACATTCAGAACCAAGATTAAAATAAAAATAAGGTACTAGCACATTTGGCTTAGTCTAACACATTTGGCTGACAAATTAAAAGAACTAACAGAGGTGCTATTTATTATTATTTTATGTGAGCTGGTGATCAACATTACACCTGCAACACCAGGAAGAGGGTGACAAAGCTGAACTTCCTGTCATTTACAGGAACCCATGAAAAGCCTTTAATTCAACCCCTGTAAAGCCATTCAGTGGTAGTTTGGGGTCTAGTAATGATTTCCCCACAGTGCATTGCTGTGTGGAGGTTATGGCCAATCCCCTTCCTGCCAGAAATTCAAGTTCTGCAAAGCAGAGCCTCCATTTCCCTTTTTATTCACACAAAGTGGTCCCCAGACAAGTCACCAAATCCTGGGTGAAGTTGAAAGAGCTGGAAATTATAAGCCAGGGCAGAGCAGATGGTGCAGTCAGAGTGAGTGAGTTACTGCTCCTTTGATCCCACCATCTGGGCCCCCTCCCACCTGCCCTGCACACAAACCCTGGGCAAAGTTGTTGCCCGCCCCCAAAGCTCTGCTCCCCACCAAGCTGCCCAGCATCTCACAGCCTTGCACAAACACATTTTATAATTAAAGCACTGAAAAGAGAGGGAAGACACAATTAGGAGGACTCTGGTCCTCTTTTTGCAACCTTAACCCTGCTCCTGCACAATCTGGCAGAACAGCACTGTCACCTCTCCCCAGGATAATGAACTTGGCTCTGTCAGACCCTTTCCTAGGGAGGTGAAATATCTAACAAATTCTGGCCCCTGTTACCCATTAAGCACAAATTGCTTCAGAATTGCCTTGACCTCATCACATTGGTCATCCTTGGTCCTGGTCATCATCCTCATTACATCTCCTCTGCAGAGCACACTTATGAATGCTACCAGGCTGCAAAAAAATCCCTCTTTTTATCCTGATTCTGGAGTCAGACGCTGCATGCAGCTCCCTGTGGGCTGGAGGGCCCCAGCTCCAGGGACAACAACCAGGGCAAAGTTCTGGGCTGGCCCTTACCATGATGGGCACGAGCAGGAGGCACAGCCTGGGCCAGGGTGGGATGGATGCTCTGTCTGCAGAGTGCCCTGGAGAGGACAGGCAGTGCCTACAAGCACAGGGCCAAGTGGGTATTCCAGGAAAATTTCCAGGCCAAGTTCTCTCCTTGCCTGGGACCTCACATTCCTTTTCTGTTTGTTTTACTGTCCAGTTGTTGGCCACCAGTAGAACGACGGTCACAGCTCAGTTTGTTAAAAATACCTACCCAGTTATCTGTTGGATCATAGTTATCCTGCATTTTTCTGGTTGTAAGCAGTCCTGGAAGGCACAGGACCACTCACCTCAATGAAGGCAGCCAGTCTGGGAGCATGGTGTTCTATCATTCCCTGCTTTCTCCCAAAAAGTGCCATGTGAGGGCTCTGAGCTCCCTTTTGAGGGGGTCTCACAGCTTTCCCTCTGAGAGTGCTGTGAGGCCTCTGGCACAGAGCAATCTGCTCACAGCACAATTATTCTCTGCTAAGGCCTCAGAGACCACGAGGCTCCTGACATTTTTCACTGCCTGGAGAGGGGTAATTTTTCATTGCTTTCCTGAGGACTCTTGTACTTTGCAACAGTAATGGAGCATCCAGCTACACCGAGCTGCAGCCTGCAGTTTATTTTTATCTCTTGATGGGCATAATCTGAAGGACTTCCAGCTAAGATCAGGAAAATGGGGAGTTATAAGCAAAGCTAGTAAGTACACAGGAGAACCTCCTAGCAAACCACAGATTTTATCATAGTGCATGCAACATGTTTTTGAAATTGTATAATAACAAGATATGCTTTACTAAATACTAAGTAAAAAGTAACAGGAGAGACTGGATCTTAAGTTACACCAAAATATATAAACTCTGAAATACAATCAGCAGTATCATACATGCTTCTAACTTCATCTGTCCCCAGCTACAGATCCAGAGGCCGCATCCAGCTGCAGCTGGTATGGGACTGTGTCAGCCGAGCTGCTGGTTGGGAAAGACATCACTTCATCTCTGGGATACATACTGAGGAAAAAAGAGCCCAGAAACTGTACTTTGGCAGGATCTGCACATCTCCAGCTAGTTATTGCATTTTTTCACATAGTCTGTTTAAAAGAAAGTAACTGTTACAGAAATCACTCTTGCGAGCAGCTGGTAAAAAAGAAAAACAGCAAAAAAACAGAGCAGAAGAGGATTGAAATTATAGCTCCTATTTGAAGGGCCATTGCATGAAAGAGGTGTTTGCAAATACTTCTGAAATCTACCATCTAATTTAACTTAACAAAGCAGATAACCAACAATCTGCAAGCCTGAAAAATAAAAACATCTGAGTCTTGCCAAACCTTTCCAGTGATTTGCGAAAGAGTAAATATTTTCATTTCAAGCTCTAAAAAAGGAATTATTTCTGAGAATGAAAATGTAAAGCAAAAATCAAACTCTTTTAAAATTTATTTTTCTGGTAGCATTCCCGGTGCTGCTGCTGAAGGGCAGCAGGCTGGGCTGCCTGCTCAGCTTTACAAAGAGTGTGGGGAGAGGGAGGAGGTACAAACAGGGCTGGGGACACTGCCCTGGGCAGGGCAAATCCCTGCTCCCGAGACAACTGAAAGCCTTCCTGCCCTGCAATTACTTCTCCCTTGCATTAGACAATCTGCATTTAGGTGACAGAGTAAAAGTCAGGCGAATTTCTTTGGCACGGTCTAGGACAAAAATTAGGTTGATGCTGTTTGCTCCAGACAGGGTGGGTTTTTTCTTTTCTTTTCTATTCCTTTTAAACCCAACCCTAAAATTCAAATTAGCCTCCAGCTCAAAGCCTTTACCACCAGGGCATGAATGCTAAATAGCCTGTTCCCAGTCCAATCTGTTCACTGCTTGGCTAATGATTATTCTCCATAGAAACCTCACCAGAGTCAGTTATTATTCTCTCCTCATGCACTTGTATCTCTCTTGTATTTATATAAGATTAAGTAGCCCTGTTAAGTTTTTACCTCTCTGATTGGAGCTTATTTTAACCTCAATTAAGCCATCAGCCTGGGTTTCTGAAGGCAGAGCAATAGCATAGCCATTATCATTCTCTCCACCTTTTGTATGAAAATGATGTTGGGGATTGGTTGCTTTGGGGATTGCTCTGTGGCAGGTAACCAACGCCGAGAGTCGGAGGATAAATGGTGCCAGACTCCCAGAGGTGCCGTGGCACTGTGTAATTATTGTTCCAGACAGCTGAAAGCAGCAGGGTTTCTGGTTCCCCTGCTTAGTTTCAGTCTGCCATGATTGCTGGCACAGAAAGATGCTGATTGTAAGTAAACATCAATTATGCCCCGCTACCCTACTGCTAACATCTCTGGGCTTGCAAGAAACAGAAGCACAGTGCTGTGCTTGGCTCCTACTACCAAAAAACACCTATATGGATTTCAACTTCCAGGTTTTTGTCTTGCTTGGTCAAGGGACATTGCTCCTAAATTCCATCCTCATGAATAATGAGAGTTATGGAGCTCTTTGTATCATTACTTATGTGCTGTACTTCAATGCTGTTGCTAATATAATGACTAAAGTACTTATTCTTTGAAGAAGGCACACTCAGGTGATGCAGCAAGCAATTCTGTTATCTGCTCTGGAGCAGAGGAAGCATTTTAGAGTCTTTAAAAGAAAAAGAAAAAAAGCAACCAACCAACAAGGCAAATATAACTTATCAATCATCCTATATGTCAAGGTAATTCTTTTCAGATGATGTGTTTTTTTAAATGTCAGCCTATTCCTTACCCTTTTTTATGTGGCTTTGGGATTTCTTTTTTTCTTTGCTAAAGGAGGCTTAAAAATGCAGAGCCCAGGCTGTGGCAGATGACAAGCCCTGCTCCTGGGGCTGTGTGGACAGTTACAGAGCGATTTCCGTGGCGCTGGAAATGCAGCCCCGACGCTGATGGAATTTCGCTGTGCTGTGATTGCACCGCACTGCAGTGAAATGGGTTCAATTTGATTATCTGGCTATTCCATTTCGCCTATATTTACAACCTGCCTGACCTCTGGGGGAAGGGGAGGACAGGCAGCCAGTCATGCTGGAGACATTTCAAAAGGTCAAAGCAATACAGCGTTTACCACTATAATTCACAGGCTCTACAATTCGGAGATAGCGCTCTCACGACAAAAATTGGCAGACAAACACAGTTAATGTGAAATATTTATCTATTCCCAGAGCAAACACAGAAAGAAGAGAATGTTTTCAAAATTCTTCCCTTTCTGCTTTTGGCACATGATGATGTATAAGTGCATAAAAGCAGCGTGCAGACAATACCTTCTCTTTTAGAAGTTGCCCTTGCATGGTGCCAAAAGGTTTGTGTTGGACTGGCTACCTTGTTCACAGCCTTGGTGCTGATGTGAACACATCCACAGCCCCACTGGGAGGATTTTGAGTGTGTTGTTGCTGCTGATGCTGCCCCCACAGGGTTCTACCCTCTGCACCTTCACCATCTGTGCTCAGCAGTGAGGCCTTAACCTCCCTCCAATGTTGTACTAGCAGCTTGGGGGTGGGTGAGAGCAGAAAGTCCCCTGCAAATCTTAATTAAACTTCACATGCAGTCCTCCTGTCTTGAGGTGCAGATTCATTAAGGTTGTAAACAACCACCACTCATCCCAACTGGCTAAATAAGAAAATGGTGTGTTGACTCCAAAGCACTATTTAAAAATTCTGGTGTACTTAATAGGCCCCAACAGTCAGAAAGTAAGAAAAGCATCTTCACGCTTATGAGGTCTGTGGAGCTGCCTGTTTCTGAGATTTCCATCCCTCCCTAACCTGAACCCCAGGCCTGGGCAGCCATGCAGTCTGGATCTACATTTTGTACCTCCAACCTCTTTGTTTTTAAACACTGCTTATTCCTAAATGTCCCCCAAAGTTAAGCCTTCTGGTACTGGGGACAGAAGTGCTGTGAGTTATATTAGTTTCATTTTGAAAGCTGGACTGTTTTTTTTTTTTTTTTTTTTTAATGAACACCTTGTATGACATTTTTGAGGGCTGCTGTCTATCATTTTACATCTTATTGGATTAATATGTAAGAGAGAGTGGAGTGTGAGAGGCAGCTATAGGACCTACTTCTTAGCATCTTTCATCTTTGCAGGAAAGATATTTGAAAGTCAGCCTAAGAGTGCAGAGCAGTTTGAAATCAGGTACAGCCTCAGCTCTGTGAGTCAGCGCAGATCAGCACTGTGAAGTGTTCACACAGGGAAGCATCTCAGTCAGATGCTGCATCACATCCCCAAAGGATCACTTGAGGCTCA
Source organism: Melospiza georgiana (assembly GCF_028018845.1). Taxonomy (NCBI): domain Eukaryota; kingdom Metazoa; phylum Chordata; class Aves; order Passeriformes; family Passerellidae; genus Melospiza; species Melospiza georgiana. The sequence goes on from NC_080430.1 coordinate 15,303,914, forward strand.
TGCAGCCTCTTCCTGCAGCTGCCACGAGCTCTTGGTCCTCTTCTTAATCCCTAACAGGGGTCTCTGGTGACAGCCAGACCCTGCACAGAGCCCAGCAGAGTTTTCTGTGTGGGGCAGGGACAGGCACTGGCTTCACTAGTGCTGGTCAGACTCAGGCAGAAAATATTTCGTTTGCATGTCTCCCTGTGCTCCAGTCAGCACCACATCACCATCTTCCACCAGTCCCCACGTGGGTATTTGATGACTCACTGAAGCAATAGAAGCTTGCAGGGAGGGGAAGAAGAGGAAATGAGACCTGTGTGCTGCTGGATATGATAAGCCAAGTGAGCAAGGAAGATAAGGAGTGTGCCAGAGGCACAGACCATGCTTATAGTCTGGTCAATTCTCACCCACAGAGCATCTCCTCTGCAGCCCAGCTCACCTCACAGAGGAGGAACCCAGCTCAGACCAAAGAGCAGCTCCCTGGTTAGAGGGTGGCTGAAAGCAGCTTCTGCTTACACACAGGACTTAAAAACCTTTGCACCAGAGGAAGCAAATACTGCTTTAAGGTCACAGTACCTGGCACTAGCTGGGAGTTTCCATGACCCGGGAGCAGGACATGATTAGGGAAAGTGCTTTGGGGTGTCTCATCCCAGCTTAACCACTGCCACACTCTTGGGGTTTTCTCCTACATTGTAAAGGCTGCAACTTGCCTTTACCTCTAGATCCTTTTAACAATTCTCCCTATCTCCTTCCATTTATTTTTCCTCATCTTGCATTTTATTCACTCACCTCCCTCCACCCCTTTCCCAAGGCATGTCGGGATTTATAATTATAAATACTGCAAGCAGTCCAAAATTCCTTAATATAAGATCATTTTCTGGTGGATGATAAACCCATCAAGGGCAGAAAAGTTTACAAGGGTTGCTGTGTGGGATTTCTACTTTGCTTTGTAGTGTTTGGGAGGCACTGTCACAAAATCTGCTCAGAGAAACCTCAGAAGGAGCTCAGGGGAAGACCCTGAGGTGAGAGGCCTTCAGTGGGGAGCATTAGCACATCTATTGTTCAAGGCAGAAATTCAGAAACTGGCTGAGAGGTCTCATGTTAGTAATGAGATTTTGTCATTTCCATGCAGCTTGACCAAATTTGGCCAATTTTTGAGTCTGTGAAAACTTTCAGACTGCACATGGGCAATAAATTCCAGCTGGAGGTTGCCAGCTAAAATATCTTTGCACTGAACATGTGCCCACTGAGGGGCCATGAGATGCCAGATGAGCTTTCCACACCTCCCCTTGTGGGGCGCAAAGGACAAAACTAAAATTATTTCAGAAACCATAATTTTAGAGGCCCCTTTTATTAATTGCTTTGGCTGAATGACCTTACTGGAAGCTGTGCAGACAAACAAGATGAAGATTCCCACTGTAACAGAGCCATTGGAGAAATGAATATTTGCTGTATTTAAAGTATGCAAAATAAAGCTTTTACAAGAAACATGTTCTTATAACCAAAAATGTCAAAGGTATGTCTTTATTGTTTGTCAAAAGAATGGTTTAATTATTTATTGCTCCACACTGCATTACCAAGATTTACACACTAGTTCAAATAACAGAGTTGTTTAAAAGAGCAAGATGATGTCTTTACAAAAAAAGCCTGTGCAATTGGTATAAGCTCCTCTTTGCTGGGCTCTGTCATGGATTGTCTGTAATATTACATTGCCAGGACACAGGCTAGAAAGGAGAAAAGCCATCAGGCTAAAGCTCAGGATGCAGAATGCTGAGAAGGGTGAAAGACAGCATCTGCAGGAGTTTCTCCCCTCTGGAAATCAGGCTCAGCAAAAGCCTTCGTCAAAGTGAAGCAAGTAGTAAAAATAACAAGGCAATAAAAATTGAAAGCAAGACAAAAATATCCACACCAAGAAACAAATGCATCTCCAAGGCAGGACAAGGGAGCAACTCAGGGAATTTTTCTGCAGATAAGAGAACTTGGTAAAAAAATTCCCCAAACTTTCCACCCTGCAAGTCATGCACTGGTGATGGGAGGAGGGAGAATTGATGGACTGTGAGTACAGCCACAGCTCACCCGTGTGGGGAGGACACTGTGCTGTTCCTAGAGCTCACTGAGACCATGCTGCTGCAGGAACTGGCATGCAACAAGGGGTCAGAAGGTACAAATCTCTGCCAAAGCCACACCTGCTCTGTCAGGCACATGCACACTGAGCAGAGCCAGTGCAAGGAGGATGGTGGAGCCTCAGTCTCCAGGTGTGAGGTGGCCAGAGGGAGCCATCCAGGCCAGGTGAAGGAATGAGCCACAGGAAGAAATGTCATACAATTGACAAAATGTTGCTTATAGAAAGTCTACAAAGGAAAAAAACGCCTTATAGTGTTTCTTATTACTAAAGCTCCTTTCCTATTTTTCTTTATTTAATTCCAGTTGTGAGCAGAAGGAAAAGCTTTAAAAAAGAGGCAAGCAAACCTCTAACCCCTGCATAGATTCCTCCAGGCTGTTAACAGCTCTCCAAACAACTACAGCTACACAGCCTTGACATTCCTGATCTTTTACAACAAACTGGGCTTTGAAACAAGATTTTCCATGTTTGCTTCTTCATGTTACAAAAATTAGAAAGGAACAAAAAATTACGGGCTGCACCAAAACACAGGGACCCAGAGGGACATTCCCGAGTGTCGGCCCTGTGTCTGACCCTGCTCTGGCACACATAACTGGAGCTGCTCTGGAAATGCCAGCCGTGTCAGTGGCCTTCAGGGGTTTTCCTGCCAGGGCTGTAACTCCAGCAGCAGGTTGCTGAAAAGCCACAGAAGAACTGCAAGATCTTTGTGGTACAGATGGGCAGTCAGTGCCACCATTCCTGTCGTGCACAGCAATAGGCTCTCTGGAACTTTGCCCTGATGGGAGCAGGCAGAACCACAGTATCACTGTAGAGATAAGGCTGCAGGGGACTTCTGGAGGTCAGCCAGGGACACCTAGAGGAGGCTGCCTAGGACCATGCCCAGATGGCTTTTAAATATCTCCAATGATGGAGACTGCACCACACCCCTGGGCACTGTGCCAGCGTTCGATCACCTTCACATGAAAAAGTGTTTCCTCACTTTCAGAGGAAGCCTTGCACTACCTAAAATGTTTTGAGCACTTGGGCTTTAGGGTCTTGTGAAGAAGCAGGAGCAGAACGCAATAAAACCTGTTGTTACCTTCTGCTTGTGTTTTATATTTCTAGAGTCCTATACTGCCGCAATCATATTTCTAAAGTCTCGTACCTTCTCGGCGATATTTCTTGGGGGCAGTTCTTCACAGCACAGACTTCTTCTTCTGCTTGTTGCTGCTTTTTAGTCAGGACTCCCTCCAGGCTCTCCCTAGCTGGCCAAGCCCACTCCCTTTTATCACAGTTATCTTCACTAGCTACAGCTGCAGTCCAATTACAGCCATCGCAGCTGCAGCCCATCAAAAACAACCTGGGCTTATCAGGGCAAGGCCTATATACAGGTATTCAAATACAATACAGATATTTTACTAGCACTCCTACTATAAAAACCCACTCTACCTCTGCTTCTTTGGTGGCCAGCAGGCAATGATTCTCCAGCCTCCTCCCTTCCTACCACGATTTTATTGACTGCTGGAATAGTGGCTGCACCCATTGACAGAGCAAAAACGAACATTCATGCCCAAATTGTTAACAGATGTTGGGAACATCTCAGAAAACACATGAAGCCCTAAATTGGTCTTACAGTGAGATTAATATTAAAACGTCATCCCGGCATGGTGCAGTTCACAGCAATCTGCCAAGACAAAGAAAGCCATTTAAAAAGTTAAGCCTGTGCTGTAAGTCCAAATAAGGGAAGAGAAAAATGGAAGTTTACCCTAAGCTATCCTTAGCTCACCTTACTATGTCTAGTTGTGGCAGGTTGTCAGAGAACTCTCCAAGAGCCCTGGGAGCAGGTATGCAGCAGATCAAGTTTTTCAGCTCCCAGCTGGCAAAGACGTCACTGGTGCTTGCAGACTGGAGCTCACTGGGAATCTCAGCAAACCTGGTTGGATTTTAAGCCCGTGTTTTTCAGTCTCCTGACATATTTAGGCATGGGATGAATTTGCAAAAACTCCAGCACCACAAGTTTTATACAGAGAGCCATGGGACTTTTTTTACTCTCTTGCTGTCCCTTCCAGGTGTTTCGGAGGAATCTGAAGAGACCCCCACAGAACATCCTACCACTTGTTAGCTGATTTACAAGACAGTTAAGTATCAGTTTAAGGGCAATACAAAAACCCTGAAAATTTGCACTGACTATGATTTGACACCACAAACTGCCTACTGCACATGCACAAAACCCACACTTGGGAAGGAATATTGCATTGGGCAAGAGGGAGAATGTGTGTAATAGGGTTGTGGATTCAATGACTTCAAAAGAAAATGAACATGTCCAAAGAAAAGGGATGTTCAAAGAACAATTTAGTCTTCTACATTTTGGTGCCTTTTGAAGCTGTCCTGGTGCAAAAGAATTCTCTTCAGGCAGAGGTTTTCAAAGAAAGGCTTTGAGAGGTTTTGCCTTAGAAATTAGTACTTGTGATGCAGCAGTAGAAGGAGATCATGATGAGCAAGAGCTGGTTACAAAGAAGGAAAAAGATAGAAGCCAAAGGGAGCTGGGAAAGGTCAATAAGCACAAGTGGAGCACAAAGCAGACTACAGCAATTACAGCATCATTCTGCTCTTATGCCAGTACTGTACCTTTTTGAAAACATCGTGCTTTTCTGTTCCCTGCAGCATAACCCACAAACTGGCAGGATTGCTCTGCCAAAAACCTTCAAGTCAACATGCTGTGTATTTATATCATTAAAGAAATAAGAGGCCACTTCATCCATGGTATTTAAGCTGATATATTCAGGACATAAACATGTTTTGAGTGACAAGGCCTAGTAAAGTCATTCCATAGTTTCCTGCTATGAAATTTCTCCAGAACTTCTGACTGACTGTTGCTACAGGTGCATATGGGCACAGCTGGAATACTCACTACAGCAAACTCGTGCTCCTGCAAGTCTCCATATTTGCTCCCTGTGCTCTCCACATCCCTCTGAGATCAAAGATACCACCATGTCCTGGTTCACAGCACAGCAGGAGCTGAAACTGGAAGTGACACGTTTAGAGAGTGGTCCTTTAGTGCTAGCACAGGCACCGTGAGTGGCCACTCGCCTTGATATTAAACAGGTGTTAAACAGTAGGCAATTTTATAAGTTTCTTTTAACTGGAAAGTGTCTGGAAAGCAGTGAAAACCTCACAGAGAAGTTTTTGTGAAATGTCAGAGGGAAACATCTGTTATTTGAAAACCTAATAGGAGGGAAGCACTGCAGTGAGAGCTTTCTCTTTGGTGCGTTTTTCCCATGCCGGGAAATGCTCCACTGGGACTCTCACTCCTGCCTGCTGCAACGCTGCTGGTTGAAGGTTTTTCCTGCAAGAGCTGTAGAATGTAAAACTGCCAGAGCTTCAGGCAGGACCTGAGCCACCAGAGAGCAGGTGGAGTGAGGCAGCTCAGCATTGCACAGGCTTCCTAGGAACACACGGCCACACAACTTAGCACCATTTTGCCTTTAATTTGTTGCATTTCCAGCAAAACTTTAAGCACCACTGCTGTTCATTAAATTATGTCCCTTGGCAGGAAAAAAAAAGGTTATTTCGGGGTCTGTCACTTAACTGAAGTTTACTGAAGGCATCAAGGAAGATTCCAAACACAGAGGATAACAGGTAGGAATGAATCAGGAGCACTTACAGTACAGACAGATCCAATACATTCCTCCTCCCAGCATTTACTACTGGCCACCACCCATAGGTCACTGGGCAACTCAGACACAGCTTATTCTAAGGGATAAATTTGAGATGGCTCCTGAAAAGCTGTTGCTTCTGTTGCAGGTGCAGCCCTGGCTGCTTTGCTGGGGCTCAGGGAGGAAAAGTGACACTTTTAGAGCATCATGCAGCTGATGTTTCAGCCTCCCCTGACATCCTCTGCTGCCTCAACCCCAGGCACAAAGATGCTGTGGGTCCCCACTTTGTCACAACCTCAGAGACTCTTGACAAAAGCAGTTTGACTGGTGATGCAATGTGTCCTAGGAGAGAGAAAAGGGGCTGCTTTTCTACTTAGACCTAAGGCTTGAGCTATATCCTGAGTCTGGTGTATACCTCAATATAATTTATTTGCAAACTCAGGAGATCTGAATTACATCAAGAGAAGCAAGACAAGTTATACTCAGTAAGATTCTCATTTCTCCAGTAATTTCTTTATTTTCCAACTCAGTCTGAAGGTAGCAAGGACTGGTATCCTCTTACATCAGGGGAAAGAGGTTAGCTGGAGGAACTGCAAAGTTTTTCTCTCCATGGACAGGTGATGAGAAAAGCAGAAAACAAACCCAATCTTGGAAGACTTCTGTTAACTCTCAGTTTGTTCAGCTTAGGGCAAACTCTCAGTGCCAAACACAGTGGTTGTTTACTGTTGTGCTGTCAGCTTTTAACTGCTTAGTGTGACTGTCTTGGGTAGAAGAAACAGCTTTTGTTCCATTCCTCTGCTTTAGTTGCATGCCTGCACTGGTTTATTGGATTAAAACATACAGATTGAGGGGGTAAACCAGCCAACAAACAGGCATGGAGCTCCGCTAGGCTGGGGCAGAGGTGGTGCAGTGCAGGCTGCCAGCAGAGCATCCACACCTGAGAGCATCGCTCCTCCCTGGGCACGCCTCTGTTGGGGCACCTCTCCATGGGCAGCACCAGGGCTCACCCCTGGGCGAGAAGTCACATCCATGTTCTCTTGTCCTGGACTCTTCTTCTGGGTTTGTGGGGGTCCATTTGTTCCATGTCTGCAACTGTCTAATTTTAGACCCTGACCAAGTACTTGCAATGTCCTGGAAAAAGCCTCAGGTGAACTCAGTCCAGGGCCTGTGACACAAAGCCCTACCTATGGGACATGCAGGCATTAGTTAGTCACACGTTTTCATGGTCCTATTTAGCCAAAACAAGATGATTGGCACAGGATGGAGTTAATGTAGGAGGCAAACCTTTACCAGACACCCCTGCACTGATTTTCCATGGGCACAAAGGCCATGTGTTGGAGTGCAGGCTGCTGGCAGCATTGAGCCACTAGCTGACACTGTGTTTTGTAACCCTCCAACGTTTAAACAACAAAAAAACCAAAAAACCCTAAAAAAAATCTCCCTTGATTTTGGGGGGTAGAGGAAAAGTGACCTGTGCACATACAGGCACTTCCCTGCTCAGGCAGGGGCTCAGCCAGGTGTGCTGCTTTTCCTCTGAGTGATCTGCAGAGGCACCAGGCTTGAGTTGTGCCAGCTTTGTGCAGGCTGTTTGCTGCTGTGCTCTATCCCCACGGTATTTGCCATAAGCCAGGCTCCTAAAAGGCTTAGTGTGAAGTCCCTTACAGGAAAGCTATTTGGCATTCATCTGCTGCTCAGTTCCAAGGCAGGTTACCTGGGATAGGCTGCAAAATCATGATGTACATACTTACAGCTTTGCATTACAGAGCTAACCCAGCTCCTCCCACCTCAGAGCCTGCAGGACAAAGGCAGCAAGAGCCTCCACAACCCTCCTGCAAAGAGCTCTGCCCTCCCTGGCAGCAGAAAGGCTGCTGTGTTCACAGAATCACAGAATATTCTCAGCTGGAGGGGACCACCAAGCCCAACCCTCAAGCAATAGCCCCTGCTGGGACTGAATTTGTGATACACAGACATCAGCTCACAAGGCAGGCAGTGTCCTTGAGCACAGAGGATTAACTTCATGAGGGACAAATGAAGAATAACTGTCCCATCTTCATTATTGTTCCAAAAAATTCAGAATGTAGCAGGAAATCTGACCTCTATAATTGCCTTTTTCTCCAAAGCAGAAATCACATGAAATAAAAAGGCTCCAGCTTCTCACCCACAGGCACGCTTTTAACCTCCTGCAAATACACAAAGATGATGCACAATGCCCATATTTCATCTGCAAATGTTACATTGGGCTAACAGCCCAGGCTGAAACAGATGGGCTTAGGTTCTAAAAGCAAATAATGTGTCCTGAAACACTATTTCAGCATGTGTTCCCTTTAGAAGTACAGCCTAAAGAGAAATTCTAGGTGCACTGATGGACAGCTGCTTCACCTCTGAGCAAAGTGAAGCTTGTGCTTTCCTGAGCCACAGCCTCTGCTGCACAGACCAGAAAGCCCAACCCATTCCTACCTGTGCTCTGCCAGCCACTTTCTCCATCCTCTGCCCCTTTTGTCTCCTTCCAGTTGTTTTGATTTTGTGGGCTGAAGCATTTGGACACTTCCTGCAGGAGCCTTTTCCCTCACAGAAGCCCCAAGTCTTGAGTGAGGTCATGAGCTTTGCATAAATGGCTTAGCCTCCAGTAATTAGGAGCACCTTTATAAAAATATATATTTTTTAGGCTATACTGACATCTGCAGGTGCACCATAATGGATTTTGGAAACTAGAGATGCTATCGTTGGAGAATCAGCCTGCAGGTTTGCAATGAAAAGGATGATTGGGATGATTGCATCCCTGGGAGTGAGGGGAGGAGGAGCAGGGCCAGCTCCCACGAGAGGGGGCTGCACACTGCAGTGGCCAAGCCCTGCTGCCAAACCCTCCCTGCTGCTAAGAGCACTCACTCCTTCTTCATGGAATTGTTCTCAGGCCAGCAGGCCAACTTCATACAGAACCTGCAAGGTGCAGCTGCTCAGAATTAGCAAAGAATTGTATTTAGTGATATTTTGGCTGGTATTCAAACCTGTGTTGATCAATGTTAGCCTTAGTTTAAACAATAGCCATAAAAACCTACATTTGGAAAAATGCAGGATATTGTAGATGAGAATGAGGGTCAAATTAACTTAGGTCATTGTTGCTTGAATTTATAAATGCCTATTGAAATTGTATTCAGTCAGAGCATAATGTGCTTTGCAAATAGTCTCAGTTTTCTACAGTTCTGATCTCAAAGTGAACAAGTGAACATCTCTGATGCTGGAGATGCCACTGCAGCAAGATGTCACACGTTCTTCTAAATCAAGTGGGGTTCAGAGTGCCTTGCCTTTAATGAAGCTGTAAACAAAAAATCCATGAGAGATGCCTCTTGAAATAGTTGAACAACAGGTGCCAAGACAGGTGGGAATTTCTGCCACTTCATGCATGCCTGCAAGCTGCAGAACTGAAGGAAATTGGCTGAAGCTTAACTACCACAACATTGGTATATCATAACAGTTTTGTAAAGATTATGATATACCAATAGTTTTTCTTAGATATGTTCTTTGTGAAGTAAACAAACACAAAGAATTATCCTCATTTACCTTCCAAAGATTTTTCTGGCTTCTAAAAATATTCTATTACCAGTACAAGACTTTCTGTAGTATCTCATTCTGAAAGCACTTCAAGGCATAAGGATTTGGACAGTCATTGTGTTGCTTCTAGGTATTATTACACTATGAGAAAAGAACAAATTAATTAACAAGACAGAGTCCTTTTTGTTTAAACAGAGAAGTTGTGATTTGTTTGGGTCACATCAAATTAAAACTTAGGTTCTTTGCCCAGGGTTTGAGGGTCCCACCAGACACCCAGGCCTGCCTGACCACAGGGAGGCCTGAAGCAGGGGCCTCCAGGGACACAATTCCCACTTTATCCCTGTAAACTGTGCTTGTGCATCCCCAAGACCTGCACCTCTGAGCCCTCCAGGCACATTGTCACTCACGAGAGGGGCAGCAGGGACTGATCCTGGAAGCTGTTACTTTTTAAAATTGCCGTGGTTGGGTACCAGGAATTAGGCGACATAGAGATGAACACAGTAAACAGAAGAAAGCCTGGGATGAAGAAACTACACTTTTTAATGTCAAAGGTCAGGCTCTGCTCACTTTGCCTTTCCGAGTAGTCCTACTGAGGCTAAAGCAGATCCTGGAGCAGCTAAAGAGAAGGAAGTTGGACTGTGAGTGTGCCAATGTTAGAAAGCCTTTGCCCCTCCCAACAAAGACACTACATGTGAGGGCTGCCTCAGTGCTCCTGCAGGTGCAGAGCTGCACTTGTACCATTTCCTGGGGCTGGCTGAGCTGCTGGGTGCCTGGAGAAGGAGCTGAGGTGCCATTTCCCCTGTGAGCTGGACAGGAAGGAGCTCGGGCACCTCCTCTTCTGCTGAGATCTAAGTGCCCCAACCACAGCAAACAAGAGGAGGCAAGTCAGCCAACACAGCTGCACAGTGCCTGAGAGTCACATCCCAGAGTCAGACTGAAGCCTTTGAGCAGCCCTCAAAAAATCACAGCAGAGCTTAAAAATGATCCCAGCGTGTGCTGGTGCAGAGTGGAGCCAGCCATGGATCAGGGCCTGTGAGCATGAGAAGTGACCCTCTGCTAACACCACACTCTCAGTACACATCTCTCAGGGCAAGATGCACAAAAAGGGTTTTTTAGACCTTATCTGCCAACTGGAGTCATGGCCCTGAGTTATGTCCTGGAGGTCTCTGCACATTGTATGACTGCAGGGAGTCAAGCCCCTCTGGGTTTTCAGCACACAAAGAGTGATGAAAACCAAGCTGCAGGGTAAGAAATAACCCTGCACAGCAATTAGGCAACACTCAGATCTGTCTTGTGCACTGGCCCATGTACCCAGCAAACAGAGAAGTCCTACAGCAAGGGCAGTGGCTTATGTCTTGCTGAGATTGACACCCTTGGAGCTACAGAGCCTATATCCCTCAGGCAGAGCTGTCTGCAGCCTTTTATAAATCCTGCAATGGCACATTGGCTGATGAGGTAGGAGGCAGAGGTACAGCTCTCCCTGGCTGTGGTAGCCTCAGGCATGTCCCTGCCAGCCCCAGTGCAGAGAGGGTCTGACTGAGGGCAAGGTGGCTCTGCCAGTCCCCATAGCAGAAGCCATTTCTTATGCCTCACAATGCAGGACAAGGCTGGAGAGCCTGAGTGGATCAAAGAGAGAGAAAGCTCACTCAGCCAAACAGGTATAGCAGCTCTGAGGCAGATTGCACTGAGTGTGAGCTTCTCTCTTCCATCCATTTAACCACCACCATGAAGTGCCTCAAATGAGAAAAGCTGATCCTTCTGACTGGGCTGAATTAGGGAGAGAGGTTTTCAAACATTCTGTGGAGACAATAAAAGCTAAAACCACTAGAATATCAGCAAATCTTTACTGCCTTCACTCAGTTTATTCTGAGCATCTGGACAGAGATCTTGCCTTACATGTGAGCTGTGGAGCAGCCCACCAGGCACATGCCAGAATGCCTGGCAGCATGGAATCTGCCAGGAGTTCATCACTTAGCCACACTTTTGCCATGTGGTATTTGCATCCTTGTTCTCAAATTCAACAAGCACAACCCCAAACCAAGCAGAGTGTCCATGGAGCCACCATTTCCATCACAGCTTTACACCTGTGGAGAGAAAACAAACCTCCTGTCTCTGGGATGCCACAAGAAAAGCTCTGGGGCAGGTAAACTCTGATGTAGTCATACATTGTGTGCAGCATGGCTGGCAGCCATGGACGTGAAGCTACCAAGAAACAGAGAAGGAGAGGAGAGGAGAGGAGAGGAGAGGAGAGGAGAGGAGAGGAGAGGAGAGGAGAGGAGAGGAGAGGAGAGGAGAGGAGAGGAGAGGAGAGGAGAGGAGAGGAGAGGAGAGGAGAGGAGAGGAGAGGAGAGGAGAGGAGAGGAGAGGAGAGGAGAGGAGAGGAGAGGAGAGGAGAGGAGAGGAGAGGAGAGGAGAGGAGAGGAGAGGAGAGGAGAGGAGAGGAGAGGAGAGGAGAGGAGAGGAGAGGAGAGGAGAGGATGGGTGCTGTTCTCACATCCCAGCACTGGTGGAGACCTTGGGAAGAGGTGCCCAGGAGGACAAAAGTGCCAACTTCTTGCTTCTCAGTGCCAAAAGGCTTTTAGTACAAATTACCTAACAGACAGAAATATAAAAGCCATGACCCTAAAGGCCAGGACAAACCTTCCTCTTCTTCTGTTATGAAGATTAGATATTTAATAAAACCAGGACAATTCATTATATACAAGACCTGTTGAAGGCCCTGGGCTGAGGACCTGGCTCACATGCTGACATGACACAGATTTAGTTCAGCAAAGAGGAACCTGAGGGCAGGAAAAATCCTCATCCAAACTCTACTTGGTAAAAGTGAAGGGAAGAAAAGAAGGAAAAAGCCAGAGTCAGTAGCCAGAATGTATATTTTGGTTTGTGCTTTGTGATGGTCTAAACCTGAAGTCTGATCTGAAAACATCTGCAATGCAAGGAATTCAAATTCAGGTATGAGTTCATATTTGGATTCAATCCAAGCAAAACAAAAAAGGACTGTCTTCTGCTGTTTGAAGATGAAACACCTTTCTTTTCTGCCAAACTGTCATTACCAAGCACGAATTTAGCACAATTTAAAAAAACTTAAAAGGAGGGGGGAGTGGAATACATTTACTTGAGTTTTAAACAGATATTAAATAGTCTAGATATGGAGGTGCCACCTATGGAGACATAAGACACTAGCTCAGCTCTGAAACTGGGAGTTTTCCAATCTTTTAAAAAAACATTTTACACATTGTCAAAACAAACTACAGATAAACAAGCATACAACAGGTGAAAAATGTGACTGCAAGGGCTGTGATGACAGTTCTGTTTGCACAATACATTCATTTCAGGGTACTTGAGCATCTGTTACATATTTAGTTCTTTCCTGCTAAAGACAATAAAGCGGGTGAGCATCACTTACACCTAAGAGACCATATGTTTGTGAGATGCTGGGAGGTTCACTCAGCAGAGAAAAAATGCATTCCCTTCAGGGAGAGCAAAGCAGATCAAATTTCTTCCTTGCACTTTATTATAATGACATTATTAATGCATATTATAGAAAATAATCTACACAGAATACAGCATCTGGGCTAAATGCTTCCTCTTCCTTGCTGCCAAGACATTAAAAAAGAGTCTTGCTTTGGGTTTTGTGGACCAAAAAAGTACAGAAAATAAAGTTAAGAACAGCCGATTTCCTCTACCCTTTGTAATGAATCCACTTCTCAATTGTTATAAGGACACACTGGGCATGAAAAGGTGGTTTCCATGCAGGTTTCCCCTACTGGAGAGAAACTCCCAGATGCTCAGCTTAAAGCCTCAGCTGAAGACAGGAAAAGAAGAGGTTGTTTTGATTTGAAAATTCTTGTTTATGATGCCCCCGTTCCCAGAAACACAGCAGTGGCTGCTTTTGCTCCCACAGTTTGAGGCAATTTTTCATGTTTCGAGGAAAGCCATGATTAACACTCATTCAGAATTATGTACACTGGGAGTACCATGTCCACTTTTGGACTGTCCAGAACAGAACAGACCTTGAGATACTGAATTGTGCCCAGTGGAGGCCACCAAGATTGTTGGAGGCTGTGCATGTGGACAAGGAGGGGCTGAGAGGGGCCTGGCCAGCCTGGAGAGGGATGGATGTCTGGGCTCCTGCTGCTGTCTACAGCTAATGGCTGGCAGGGAAGAAGGGAGAGGGAGCCAGACTCTTTTAAGAGGTGCACAGCAAAAGGCAATGAACACAATCTGGAACCTGGAAAACTCCACCTAGATACTAAATTGGACGTTGTGTGCTGTGAATGGAGTGAGATCTCCCTAGGTTACTTCTCATTCTGCAATGCTCAAACTGGAGGAACAATCCACCCTCTTCACACCTCAGTTGTGATGGGAAATGCATAAGCAAAAGAGAGGAATCATATGAAACAAAGATGCATTTTTTATTTGACTACATGGTGTCCAGGACAATTCAGCTGGCAGGACCCAAGCAAAGAAAATCTCTGATTTCTAACTTCTGACAAAGTTCACTCAACTCAAAAACTTACCAGGGGAATGCATCTCCTCTTTATTGACTACAGCTCTGCTGAGACAGACAGGGATCTCAGCCTGGAGAGAGGTTGTAAATGTAGAAATTAAATTTAGGTGTGTGCACTAATTGGCCAAATGAGTTTGTGTTAGTGTAGGTGCAAAAGCAGAACTCCAGGGGAGTCTCACTGCAGCTGAAGATGCTGGTCAAGTCATAAGAGGAAAATATTGTTGGCTGTGAAGATACCCAGGTTACTTGCTGAAGGGGTTTTGAAGTGTTTAGGTAACAAATAAGATGATACTCTTCTTTTCCAGCTCTAAGAAATTCAGGTCTGGACTGCAAATTGCAGTTATACTAAGAAGACAGGAAAATTACCCTGAAAGACATTTGGAGAGGACTGAGTTTCTTTGTGCATACTGAAGTACAGAAGTGCAAGTGCTGTGATGTGACCTTTCCCTACAAGTATGTGTAGTGGCAACAAAGGGGAAATTTTGTGTGAGAAAAGCCAATGGATTTACTGCTTGAATGGGTTTTGTTTAAAACTAAAGCACTGGTATTCTAAATAGTACTTACGGGAGGGTTTTTAACAATGCATTAAATGTTTGTTTAGCAAGGAACTGAATGGTATTTCCTCACTGATGCTAACAGGAGCCCCTGACACCTTCAGTCAATAACTGAGATCTGTGTATTGCTCTCTGGAAGGACAGAAATGATGCTGATGTTTCAGGAAAGGGTTAAACAGAGATCCTCAGTAAAGGAGAGCTGGATGGTTACAGCAGGACTGGCAGTGAAATGGGGTTGCACAGGCATGCAAATGGAGAGGACAATTCCTACAGCTGAGCACTCTCTCACTGCTTCCCTCTAACCAAATCAGGACAAAGTATCCAAGATACCCCAGCTCCTTGCTGGACAGATCTCCAGCCCACCAGATAAGGGCCCTGAGAGCTGTAGCAGTCAGGCAGGACAGAAATGCTTCCATGGGGAGCCAGCTGGCACGGGAAGAGAGGTGGGAACCACCACCCAGCCTCATGTCTCATCCCATGAGAAGCAATAGTGTAAATGGATCTGCCCCACAAACACTCCTCCTTCTGCATGGGCATTACCAGCTGGGGGGGTTTTCACTGACGGAAAGGGCAGAGGAAAAATCTCTGGGGCCATGCAAGCCTGCCAGCATTGCAGAGCTGGCAATTTAGGGATGCACTGTCAGCCTTCCCAGGAGACAGGCAGGCCTCAGAGGCATTTTGCTGGGCCAAAGGGGTGGTGCCTGGGGCTCCTGCTTTGCCCTACACCAGTGCTCCCAGCAAGGCAGTGGTGGCAGAGGGGAAGCAGCCCCAGGGGAAGCAGAGCTGCTGGGCTGCTCTCTCAGGCACACTCCGGACTAAAGCATTGGTCACCCTGGAGCATTTAGTGGGGAACAGCTGAGCTGTTCAAAGTCCCAGGGGAAAGCCAGAGCTGACCTTCACTGTGCCCTCTCACTCCCCTGCTGCCTCCTCCTCCTCCAAGCTCCAGCAGCCCAGAGCCCACCGAGCCCTGTGCCTGCTGCTTATTTATTTATCTTGTAAGGATGAGCCCAGGGCGTTTCATGTTTCAGCCTTTTGTGCCCTTGAGGGAGGAGATAATGGAAGACCTGGCAGGAGATGCACACACTCATCAGCCCAGGGATGCCCCACACCACCTTTGCAGGGATCCCTGGGAGGGCATCACACTGGTATAAATAAATATTTACCAGCAGTGCACCATTAATCCATATACTTTTTAAAACAGAGAATGTGAACATAAATAAAGCTGGGCTAAAGCACATATATAAAATTTGCAGGAAACACTTGAGACTTGGAGAAGCATCTTTCCTGTACTAGTGGGTTTCCTTCTGCAAAAACACAACAATAAATAAGAAGTACTTCAACTAACAGCTATAAATAGCATCTTGTGTGCACACTCAGATGATTTACATGCTTGTCCTGGAGTGATTGGGCTGGAATGAATTGCAGCCTGTTCCTCTTCCTACATGGCAGGAGTTCTCCCATTACCTAAGCTTCATTGTTTTTGCACTTTTTATTCCAGGGCTTCACGCATGGCTTGTTTGCTGCTCAGTTCCTTCCCGTGTCCAGCTTCCCTCCTTGCCAGCATTTCCAGCCATGGAGATGACACCTGATGGTGAGCTGATCAATGGCTGGTTTCCTTCCTCTGAACTCACCCACAGGGCGAGTTCACACACACACTCACCACAGTCTGTCAGCTTCGCAGATGTTCCCACTTGTTTTCATTTCAAATCCACCAGTGACTGAATGAAAATAATTCATGCCTGAAGTAAATGTGATGATTTTAATCATATGAATCCTGTTGTAGAGAGGGACACACACACATGCATATACATTCCACACACTTTCTTATGCAGATAATATGTTTCTTCTATTGTTTTCTCTTGGTATGAAGCAGTATCTTTAGAGACATGAAAAATTGCATAGCACTGACATGATGTTTTTACTATTTGAATTTTTATGGCAAAGGCACTAGTGGAAATTTCCCTTGGGAAAATACTTGGCATCTGAGATTTCTCCCTACATTAAGGAACATACATAAATGAATCTCGATGGTATGAATTGCTAATTGAGAAGATACAATGTAACTTTCCTTGCTATCATAGCTGTAGAATTGCATTTGCCTTCTTTAAAACTTTGGTACTGCCTCAAGTAAATAAAGGCCAGAGAAAGTGAAGTACCCCAGTAAAACACCATTGTCCCAGAACAGGAGTTCACAGGCTTTTTAATCTGCTGTGCCAGCTCTCAGCCTTTCAAACTGCAGCTTCACAGATGAGTGCCATCTCCTCTGCAACCCACATGTTGCTGGAGGTGGTTCAAAGACATATGGGGAGTGAGAGCCTGTTACCAGCAGCAGACAGCACAGCTTCTGCTGGAGGCCAGACACAATGCAGCTGAGAGCCTGTGGTGTACACATGAAGTCAAGGCTGTGCCTGCTTAGCCCAGTGCTCTGTCAGCCTTGGCAACTCCCACAGGCCAGCACAGAGTCACAGTCATGGACTGGGAGCTGTTGGAGGCTGAGGAGAAGTCACCCATTGCTTTGTTATTTCTTGTAGGAGCACATGGACACAGACCTCCCAGTGGAGCCCTGTGAAGATGCCTGTTCCTCAAGCACCAGTAACAGCTGCCAGAGAATGTGCTTGTGCTGAGGCTCCACACAGCTGCAGGGAGATGCAGAAGGGCTGGAGGCACTCCTACTCACAATGGTTGTTTGCCTGCAGCTGGATTATGCACATGGTTGCTTCCAATGTCCACAAAAGGTTGAAGAATGCAGAGAAAACAGCTCAGACAATTGTTTATTTGTTTTCAAAAAAGGAAAAGAAGGAGACTGTCTCAGTGGAGAACATCAATTCATAGCAGAGTACCTGTCTTTGGGACTAGAATAAATGGTGTCTCCACCAAAGGAGATGAATGCTGGTTTCTCCTGCCAGGCTGGGCCATGACACCACCTCCTGCTTTTGCCTCACCATCAGCCTCTTCTCGAGTGAAGTTCAGCCGAATTAGGGTCTCAACCTCTTTGGGCATCTGTCAGTAGAGGGCAATGTAGTTACAAACAACCGACCTGCTCCAGGTCCCCACCCAGCAGAAGGCATCAACCTTACCTAGTGTTTTATATTGCCATGTGTGACCTAATAGTGTATCCTGCTGTTATGTGCCGTGTTTAACATACCAGCAACACTATGTCATGCAGCTGATACTAGAATTAAGGTCTAGGGTATGTGTTTATGAAGGCAGGTTCCCTTGTGATCACTGCTATTTGTGGCAGGGGAAAGGAGGGGACACAGCCCTGGAATGGGTTTCCAGTGGGCGTTTGTTTACTGTACTTTCGATGCACTGGTTTATCAGCCCAGGGAATAAGTTATAGCTTCCCAGCCTGCCTGTCTGGTTACAAATTCCAGTCTGTTCCTCCAGGCTGAATATAGAGAGCAGCTGGCTGAAGCTAAATGAATAATACTGCCTCACAAAACAATAGTGCTGGGCTCAACATGTTGCACAGACATCTATTTTGAGTTTGGATATTTAAAGACTAAGGAGGCATGACAAGCACATTTATGGGGCAGCAATTACCAGCAGCCTGCAGACTGTGCCTTGGATGTGAACAGATTAACACCTTCTTCTCTGCGTGTGTCAAATACTCTGGTAAAGAGTTCACCTTTGCAAAGAAAGTGTCTCTGAAGAGTTGACAAGTCCTTCCACTTCCTGTACATCCAGCACTTTCCTGTTGGATAACCTTAAGCAGAAACTTTCTGTGCTGCAATCAATCCTATCTAAAATAAAGAGACAAAATGTGCTGCTGTTATTTTACTCCATTCTGTAACTTTTGTTGGTGGGAAATGGTAGAAAGATCTAACAGATCTTTCTGGTTATTAAATTTCTAATTTCATTCTGGTCTAATGAAAGCACTAAGAACCTCCTTAGCACATAAGGTACCTCAATGCTCAAAAACAATCATTGCTGTTCGAAAGCCAATGGAAAATGGAGGGAATTTTCTGCTTTTCAAGACAATCAGAGCTAGGACAACCAGATACCTAGGTTGCTTTTGGAGATACTTCACCTCTTTCAGTTTCATTGTTTCACGACAGCTATAAGTGTCTGCATATACCGACAATCCAGAGGGAGGCTGGATTCTCATTTTTCTGAGTACAACCTGATAGCCTCTATTCATTTCAGACCAAGCAGAAAGGGGATTTGGTTGGCTTTGTGGCCTGAGACTGCAAGTATGTACTGAAAAGCACAGCTACAGGACACTGTCACAACAGATTGAAACACTCTCATGCAAGGATGAGGCTTTAAAATGTATTTGTTTTACAGTTCATGCCATAAAATCATATATACAAGCAGTCATAGGGACTTGCCTGAGGTTTTATAAGCTCATAGTAGCTTCAGGTACTCGGAAGTTCTAAACTTTGACTATTCTCTCCAACAGGAAGGAAAACTACTCTCAATTAAATGGTGCTTAAGGGAAAAATTGAGTCTTTCTTAAGAAGTTCACTGGCCAGTGACTCTGGGGTTAGAGAAAGCTCTAGATCACAGTGGGAGGTCACTCAATGACCCAGGTTTAGGGGCTCAAATATAAATTAACATAGGATAAGAAAGCTCCTGGCCTAATCTCCAGCTAAATTAGCAGTGTGGACTGGCCTGCAGATAGCTTATGCACTGATGCGTTAGTAGGTTCATGGCAAGTAACTAAAAATACCTAGGAAAAGGTATTGAGATGGTTTGGTAAAAGAATGCTAGGAAATCCTAAACTGCTATTCATGCCAGAATTTGCTGGGTTTTTTCTGCAGTTTTGAAGCTGTTCTCCTATCTCATCATGTAGTTCTGCATAGAGAAAAAACCGTTCTCTTATTTCATCATGTAGTTCTGCATACAACAAATGACTGAGACAGTGAAAACAAGCAGCAAACAGAAAATCCCAGTGAAAAATACAGTATATGACACTTCTGACTTTTGTCTGAAGATGGATTGTGATACAAGTACCTTGGTCTAACCAATAACATCTGTAATCATTAAGCTGGGCATGTGTTTAAATGCTTTGCAATACTAATAGAATTTATCTGAGGTTTTTGGAAAGCTGAAAAAATAAGTATTTAATATTTTTTTAAGAAACAAAAAGATTCAGAAATCAGGTTGTGATTTCCAGAAAAAGGAGGATCTAGTAGCAATTTCAGTAGAATTGAGCATTCACACCTGTGTTTGTGTCGTCAGGCTTACAGACAATTAAGGAGGATATTCCCACAACCAATATTGCACACTTATTTACCCATATAACCCCTCTAAGCTCTCAATAAAGAGTAAAAGGCTTGTTAGTTCAAAGAACCTAACCTGGAATTGTGCTCTGGAGCACATGCTTGAAGAGACCAACTGAACAGTTAGCCTGGATCATGCCTTAGAATCACGGAGTAATTTAGGTTGGAAGGGATCTCTGCAGACCATCTTGTCACCCTGCTGCTCAGAAGGGGGTCAACTGCAGCACATTGCTCAGGGTGTCGATGAGCTGGGCTTTGCACATCTGCAAGGATGGAGACCCTACAACCTCCCTGGAAAGTTGTTACAGGGTCAGGACCTTCCTCTGCCCTGTTGATGAATCAGGTTTTCCCACTGGCTAATTTGACTTTCTCATGTTCCAGCTGGTCTACTGCCCATCACTGTGCACCACTGAGGAGTCTGACTCCACCTGCCCCTTTGTGGACCCCCTTCCTGAAGCTTTCCCTTCTCTTCTCTGTGCTGAACAAATCCAGTTCTCAGCCTCCCCCTATACATCACCTGCTCCAACCCCCTCGCCATCTCTGTGGCCTCCTCTGGACTCAATCCTGTTTGTTGATGTACTGTGGAGCCCAAAAGTGGACAGAGTGCTCCAGATACACTCTCATATCTCCCTGCCTGCTGCCTCTGCTTCATGTTCCCCCAGCTCATGGAGGAGCTGGCTGCCTTTGCTGCAAGGGCACACTGCTGCCTCACGTCCCACATTTGGTCCACAAAGACTCCCAGATCCTTCTCTGCCAAACCCCTGTCTGTTTGCTTCACCCCCACCCCGTCCTGCTGTGGGGGGGTGTCTCATCCTAGGTACAGGACTCTGTGTTTGTCGTTTTTGAGTTTCATGAGATTCTTCTCAGTTGATTCTCCAGGTTGTTCAGCAAAGCCCTGAAGCAGCTCTGCCCTCCTTCATATGAATTATCCACCTGCCCCCATTTCAGTACTGCCTGCAAACTGCAGGGAAGAGGAGAAAGGAGTTAATAGGACAATGTGCATCCAAACCCCAGACAAGCAGTGTTTGAGGTCTTCTCTGCATGACATAGCAGCCATGCGCAGACGTCCTGTGAGTCAGCAGTGGGCACATTCACAGCACCTGGCAGTGCTGGGGCAGCCAGGACAAACTTCCTGCCACGAGCAGACAGCCTTTCTGGGTGCCTGTCATGTTTCAGGCAGACACAAGTGTAGGGCTGCTGTGACTGAATGTCTAGGGAACGTGCCTGCTCCATCTGAAGGGTTTATTTTTGCAATAATGTAATATTAGTATGGCAAGTAGGAGACAAAATGACATTATATATTTTTTTTATCAATTTCTTTAGACTGCACTGTGAAATTTTTTCCATGCCCCAACAAAGGGACATGGGAAATAAGAATCACTAACTGAGCTAGCAGTTTCCCCTAATTTCAGCTATTCCCTATAGCACTTTTTGTCCGGATTTTGAGGGTTTTTTTCTGGGATCAAATGTGTCCCCCATTGAAAAAAGTTGCAGCTGGTCCAGATCTAATGGGTTAAATGCCCTGTTCCTATCTCTGACAATGTTTTACTGCTCTGGAAACTCTTTTAGGGCCGTGTGTCCAATAAAATTCAGTATCTAGATAGTGAAGCAAACTGCAGAACACACTGAGCCCGGCCTCTGCTCACCAGCACTGCTGGTGCTGCGCAGCTCCTGGCCACAGCCCTCTGCCAGCATGGCTGGGAATGGCTCTTTGTGTCCAGAGGAAGATACCAAAGCACTCCTGTACCAGGGAGAGCCCTACAGCAAGAACAAACCACTTGTCCTCACCTCATGCAAATGTTACCGAGCACAAAAGGCTGCGCGGTTTCTCAGGGATGCGATTACAAAGGCGGGGGATGCACATGCTCTGCCTGTTAATCACCCCTCGGGTGCTTAGAAAATGTAAATCTGCTCTCTGTGTGCTGGGCTTTGGCAGTGCCAGCCTCAGAGAGCTCCAGCTTCACCCTGCAGCGTGCACAGCGCTCCCTGACTCCGCACTAAACAGGCTCCCACCTGCTGCAAGACCTGAGCAACCACTTGGCACGGCTTGCTTATAAATAGCACACACCTAATCCCAGCACCAAATTAAATTAGACTTAAAATATTCACACAGTCTACACCTGGCTTCCTGCTAATGGCAGCTACACTAGTAAATGTTCTTTTTCTCTACCAAAGCTGTCCCCTCCAAGGCAGATCCCACAGAACTCTTTGCTCTGAGCAAGCATGACTTGATACAGGCTAGAATTAAGGAGGAAGTATTTTACAGAAAGAGTGGTCAAATACTGGAATCATCTACCAAGGGAGGTGGTAGAGTCACCATCCCTCGAAGAGTTTAAAAAAAGACTGGATGTGGCTCTTGGTGCCATGATCTAGTTGAGGTGTTAGAACATGGGTTGGACTCGATGATCTTAAAGGTCTCTTCCAACCTAGAATTTCTGTGATTCTGTGATTCTGTGATAAGGGAAGTGCTCTGCCTCTGCCCCTCATTTGAGCCAAGTCTGCCACCCAAGCAGGCCACTCCTGAAGCCTGCTGGCTTTTTTTTTTTCCCCCAAAGAGATATCTTCAGTTTGGTTTTTTTTTGCATCATGCACAAAGTACCATCTTATTTTAATTTTTTATATGTATATATGGGGAAAAAAAAGACCAAAAAAGGACACCATTTGCATTTTCAGAGATGCTGGCAAAGTGTGTACTGGACACTTCTGAAAACAGAAAACTGTATTTATTCAAAGTGTCCAATAGGTGTGCCCCTGAAGTCTTCCGTTTTCTCAGTGACACACTGAATACAGAGATTGATGACGCGACTTTAAGTTTTAAGATTTGCTGTATAACTGTTTCCATATAATAATATGATAAAATGTGTTGCTTTTTTTAGCACCTACCTTTGGCCTAAAAGGCAACTTGCCCTGCTAGACTTCCAAGGAACTGCTGCAGGAGGAAGCAGCTACTGCCATACAAGTGGTTCAGTGAGCAGAACCTTTATCTGAGCAGTGTTGTTCAGCCCAGGCTGCAGCAGCTGCCTCTGCCAAGCTGGATGGTCCAGAAGTTTGCAGGACAATCAAATCTGTCAGTGTGAACTGTGAACCACCTGGGCTGGACCCTAACAGGCTGCCCCAAAACAGGAAGAAAACTTTGAAACTTCTACATTATTCATTTATTTTAAATTCAACATTACTTGTTTTTGTTTAACCTTGATTTATGCTAATCATAATGGTAAGGGCCAGTAATTCAGAAAAAAACCCCCAAAAATCCCTATCTTTGTCTCTGGCCTGAGGACAGTATTTGGGAGTTCACTCTTTTGTAACAGTTCTGGCTGCCAGATTAAAAAAAATATATCACTATTAATACATCTCTTTTCAGAACCAATCAGTCTACATGTCCCATATGGCAAGGTTTAGGCTTTAAAATATAGTAAATATAAAATATTTATGCAATTTTGGGGTAGGGGGGAAGATGGAAAGACCAGGCAACAGTTTATAATTCAAGTCCTGTTAATTCCATGCTAAAAAATAAACTTTGAAAACCACTGTGGAGGCAGCATTTAATCATGTAAGTGTCTAAGTCAGAACTATATCTCCTGGCAAAGTTGGAACTGAGTAAGAGGCACTGAAACCAGCCTTCACAAGCCCTATAAAGCCCTTGTACAGTTCCTTTCTGCTAGTAGTTATGAACTTTGCTCTTAAAGATGTGGAGGATGTGCCAAAAAGCTGTATCCATGTAAACAGGACTTCTGATTTCATCACTTTGGAAAAGATAAAATAGCAGTTACACTCAGGGCACCTGAGGAAATGACAGGCAACGTTTGGAAAAACTGGTATAAAATATTAATTGTTTGCAAATTGCTTATTATTTGCAGAGCACTGTGTAAAAATAGAGAGGTTGCCTGTTCTGGCAAGCCTATGGACTTTGTTATTTTAGCCAGTAGCAAGAAGCCAGACTGCTGTGGCTGAAGGGGAACCAGTGCTTTAATCTGCACTTCTCACCAGCAGACCCACACATTAAAAGCTGCTGTCTGAACAGCCAAGCCACCCAGTAGGAAAGATGAAAGGGAAACCAGGATTTTGAAAACAGTCTTTCTATTCCTTGCTTTGCCTCAGAGACTGTGGGCAAGCCAAAGGCTCATGTTCCCCATCTTTTAAAGGCTGGTGACAGCACTTTGCGGCCCTGCAAGGATGATGAAGATATGTACATTTAATACTCTGAGACTCTCTGGCACTATAAAGAGAGAAGCATCCTGAACGGATACGGAGTAGACAGGCTGCCCTGGAAAGGAATGGCTGAGGAATGTGGCTTAGTATTTGCAAATTATAGTTGACACTTTTTTTAGGACTTAGTATTTTCTGGCAATGATAATGTTCTCAAAGTAACAGACCTACAGTCTCTTGCAAATCATGCACTAGAGCAGATGTCATATTTCTGATATTTCATTCCATTACGTTTATTTTTGGAACTCTAAAAATTCCTAAATCCTCCAAATCTAGACAGAACACCCTATCTGTGTTGTAGCATAAATATGCATAGCTGAAGCCCTGGTTATGACTGTCAATACTAACTAGAGAGCCCTAATGTACTTAGATTTAAGCCCACTTAATTTGCAGAAAGCTATTCAGATGCTGTCAGTCAAGCTGGGAATTTGAAGAATATTTAAGTTGTTGATTAAGTACTTAACATTACAGGTTAATCCAAAATTGTCTGTCCTACTTTTCTTGTGGTTATATGGTGACCTGTATAAATATTGGAGTTCTGTCTCACTCCCTCCAGTGCAGTCAGATCTCATCACCCCAAATTATCCAGGACTAGAAGAGGTACAAATCTGCATTCCTATGTCAGGCTGTTCACTAACAGCTCCCTTGTGTTGCCCATTTGCTCTCACTGATGAGATGCAGATATTCACTAGTAGAGTGTGTGAGGCCCAAATAAGGCAGGAGAAGGAGGAAGAAGAAGAAGAAGAAGGTCCTCAGAGCTGCTCCTCTTTCCATACCTGTGGTGAGGCCATGCATGGGCAGGGAGAAGGTGAATGCCAGCAAAGGCACACATGGGAACAGGCACACTACTCCAAGAGCCTGGCTTTTATTAGAGCTCCAAAGTGCTGTGAGCCAAGGTGAAACTGGCAACACTAGATCCCTCTCTGCCCAAAACAGCTTCCATCTGAGAAAATCCTGGCCCTGTCATCATTTTGCACATGAAAGTGGGAAGGTGAAACCCTCTCCCCTCTAGAGACTGAGGATTTGTGTGCAGGACACCAGGTCAACATCACAGAGCAGAACAGAGCATTTGCGCTGCCAGAGCTTTCATGGGGAGGCTTTGATTTCTTTTTTCTTGAAGCCATAGGGTCTGCAACAAGGGTTTACAGTATGTTTTTAGCATAAAACAAACCAAAATATATACAAAACTCCCCATCAACTTTCTAACCCTTCTTCTTACAGAGAAATGCCAAAAAAGATGAGCAAATGCCATGTAACAGACTTAAAACTCAAAAGTCTCCCATCTTTGTTGTGGACTATTGTAAAATCTTGTCATTTTAAGCAGATGGACAGGCGGAATGTTGAGGCTGCCAGCCCTACTTTGTTGAACACCATGCAAGCCAGGGCAGTTCTCTCCAGCCGCTGTGTTAGCAGAGTTGTGCTACAAAGCCTCTCTGCAGGTGTGTATCTTGTGAATTTCATGTAGGGAAGAAGACCTTAGGTGCCTTCTGTTCTCACAGGCTTCACTTGAGACGTTTGGGGCCAGGAAGAATTCACATTTACCTATCTTTGATGCTGTTTCAAGAGATGAAAAAATGCAGTGTGGTGATTGAAACTCACCAACTGATTGGAGCATCGATCACCCAGTGACAACATCCTCCAGCTCTTCACATTGTCACAGAACCCACCTCATCTTCTTCAACAATTCCCATAGCTGCAATTGCCTGCTCTTCCATGTGAGACCAGGGAAGAGTATCATTGATTTCTTGCCTGTTTTAATGGAGCTTAGCAATTAGAAGAGAGGTAGAACAAACATTGCATCATCAACCAGTTCTCGCAGGTAAGCACCAACTGATCCTCACACCACAACTGGGACAGCAGTTGGTAAAGATGAGAGGTACAGACATATACACAGATTCAACATGATGGAGGAGTTTCTGGTTCTAATTTTTGGGGTTATCTGCACAAACCCTGTGTCTTTAGCAAGTTACTTTCTCTGCAGTTAAGGAAATTAAAGTTAGGTTACAACCTGCCTATTTGTCTCCTGGACTGTAAGGATGAATGGCTTGTTAAAATAATATATTCTTTAAACATGATTGATATGCTTATAACTGGCCTAAAAATCCAGGTCTAGTAAAATGACACATGGAGTATGTGCCTTTGTGTTAGTTTCGTCTTAAATGTACATGGGAATTGAAGCAAATGTTGTTCCCTTCAGTGTTAAAGAAAAAAGCTCATGGCTTATCTGTAAGTGTTTATTCTAGTACGTGTTCACTTCTCTGGGAGTTAGTTTTTTAGCTGTACTCCCAGGGTAGCCAGGATGTTGGTAAATATTCATTGGCAAAAACATCCCTTCATGATTGGAATTCACTCCCAGCAGGCATTAAATTGGAACAGAAGAACAAAGGATATGCCAGACTTGATCAGACCACTGGTCTGTCAAGCCTGGTACCCTGCCTCTGGCAGTGGCCCATTCTTTATGCTTCAGACAAAAGAAAAAACATTTTAAAAAACAATGCACCTGTCTGGAAATGCATCCCAAATACCTAACTCAGACTTACTACCTCATCTCAATGTAGCCGGGACCAGAGTAACAGAGAACAAAATAACTTAATACAGTACTGCGGGGAATGATTGCATTAATTTTATTTTTGCTTCACTGTATTGATCATTTCTTTAGGAGAGACCTTACTTTAATATTTATGCAGTTCTGAGTATCTCTGACACTGTTGAAAATGAGCTGTGGCTTCTCAGGGATAGTATTGTGGGTGAGTGTTTCAGAAATCAGATTTTACTCTGGCAGTCTGGCACACAAAACCTGCCTTTCACTTATGGTTCAAAAGCCCCTGAAGTCACCAGCTTGGGTGGCCTCAGCAACAATTGCTTGCTTCCAACAATTAGGTTCTGCTTTTATTATTGCAGTTTATCCTGTATTAAGGCTTTATGAGGTCACCCTGCTCAGGACCCACCGTCGTAGCCCATGCAGAGCTTATCTCAGTTTTGACACCCCCTTTTGACACCCCATCCTGAATAGAATCTGTGTCAAGAGAATGGAATAGGTAAGCCAGCAGGGAAGGTGAAGGGCAAGTTTCTACACTTATCAGGAAAAATTATCAGGATTCTCCCACACTGGTACAATGACAGATCTGATCTGCTCATTGAGTATATCGTTTCATTGGCAGTGTCAGGAGAGAAACTGAGGTTTCAGTGACATGGAAGCTGAGTGATGATTTCAGCCCAGGTATAATTGCCTTCTGGAGAAGATCTGAGGCCTGCTGATGAATAAGGTGCTCAATACTCAGCCTTGGGTGCCAAATAGCAGCTCTTAGCAAATCCTAGAGATCCCCAATGCTGTGTTCTTCATAGGCAACACACAAATAATACAAATATGCCATGTCTTTGGGCAGGTCAAGTCTCTTCAGGCCTGTGAGCAAGCAGAGCATCTCTGTTTCCAGGTGAGTAAGAAGGGCATTTAGACAAACTTCCTGCACACTTTGAATTCCCCTGCCTCAGGCCACTCTCGAGCACTGCAGCTGAGAAATCTTTGATCCCCAGTGCACTGTATCACACAAAGTGTTTGTGTCATGAAGTCCTTGCTTTTGTCCCTGATAAATTGTAGCCACGTGTGTCTAAGGCAGAGCTTTGTCAAACCAAGGTGCATGAAAAGCAATGCTCACAAAGACGGGCATGGGGGACGCCACGGGCAGTGAGTGCTGAGGAGCACGGCCTGGGGAAAGGTACCACAGTGCCTTGGCCTTAAAAGCTGTTCTGAGCACGTCCAGTCTGCATGGGAAACTCAGTCAAGAGCGGACATCTGTGTTTTCGGTCTGTTAACTTGTATTTGACAGCTTGGGTTTTGGCAGCCTGAAAAGATTAAAAAACGCAGCCTGGCCAAGGCTGGCCTTGCACCGAGGCCGATGGCGGCGAGGGATTAGAGGTGAGGGAGGTCGAGGTGCCAGGCACAGCGGTAGTGGTGGGCCCAAAGCTATGGCAACAGCCACGCTGCTCACTTTTCCTCAGCTGGTAGCTGTTTGTTTGAGGATTTGTGCTGCCTGCCCCCTGGGTGAGGGTTTGCAGAGTGCCTGCTTGGAAAACATTTCCATCTGCGTTTCTGCACACAGCTGCCGGGGGAGAGGAGCACGGCCTGGGAGTCTGACACTGCTCCACACACCCCATCCTCCCTTGGATGTGCCTTGGGCTGGGTGACTTCATGGCCAGATCCAAGCTCTTCCCAGTGCCTTGAGAGCTGGTAGAGCTCTCCCCCTGCCTCCACAGAGTGTTCACCCACTGAAGGTAATTCAAAAAAGGAGCTCACATATCTGACTGCATGGGGTGTAAAGCTGGCTGAGAAGGAAAAGTGTAGAGACTCCAGTGGGTAATGAATTTATGAGTCTGCACCTGTGGTCCTATTTGCTGGTAAAGTTTTTTATTTCATTGACACAAGAAGGGAATCAAGATTTTTCCTAATTGAACCTGCAACAGGGCAGCAGATTTAGAGAAATGTACTTGTCCACTTTTTGCTGCTGGAAGTTAAATGCTGAGAGAGCTGCATGCAATACTCGCAGCAAGACTTTTATCAAATCCTGCCATTGTTAGGACTATGTCAGGCCAAAACACCTCCATTACATGGAATCATCTAATGCTGATGAGCTGATGGTATGCTAGGGACAAGGGATTTTGAAAGCATTCTCCTTGCCCCAGAAGCAAGAACCAAGAAGCTGAGACTGCTGTGTTGCTGGTGCATATCCTGGTAAAGAGGTACTTCAGTGCAATAAGGTAGGAGCTCAGAGTAGTGTTGAATGTAATTCTGAAAAATGTTGGTTTTGTGGAGGGGGCAACTGTTGTAATACCCAGCAGTGCTGTCTTCTGCTGGTGGGATGGAGGCAGGAGCCAGCTGGAAGGCAAGGCTGTGCTGCTGCAGAAAGCCATCCTGTAGGTGAGAGCAGGACTAGCTGAACCTTCCAGACCTCTGAGAGCCTGTGACCATTCTAGCTCAAGGTCATTTAGCAGTAGCACCTGACAGAGAGACCATTTCTTACAGGCTAACTTGTGATTGAATATGTTTTGTGACTGAAAAAAATCCAGTCAGTAAAGAGCAATAGGAAATGCCAACCTAGCTGGTCATTTAATTCAATAATTTGTTAAAAAATGTGACTGGTAAGAGGGCAGGGTTACATTCCCAACATCTGTAAGGTTTATAATAAACTACAGAATAGAATGGCACCACAAGAGCTCAGTTCTAGTCTCTGACAAGGCCAGAACACTGAACATTTGGAATTATTTTTGATTACTCCTCTAGAACAGCATGCACAGCCCTTATGGAGTGCCCAAGCTGCCATGTGTCTTGTTCATGGGAGCCATGAGTGTCTGAGCAGACATATGGTGAGGCGAGGAAGCAGCCGGTGCGGGTGATGCACACACTGCCAATTCACTTGCTGCTGCTGCTGCTGGGCAATTAGGCACATCAGGAACTCACTGAGCTTCTTTCCCTCTCTACTTGTTCAGAAGTGAAAAGACAAAGTGTCTGCAGGGCTCATGCACACTTTCCCTGCCATTGTCTTCATCTGAGTCTCCCCTGGCAGTCACCAAAAGTAAGACAAAAATGTCACTGTTTGAACTGAATGTATCTCTGTGCTGAGAGACCCTGTAATGCCTTCCACAGCATTCAGGCCTTGCCTTGGGCCTGCATGTGGCTCATGGCTGAAGCAGCCGTACAAAGGGGGCCCTTGTGCTGGACAAGTTCCTTTGGCACAATAAAAGTCTCTGCCATAAGAATAAAGCTTCTTTGTGCCAGGAGCAGAGCATTTCCAGTGTGTGGCAGTGGAAGGAACACCCCTAGAGACTGGGCAGCATCAGGCATCCTTTCCCAGCATGAGGCATCTTCCTCTGATGCTGCAGAGCACACTGCAGCATTGATTGCAAAGATGCAGGATACCAAAAGGGGCTTTCTCCTGCACCTGCCTCTCCCCCAGGCCATGGGCCAGCTGTGCCCGGGTGGTCACCTCACTGCTCTGTGAGGGAGCTTTGGGCTGCAAAGATGAGGATTTGCTGCTGCAGGGTTGTCTCTGAAAGCATGAGGTGGCCAATATCTGCTGCTCTAGTACAACCAGGCCATGCTGGGACCTTTGGCAATGATGCCAGACATGGACAGGACACCAGGAGTTGGTAATCTCTTCTCCTGCGCCCTGCAAAGCTGGGGTTGCGGTTCACATGCAGGCTGTACAGCTGGAAAGCCCCAAACAAGTGTTCATACCCCAGGCAGAAATGTCATTTCTTAAATGTTCTCCTGCTGCTGGTCCAAACCCAGCTTGTGAGCTGAGTGGGTCACTGCTGCCACTGAAATGAAAAACACTCTGTGCAGGCAGGAGCACATGTGAGACTGGTGCTTAAAACTACAACTGAAAACAAACCATGTCAACAGAACATCAAACCAGACATTGACTACCTCTGAAACCACATGCAAGTCTGACTTCAGCTGAGTCTGCCAAATGTGCATGGCAAAATGGCTGGTGTGGGCACATTTCCTGCTGTGCCCAGGCCTGGGTGCTGCGGTGCTGGGAAGCAGAGCATTCATTCCAGGGAGCAGCCAGGGGATGGACCAGCCTCTGGCACTTTGTACAAATGCTGCAGTGCTGCCAGGGGATGGACCAGCCTCTGGAACTTTGGTATAAATGCTCCCAGTGCTGCCAGGGGATGGACCAGCTTCTGGCACTTTGGTACGAATGGTCCCAGGGCTCCTCAGCCCCATGGCTGCTCCCCAGCCCCATGGCTGCCCCCTGGCAGGTTGTCCAAGCACTCAAACACTGAGCTGGGAAGTGCAGTGAGACTCAATTGCATCTGCTGGCATCAGTACAGGGCATTGGTGGGTGGGCAGGGTGGTCCCAAACCATCATGGTATGCAGCTGTTGGTGGCTGAGGGCAGCAGGCCCTGTGGGCACCTTGACTTTTTGTTGACCAGCCCAGAGAAGGTTGTTTTATCTGGCTTTAGTTACAGCTGGAGCTGTGGTAGTTAGGAGGACCTTTCACAGGGGCTTAGGGGATTCAGGCAGAGCCTGCAGGTAGAAAGAAATATTTCTGGATTTCAGACTTCCCTTTGGTTTGGGAAAAGGATGTTGATGGTGAAAAAGCAGGGCTGAAGACAGGTCATGACCTGCTGTGATTGCTCTCGTTGACAGTGCAGGAGGCACAGTCTAGTCTCCTCTCCTTGGCTGAGGGAAAGGCTGCCAGCTCCCGGATCCTGTGATGGCAACTGCCAGGGCTTTGTCTGCGAGCAGCTATGGCTGTGCACCACTGGAATGCCTGGGGAATTTCTGCCTTAAAACCCACCCTGCCTCCACAGCAATCAAGTGTCAGGATGAGAGGGACCAATTAGAGGGACCAGTGGAGAGTGGGAGAGGCTGCAATGCTATTCACTCTCTGTCACTTCAAAAGGGTTTTATTTTCTGTATGTTTAATATGCAAATATTTAATGGGGTGTATTAGAGCATTACAGCCATAACTTGAGACCTTTCAGTCAAGAGTAAACAGGTGCTGAGTCTTTCTTTTCAAGGCCAGGCACAGCTGCAAGCCTGCCCTCCCCAGTACATGATTATGGGATGCTGCTGGGACTTTTTCCACATCCCTCCCCCACGATGCTGCACACGCTCCTGCAAAGACCCTTTTTTTGTCTTTCTGCAAAAGACTGTCCTCACTGTTCAAAAGGAACAGGAAAAAAGAAATGTGATTTATTAGCTCTGGCACAGAGGGCAAGGTTTTGACCTCAGGTGTGAATCTGAGAAAAATACTATTTTCTTGACAGCCAGCCCTCTTGGAGTGAATTAAAACTGCTATTGTGAGGAAATGGATTAAAGCCGTTTCAGCTTTTATGACAATACAAGCTGGTTACTTTATAGACCATCTAGGATGTAGACTCGCCCCAAGGTGCTTTATAATCATGGGTTTAAAGGGAGAGAATTTGCCTGCAGAGATGAATCAATGGGTGTATTTTATGAAACATTAATGACTGCTTTTGTAGATGTAAATTTGGGGGTATGTGCCTGCATCTCTCTGCGCTGTCCTGCAGCTGCAGCTTAAGCTCTTTTGCTGTTAGTGAAGATCATAATCCAGCAGTGCAGTTTTGCTGGAGGAGCTTTACATCATCTTGTAATGTAAACAATATTGTAAGAGAGCCCGACAGCCCCACAGGATTTTCATTGAGCTATGATTGATGTGGAAAAGGATGGAGCTGCAGTGATTCTGCATCAGTCACAGCTCTTGCCTGGCTCTAAAACTGACCCTGTTAGCACAGTCTGACTTGGATCATTTGTCTCAGAAGTACCAAGGGATTTTAAAACAGCTGTGGATTCAACCATTTCAAATGGGAACATATTTTTGGTTTGTGGTAAGAACAACATAAACCGTATGTGTTTCAGAACTCGGGCCTCAGCATTCCTGGCCTGTTTTGTCAGCACGTCTTTGCTCCTCGGCAGCATTCACACGTACGGGTCCATGGAGGCTTTTTTGTTTGGTTTTGTTTTTCCACTTCGGGTCTTCCTCCCTTCTTTATTCCTTCCATCCTCAAAGAAAGACAGACAGAAAGAAAATGCATCACCCTTGCTTTTTGGGGCTAGGCAAGGTTTAAGCTGAGGGAACACTTAAGCAAAGGGACCATTTGTTTTTCAGCCTTTGATGTATCCCTCATCTGATGTGTTTTCTCCTAAATTCTGTAGAATGTGCAAGGGCCCAGTGGTGAAAGCAAATACCAGGCACAATGGCAGAGCCCTGAGCAGTGCCTGCCCTGTCTCTGTGTCCAGATGGGTAACCTATTTCAGTCACGCAGATTATTCTACTTTTCTACTCCTCAGCCCTTTAGATCACTCCTCCCCTTCTCCTTCAGCAGGTTCCTTCCCTACTGACATCTGTTCCCAGGAATGATGAACTGAGTTTGGAGCAATTACCACAGTTTGTATTTTCCAAACCAGCTCGCAGCATGTGTATTAAAAACACCAGCATTAAAAGTCAACAGGGTGTAAAAGGTAACAGAGTCTCCCACCTCAAAGCTAATGATGTTTTGCCATGTGAACAAGAGCTGTGTATCCTAATTTGCAGGCTCCTTTCTCATTTGTACAATTTTGAGCCGTTGTTTAATGAAGCCCGTCTGGTTCCCATGATGGGAAATTATATTATCACAATGCTCATGTTAAAGGCCTTATATTTCACCCCAAGCACCTGTGGCTGCACAGCAAGGAGGAAAGCAGTAATGTGCCAACTTGGATTCAGATTTTGAAGCAGGGAAAGGCTGATTTAGGAAATGCTCCTCTGCCTTCTCTGCAGCCAAGCACAGCAGGGGCTGGGGAGCTGGTGGGCTGTTGGGTGCCTGCAGTCCAAGGCAGCTCTGTGCTGCAGCCAGCAGCTGGGGATTAATATCACAGAGAGAGTAAGAGCTGAGTTATTTCCGCAATCCGTTCACATAATGGATGTGAATGTCAAGATGTCGCCATCTGAAGTATGAGCACCTTGGAACAAAACAAAAAATTACTGGCAGTGTCAGCTTTCAGGAATGCTTTTCAGAGGTGGTGGAAAGCTGCACACACAGCACCGATTTTCTTCAGCATCTTCCTTTCTGAATAAAGGGTGACCTCGGGCCCTCTCCTCTTCCCCCACAGGCAGTCATGCACAGGTCTCTTTTAAACTAAACCCTATGCACACTTACTACCATGTGAGCAGATATTTGGCAGGCAGTTTCTCAGGCAGGCACCCTGCTCTGGGTGGATTTGTGGCTCCAGTGTCTATTCAGACTCTGCCAAAGGGCTGTGAGCAGATGAGACGTGAGCATCTACAAATCCTTCCTGAGGTTTTATTCCCCACTTAGCTGCAGACTGCCCGGAGCTCGTGTCAAACATGTGACATGGGCTGATTTGGCAGTGTCCCACGTACAGACACACCCTGAATCTGTAGCTCCAGGACCAAAGCAAAGCTGGAGCAAGGGTTACTGCTAACCAGGAGATGGCTGTGATCCCACTGGTACTGAACTGAAGCACTTCATGCTCAGGAGCTTCCTGGCTGGAAGTTTAAGTAATGTTCACCTTGTCACCATCAGTGCATTTTGTCAGAATAACCTACTCTGTGAGCTCTGATTATACTGGGCAGCCAACTACTTTGCAACTGTTAAAATGTTTCTTTCTCTATCTGGGAACATAGGCAGGGGAAACTGCATCAATACATCTTGGCCTTGGATGCCCAACAAGCCTCTGCCCCCAGAGCCCTAATACTGTTATATGACATTAGTAGGAAATTTTGCCTTGCATGTCTCATAGAAAAATGCTACTGACTTTGCTGTGGGTCAGCATGTGGGACAGTGCTCCTTCCCATTTGTAAGGATCCCGGCCCAGGCCCTGTAAGAGCTTTGTAACAGGGCCATGGAGAACAGAGAGGGAGTTTATACAGGAGCTCCTGTATTTGGTGCCTGTGCTGAACAGTTACTGATGTCTTAGAAATAAAATGCCTGTTGTATCAAAAGAGATGTAAAAATAATTTTTTTTCTCAAATAGACACTGCTGCCCAAAAGTGCTCCCCAAAAATTGTCAGTAGGGAAACATCAAAGCTGGGGTATCACTCCTTCACCATTCCAAGTCAGCTGCAAGGGGATAACTGGTATTGAAAATATTGGATGCAAAATAGATATCTGATAATTGGATCCATCCCTGTCCATGGTCTGTCAGGATCCTTCAAGGGCTGAGCAGTATTTCCCATCTCCCACCCCATGTCACCAACCTTCCCATTAGGTAAAGAAGTCTAATCTCCAAGAGAACAGAAGTGCCCTGGCATTCAGACCTGGCTGCCTGATTTGAATTTAGATTATTTCATCAAGGTAATAACAAGATCTGGGACCCAAATCTGCTGGAATAATTTAGAAAGCCATGTGAGGTCACTGTTGCTTCTTACAAATAGAGCTTAGACATAATTTACCTGGCAGTAACTTGACCTGGAAGAGAGAGGTTTATCTTCTTGGCATGCTGAGTCTGAGTAGCTCGACAATCTCTACATAAATTTGAGATCTTTCATTCTCCAGCTGGTTGTTATTACTTATAATCTCTTAATGCAAAAAGTATTCCTTCCAGGGGCCCCTTTCTTTGCCTTTCTTACCTTTGCTTTTTTTTTTTAAAAAAAGATATATCGCATGTCAGTTTGCCTTAGGATCTCAGGCCCATGTCCTTGAAATCCTAATTTGGTCAGTACACCTAAAACTTTTGTTATGTTTTAGGTGTCTCTTCAATTCTAAGTGTTTCATTGTATTATAACATGCAATTTTCTGGAAAGATTGAGACCTATATTGAAAATTTTGCGTTGTGGGCATACCCCATAGCTTTGCTTAGAATCCCTTTTGTGAGGAGATTACAAGCAGAACAGCAGAATTGCAGGATTACTGTAGAAATGGGGAAAATTGTTGCAGATTCCTGAGAGAAGCCTGGTCCTGACCTGTCTGAGGGTAGTTATGGTGCAGCTCTTACACATCACACTCCACTCCTCTTTGGGTGTTTGAGACTGGCAGGGGATTGCTGTCTCCCCTCTCTGAGCCCTTCTCCATGTCTTGGGACACACTCCCTGTCTCTTGTCCCTTCCTTGGTGGCAGCAGGGACGAAGCAGCTCCTCAGCTGCCTGTCTGATGTCTGCAGTGCTGCCCCTTCTCCCTCACCCACTGCTGACACATCGGGGGATTTCTGCTGCCCTTCAAACCTCTCTGGCTGCTGGAGCATGAAGCACCTCCTCAGCATTTCCATGTTCTAAGAAAGGGTGGTTTCACTTCCTTTTGGGGTTTTTGACTTTTCTTAACTCCAGGAGCACAGCCCACTGTGGGTTCTGCTTGCTGCTCCCTTAACCAGACAGAGTCAGTGCAAAAGATCTGCCTTGTCCTCATGACCAAACACTGTGGGGAGCCTGTGCCACCTCCACCACTGTGCAGGGAAGGAGGGAAAGACCAGATCAGCTGGAAATGAGCTGTGCCTCTGGTGTCTGCCCAGGGCTGGCAAGAGTCACTGTGAACCGGCTTCTCTGTCTCATCCTGGTCAC
This sequence comes from Melospiza georgiana, assembly GCF_028018845.1. Taxonomy (NCBI): domain Eukaryota; kingdom Metazoa; phylum Chordata; class Aves; order Passeriformes; family Passerellidae; genus Melospiza; species Melospiza georgiana. The sequence continues at coordinate 15,339,724 of NC_080430.1, forward strand.
CCATGGTCCCACAAGCATGAGATGGCTGCTCCTGGCTGTGCACCAGAGCTTCCCTCTGGGAATCCTGCAGGCATGGCCCATGGCCAGGGCACATGCAGGGTGAGTCCCAAAGGACTGGGATGCTGGGAAGCCTGGAGGGGTCAGCCTGCCATGGTGCTGTGTAAGACCCAGCCTGAGAACTGGAAGGCAGCAGATCCCTGGTGTCCTGCCTCATCTTCCCTGTTGGAATAGAGTCAGTGCCCTGTCTGGCACCAGCCCTGGGATTAGAGCATGTTGACCAAAATGCAGCCACCCTAGAAGGGAAGAAGCAAGAAATGGTGCTGCAGAACATATTTGCATCAATAAAATGTACTGTAATAAAAACATCCAGTTTGATACATTCATTATAGTTATTGCCTGTCCCTCTGCTGTTTCTGACAATATTTGCTCTTTTCTTCTCTGATTATCTGGACCCCAATCATTACCAGCACCCTTCCATTATTACTGAACCTCATTTTAGCAACGTGACAAACAAGAGCAGTCTCAGAGATGCCAGTTTTAACATGACTAAACCCTCACCCACACTTTCAAACTGGGACAGCTGAAAAAGAGCTTTTATGTAAGATGATGCAGAGCATTACAGCCATCCCCATCAGGTGTTAGCATTTTTTTTTTCATTTTTCTTCATCTTTGCCTCAAGATGTTGCAGTTTTAGCTTGTATTTGCTTTTTTTTCCAGCTCATGACTCCACGTGTGGCTGGAAGGCAGAGCTGGAGCAGGCTGTGCTGATGTGTGGTGTAACATTAGTGCGGGGCTGTCGGGGAGCAGACGGCATGTGACCAGGGCAGGCTAAACTGGGACATGGCACTCACATACCGCCTTCCCTATTTCTGGCTCTGCCCCGGGCCCACGTTCTGCCACTCCCTCTCTTGCAGGGCCAGCACAGCAGCCAGGGCCAGCAGCCAGGCCCCGGGCTGGGCAGGAGAGGCAGGTCTGTGAGGAACAGCATCGACCATGAAAGGGGAACCAGGGAGGGGACAGGGCTGGAAACACTCCAGGGAACCCAGTCCCACTGCAGAAGCTGAGGCATTTCCTGCTTCTCCAGCAAAAAGAAACACTCAGCCCTGCAGGGAGCTGCTCTGTCCCCTCTGGCTCCTCTGCCACTGCTTTTGGTTTTGCTGTGAGTTTCTCAGCAGCTCTCCCCACAGCCTGCCACCCCCAGCTCTTCCTCCCACTGCTCATCAAGTGACTGAGATGGATGGAAGGTGGAGGGACACTCCTGGGGAATTTATCCAGCCACCTTTGAACTGTGCGAAGTGTACAAATTCAGCAAAGTTTAATCTGCCCCTGAAAGTTGCAGGTTATTTTTTATTGGAAAAGAGATTTAACTGAAAATGCAGGACTATGTCTCCTGTTGGGTTTTTACCTATGCTGAGTTAAAATGTGTTACATGGAATTTTACTTTTAAATTACAGGGCAGTTGTCACACAAAAGGGGCAAAATTTCATTCTCCTAAAAGCTACCTACAGACATCTGAGAGCAGTGCTCCTCCTACAAAACCTGCCAGAGGCCTGAGTCTAAAATGCACAAATTTACAAGAGGTAGAAAGCAGAAATGAAACTTGCTCACCAATCCCCACTGCACAAACTGCTAAAAAAAAAAGATTGTTCTATACAAAACACCTATTTAGGTGTCATCTGCCGTTTCAAATATTACCAAAACACCTTTTTAAGGCTGTTCTGATATTGCAGCTATTATGGCTGATGACAAAAAAGGGTGGAATAAAAGCTCCTCTCCTTTGGTGTTCAGTAAGTGGCTCCAGAAGAAGCAGGTACTGCTCCCTGCCTACAGGTAACTTGTAAAATCTTTAATAGGAGACCAAAGAGTGAGAGCCTGGGCCACAATACTGGCTGCAGGCAGCCTTCTCCTGCCCAGCCAGGGAACCCATTAGAGCAGGCAGAACATCAGGGCACAACATCTGCCTGGATTTCACAGCCCCTTCAGCCCAAACCTTCAGCCTGAAGTTCTTGATCAAAGGCCTCCCCAGCCCCGTCCCTCTTCCCAGTCCCTCTCCCTGCTGGCCTCAGTCTGCTCCTGGCACCAGCCTGGTTCCCTTTTTTTCCCCCAGTTTTCCTTCATGGTCTGTATATTCTTTTCTTTCCCCTATAAATCTCTCTTGCTGTCTGTGACCTACCACAGAGAAAGAGGTGTGTCTCCCACAGTCTCTCCCCTTTTCCTCATCTCCTACCCAAATTTTTGTAGCCCCAGGGAAATGGCACTTTCTGCATCTGAGCTGCTTTCCCCCTGCGCATTATCTCTGCCCAGCTTCTGCTGGGTCCTCCCTCTGGCGTCTCCTGATCACCTCCCACAACTGAGTCCAGTTCCACCACTGCCTCCCTGTATTTGGATCTGCTTCAGAGAAACCTCTGCTGCCTGGAAGCAGCATTAGACTGAGGAGGACCCAAAGCAAAGTGGAGGTTTGGATATTCCTCCTCTCTGAGCAGATAGAAAGAAACTGCTTAGCCTGCCCTGTGAAGAACCCCTCCATTGCCCTCCCTATGGGCACTTGGCCTAGTAGAGAAGGCTTTCCCTCTTGAGAGCCTCTCTCCTCCTCTCTCCAGCTTCCTCTTTGCCTCTGGCTTCTCATATTCCTCACCAGCCACCAACCATCGCCTCTGCCATCCTCCATGGGCTGTGTGTGGTTTGGCAGTGGCAGCATCACCTACACTGTCACCTCTTGGTGATGCTGTGCTCTGGCTGCCCTCTGCACCTGCCCAGCATCACCCCATACCTGACACACACACTTTGAATCCTGCTCTTGCTCTTTGACTCAGAACAGACACCCACCAAGGTGGCAGGATGTGGAAAGGGAAAGGAGATTATCCTCAATCCCCACCTGGTCTTCCTCGTGCCAAGTTTTCTTTTCCTTTCCCCACGTTATTCCTCACTCCATCACAGATTTTGTAAGTTAACATGCCCTGATTTGATTTTTCAATTCACCCTGAGAGGCAGTAGTTCATCTCCCTTCTTGATCCTAACTGATTTTATTTTCTCAGGATTTCTTGTCACCTTTTTAGAAACCTTTCCTGCTCCCTCCAGCTTGGGCTTTTCTGTCTGCCTGTGCACCTGCCACTCTAAGGACTCCTCCCATTTTCCCCCTCCCTCTTGCATCTTATGCTCAAAGGCATATTAGATTAGAAGAATTGGAGAAGCTTGTGACTTTTAAGTTCCAACAATGCTCTGGTCTTGGCAGATTCCAGTGATGTTGTCACAGATGAATCTATTGCCTGGGAAACTGGAGCACCCCACCTGCGTCCTGCCCTGCCCTCAGCAGTGACACACACTTGGACTCAGCTGCCTTTGATGTAATCATTCCTCCAATATGTCTCTGGGCTTATTATTTATCCTATGCACCATTCCCTCTTACCTTTTTATTTCTGACACTGGCCACATCTCTCCTGCCATGCTATCCCCCTTACCCCCACATTAGCACATTAGTTCTTAATGAACTGAAAGCAAAAACTTATGTGTCTTCATAAGTTTCTATTATAGTGCTTCTTTCTCCAGTGGAAAAAAACAGAGGTGACTTGAAATTGAATGAGTTTTTGTGTTTTCCTCTGCATATTTGTAATCTCATCTGGAAGAGCACTTAAAAAATGTTGCAGAGGATCTTGTTATGACTAATACAATTCTGTCATGCAATTAGCACGAGACTTATTTAATAATCTAGTCTTCAGAGAAAAATTGCCATATCAACAACATTTATCAACCCCCCCATAACAGAAACCACCAAGGTACCAATCCATCTTTTCCCTTCAGTCACTTGATACTGTATAACCTCTGTTAAATGCAGCACACCTGCTTATGTGAGCCCTTTTCTTCTTCAGAAATAATGGTTAGCCACACCACTCAAGAAAAACAACCCAGCCCAGGGGCTCTAACCTAGCAACATTTGGTGTTCAACGTTTCAGAGGAATGTCTAAGCTTCACTTTCATGAAATAAGGTAATTTTTTTTCCTGCCTCTACCCAGCAATGAGGTTATGTACTTAGGGAGAAAGCTTGCCTCTCGTGTAGTGTTACAGTCCCTGGCATAAATACAGGTACAAATCTCACTGTTACCAGTACAAGGACTTAATGTTTTTGGTTTGACTGCTGCAAAAAGCCACCAAAGCCTAATCTGAGTGGAAAGCTTTCCCTTGCCCCTCCAGTTTCTGGTGCTGTCTGTCTTTCATCTCTCTCCTTTTGCCTGCCCAGAGTGGGCTGGGTGTGCCCAGCATCGCCTGCAGCATGGAGAAACCATTTCTAATTAATCTTTAGCAGCATGGTGTGAGCAGCCAACTGAACTTGTATCAGGAATCAAAGCAGTTCTGTATGCCATGACTCTGGAGGAGAAACACATGCTGCAGTAAGTACAGGTCTAAAATAATAGACACTGGGGGGAAATAAAAAGCACGTCAGAGTGTGGATTGTTAAGCCCTCACAGTCAAATCCTGAGAGGTCTTTAGCCCTCCTAAAGCAACTCCTGTTGGCTTCAAGAGGCCTCCAGGTGCTCATCTCCCTTCAGGATCTGTACACAGGGCTTTTTTTTAATGAAAAGATCTTCACTGACTGGTAGGAGAATGAAAGGGCTTTGAGCACAATAAAACATTTTCCCTGGATTTGTGGAGCAGGCAGCACAGACTGGGGTCATAACAGCAGTCCCTGCTCACCTGGAAATTGGGGACACAACTCGTGGTTCTGGGAATGTGGTGCTGCTTCTCAACTTGCTGCAGTGAAACAGCCTGTAAAATGGGGAACAAAAAGAGCTGCTGTCAGAAGGGCTGGTAGGTAGCAGATGCCTGTGTGGATCTCTGGAGAGAGGAAAATCTCTTAATTCTGATGGCTTTGAGCTCCTGACTCTTCAACAGACTGCATACTCTAAACCCCAAAACTTGCATTGAAACAAAAGACACTTCCTTGTTTCCATGTGGAGTGCAGGGGGTCCCATGACTCTTTCCAGGGAGGCAAAGTGATTGCTAATAAAACAGTATTTCAGTGCTCATGCATCCCACAAAGGGCAAGTAGTATTGTTATTATCATTATTATTACTGTTATTATTATTAGACATTGAACAGAAGTGCTGTAACTCAGAGTACTATTTTCAGTAGTTCCAGCTCTGTCTGCAGGACACCTGCTCTCCATGGTGATTTCAAGATAGCTCCTCCTCTGTTGTTATTGGCTTCATACCAAGAGCCAGCAAAGCAAAAAATTTTTCACTTAAGCCCAAACTTACTGTTCTCCTGTCAGCTTCCCCATAATGTATTACTTCACCATGTCCTTTGACCTACTGCATTTCTTTATAGAGAAATATAATTAATTTTGAGACACAGCTTAGCTCTGGGGTTCAAAACAGTTTCATGTGTTTACTCAAAACATTAATTTTTCCCTTCTTTTTTAATTTTCAGGCAGAAAAGGTTATGAGAATTAAATAAAGCATTGCTCCTTCCAAGAGCTCCAAACGCCAGCATGGCTGGAGGAAGCTGATGGAGGGAGGAGGATGGAAGGGACAGAGGTGGGGCTTTCTCAGCCAGAACTCAGGAGCCAGAGCTGTTCCTGGGAGCTCAGGCAGACACCTCTGCTGCACAAATAACCAGTGGTGTATGTGAGGGCGGATCTCTGCTGATCACTCTGAGCTTTGAGGGAAGATTTGTTGACATGCTGAAGCTCCTGCTGCCCACAGCTACACCATCACCTGCTGCTCCCAGGCAGGCTCCCCCATGGGGACAGCTCAGCCTATCCAGCAGCATGTCCCAGGGATCCAGGCAAAGAGCAGCACCTTTTTCTCACAAAACCAGGACACAGATGGGCTGTTAAAGTGACCTGCCATCCTCCTTGTTCATACATTCATTCATGAGGATTTGTCATATGAATGATGACAAATCTTGTCACCAGCAGAAGGTCTTGTCACACCAATAGCACTTTCTTCATTTGTGGATTATTGTCCCAAGACTGAGGTGTTTCTAGAAGCCATGAAGGACCCAGTTAAGCCTCTTTTCTTATCTTTTTTTTCTGCAGCAGAATTGCTTACCTTGTAGAACACACTCACAGTCCATCTGAGAGCAGGTGCTGCAAATCCAACACGTGGGTGCTGCTAATCCCACAGGAATTATTTTAGGGAATGGAGGGGGAAGGGAAGTTGCATATAGGTATAGGAATTAACAAAAAATCCTCATAAAATTTTAGCACATTTCTGAGGCATCCAGAGCCACCCAGCACCATAAACAATCAGTAACTGGAAAGAGATCTATTTAGTAATAATGAGAGATGCACTTGGCATCTTATGTTCAAAGGCTTGTGAGGTTTCTAGTCCTTACAATTTCAACAGTAGTCCCATATCTGATGCTCCACAGAGAGCCTTGATAACCCTTTGCAAGGCCAGTCAGCACCTTTGAAGTCAATGCTGCCACAGTAATAGCTCTGAAGATCTGTGCTGGCTCTAACCTCGCTGGAGGAGTGTTACCATCTATTTTGTAACACTCAGGTTCTTTGAACTAACAGCACTCCCTGGGCTTACAGCACCTGACACGTCTGCTGCCAAGCTTCTTTGCTTCTTTCTTACTGCTTCTCCAAAGCAAAGTCTCCCATAACTTCATTTTTTTAATTGCTTTCAATAGAAAAGAAACCCAAAAATCCTGGTTCCACAATAAACTCAATGTTTAACTTCGCAGGAATTTTACACAAATAGCCCTGCTGGGATTGAAGCAGTAACCTTTTGCTGGATACTTGTGTTTGTACATCCTCTTGGTTTAATTCATTTTCCTCAATGAGAGTGAAAACACACTTCCTGAAAACATACTTACATGAAAACTAGCGGGAAAAAGTCTACATTTAATATCAAGCAAGATGCAAAACTAGTTAGAAAATGGACTGTGGGCTGTTTTATTTTTTTTTTAAGTCAATATTTCATTGTCATATTGGGAGGATTAAATAATGTTCAAACAAGGTTTGTCACAAATCTGGCACAGACTAGGCAAAGGCAGAGCTCCAAAGCTATTATGAAAGCCATAGCTGGCATTTAACATCATGCATCACCTATGAAAACAAGAAACCCCACAGCACACTCTGATCTAATCATGATACATTTGACAGCTGAATGCCAGAAAGTTCTCTGCTGTTGCTTAATGCACTATGGAATATCCAAATGGTAGAGTGACCCCTGCCCAGGCCTGGCCTGGGGGCTCAGCTTTGAGGCTGTGGGTGAACCAGGCTGTGCTCACCTGGCTGTGCAGGATCTGCTAAGCTGTGTGAGACTGCGCACCAGGCCAAACTCACCCTTTGTTGTTTTGAGCATTTGGGGCACAATGAGAATTGAACTGTTCAGTGCTGGGTGCTCCTACAGATCCCACTGTGCCTTGGCAGTGCTCACCCCTCCCATGCTGCCCCAGAATGGAGAACCTAGCACAGAATTGAGCTGCCAGACCACATCACAGGCAGTCCTTAGCAGGGGCAGAATAAAAGCAGTTCTAGAGTAACTGGTTGTAGCCAGGGACAGGAGAGCAGCTCACAATGCAGTGAACAATCTCTAGATTTTTTAATCTAAATATCCATATCATTATGACATCTAATAAAGAAAGGAAACCAATAGTAATTTATTTGAAGTGTTAAAGCCTTTTGAGTAAACTAATTCTCCAGCCTGTCAAGCATAAGTCCATGTAGCCAAGATTCACTACTCTTTGGTACCCAAACTAAGATAAATGATCATCTTGTCCACAAGTCATCTTTATACCATTTCCCACAGGAAGACAAGGTTTGAATCCAAATTGATTCTAAAACCCCCTGAGCTATGGTCAGAAATCAAATAGATGTCAGTAAAAAGCACTTAAGAGGGAAATGTCAAATGCAAAAGCTACCAACAAACAAGCCCAGCCTGTGCCCTCATGAAGAGTGACCTGCCAGGCAGTGCAGGCTGCAGAAAGGGACACACAGTTTTCAGAGATCAAGCAACTGTTTGAATGTTTGGTGTTGTCTGCCCACAACAAAAGAGAAGGCAAATGCCATCCTGGGACACACACACCTGTGAGTGTGTTTCATGCAAATCGTGGAAGAAATTACTGTGCTCTAATTGGCACCAGTGCATTCTCTGTGTAGTTTGGTGTCCAGTTCACAGCATCATGTGTTAAGGAAAAGGGATGGTCAAGGGCCAAAGAGTCTCATATGAAAGCCCAAAAGTTTAGAAGATGCAATCCAAGACAAAAGGCTGATGAATTGGGCATTTTCTGTGTGGAAATGGGAAGTTGAGGAAAACTTGAAACTTAGGTGTCTACCAGAAACCTGACTTCTTTCCTCCCATTATGAACTGGTGATGTGAAATATTATGTCTTCCACTCTCTGCTTTTGTTTGGTAAGGTTTGGTACAGTAGGACTGTGCAAATTTGGACCATGTGTTAGGGAATTTTCAGATCTTTTCTCTGTCTGAGCCAGAGCTTCCTCACATCAAAGTCCTGCAAGACTCCCCTCAGGATCCAGTTGTTGGGCCAGCATTCATCACAACAACTCCTTTTGGACATACCCAGTTGTCTGGGATAGTGCATGGCTTAGCCCTGAAGTGCTGCAATGAAGCTGAGATGAGCTCTGGGACACGATGGTTCTTGGTCACAGCACCAGTGTGAGGAGTGACTGCTGGCCCTTGGTGACACACCTGGACACAGTGCTGGAGGCATTTCCAACATGGGCATGCTCAGTGTGCACCTGCCAGGGCTGCCAGCTGTGACACAGAAAACCTGCATCTTCCTGGACCAGCAGCTGGACTCAGATGGCACTTCCTAGGGGAAAATGGCCAAAAGCCTGTGGCCAAGCCCCTGAGCTGTGCATGCTGTGAGCAGAGGAAGAAGAATTGTGGCAGTGGAGTGTTTATTAAAGCACATATAACAGGGGCACCCACTGCATGGATAAAGAATGACATCATGCTGCAGTGACAGTGCTGGGCAGGGTCTGGGCTTTCTGTCTGTCCTACAAGAGAGAGTCCCAGACTGAAGCCTGGGACATCCACAAGCCCACCCTGTTGATGAACCAAGGGCAAGGTAGTGCTCAGCAGGGCTGGCAGCAGAATGCACAAAAGAAGGCCAAGGAAGGCAGCAGAACAAGGGGAATGGCTGGGATAGGGGCTATTTCCCTGTATGTTACTGCAGCCACTTGTCCCTGCAGGCACTGCCCCCGTCCCCTGCTGGAGCTGTCATCACCAAACCCGCAGCTCACCCAGGGTGTGGAGCTGGCACGGACCCCATCGACCCCAGATCCTGTTTCTGGGCTGCACTGACCAAGAGGGCAATCATGCACACTTCCTTCCACATTTATGCAAAAAGCATCCACCCCACACGTATTTCCACTGTATTTGAGGCCTTGTGAAATCTTGGCAGAAGTGGATGGATTTTGCCCAGAATACACAATTTAGTGCTAATTATCTCTTCCTGCTGGGCTTTAGAGCACAGAGCTTTCAGTTCAAGAACAACAGCTACAAGAGCTAATGGATTGCTCTGTTACCAGGAAGCAAACCCTTTGCAGAGCGTGGAGGATCCTGCCCGGCTGCAGGTCCCGGGGAAACTCTGCAACAATAGGAGGATGGAATTCATTAACTCTTCAGGGAAGGAGAGCACAGCACCAGCATTGTAATTGCCTTCCGCTGGTGCTGCTGGGGAGAACATCCCAACACAAAAGAGCATCTCACCCCTCCCAAGGCACAGAAAATTATGTTGTAAATGTAGAAAAAGAAAATTCCCCTCGTTGGGTCAGTGAGAAGGTGCAGAAGAGAAAAGGATGAACTGTGGTTGTGATTCATTCCCTTCCATGTCACATAAAGTCCATATTTTCTGGGAATGAGTGTACAGGATATGGATTAAATTGTTGCTTTCCAAACCCCACTTCCCACGTGCACTTATCTCACATCTAGAAAGGCCTATGGGCCTCTCTGACTGGGCTCCACTGACAAACACTCCCTGAGACAAGGAAGAGACTTGCTCCACTCTGCTGGCAATTAAGCTGCAGGTAATGAATTAACAGCATATAGGAGTCACACTGAGAGCCAATAATAATTTAATTCTCCTGCACTGGCAGTTAACCACCCAGCAGTAACCACCCCAGAGCTGCTCTCCACACAGCTGATTTTGGAGCTTTACAGACCCACATATGGTGATCATTTTGGTGATTCCAATGTTGACATGTAGCCTTAAGGAGAGTCCAAGGTACCTCCTAGCACAGTGAGCATTTTGACTGGTGGTGACCACGTCTTAGCTTTTCTTTCAAATGCAGTCTTTTGGTGTGGCTACTCACCTTCTCAAATATCCCTACAAGTGTAAGAAAAAAAATACCAAAATATAGAGCAGATGCTTCAGTACCTTGGACTAGATCCATTATTGACACAGGACCAACATTACACCCTTCTCAAAGACACTTTCTCACTTGCTCATATGGTGCACAGATGTAGGCTGCTGGCAGTGATCTCTAAAGCAATGTGGGCAACTTCCAGATTTTCAGGTACCCTTTGTCTCCATTTCTTGTGCAAGATTCTGGACAGTTTACTCTCATTTGTGTCTTTGTAGTTATAAGGCTAAAATATCCTTATTGTTGCTGCATTTTTGCTTCCTCTTGGAAACAGAGTGGGGGAAACACTGCTTTGATGAATGGAACAACACCCAGCACTGAAGGTGAGGAGTGGTGGCATTGTTGCCACAGGTCACCAAGATAATCCTGTGACCTGCCTGCCCAACACACAGAGGTTTTAGTGGCAGCTCTTCCAGAGAGCATGCTTCTACCCATGGGAAAGGTTTTCACAGCTTGGAATCATGATTACCACCACCAAAAAGTAAAAGGCTGTGAGACTAAAAGGAGTGAGAATAATTCTTCCTGAGCTGAGGAAACAGCCATACCAAGCCTGACAGCTCTTTGCTGGGACAGTTGTAAGCATCCTCCATCATGTCCAGACAGAATTCCCTGTCTGAAGAACAAGTTGTTCAGCACTAGTTCACTGGGAAACACCTAGGAAAAAAAAAAGGGAAACACCAAACTGATTCCAAGGAAAAATTTCTTCCTTGAAATGAAGATAAATAATTCTGCTGCTTTATAACTGGTGGTTTTACTGTGAGGTATTGCACAACAGGATTAAACAATGTTCAAGTATGACTGCATCCACTTCTATCTGGCTGTAATGTTTTCCTTAGCTCATTGTGTCTCAGACAAGGTTAGCTATGAAGAACAAAAGCCTTTTAGGTCTGCAGATTACATGCACATGAACCCCTCTCACCTGAGTGTGGTAACAAGCATGTGGAATACATATTGAACTCATTCTTCATAGTGTTTTTTCTCATAACATTTGGAATTCAAGTAAGCTTTGTATCTTAATAAATAAATATTGAGTTAATTGCATTAATAAACACAAAGCAAAAGGCAGAAAATACCCTTCCTATCCTGCATGTGGGCAGCCTCAGTTTCCAGCATGAGCTAGAGGATGACCATGGCCAGGGACCACGGGGTTAATCAGAGCAGCTGTCCACCCTGTCCACCCTGGACACCCTGGACACCAGGCCCCAGGAGCCCCAGCCTGGGCTGCAGAGGGCCCTGTCTCCCATCTCTCTGCCTGCTTGGCCTGCCCCTACTTCCACATTTTAGCAGGGGTTGCCATGCTCCCTTTCTGTCCAGGTGGTCTCTGCCTTAGTACCATCCCAAGAGACAGGAGAGACTTGACCTCCACACACCTGCTGCCTGCCTAATCCAGTGGAAAAAAGCACCATGACAACCCCACCTTTGAAAGAAAACCATTATTTACCTCTTCTCACACACTACACATAATAATGAAAGTGCTCCACCAACACTTTCATCACCCATCTTCTCACAGGACAAGATGCTTATCCTCTCTCCTGTATACTTTTTTCTTTAAAAACCAAACAAATAAAAAACAGTTGACAAACTGTTGATGAACAGTTAACAAATCTGAGATGCAAATTTCCACACGAGAAATAGAACTTTTGCAAAAAAATGATAAGCAGCTTGAAGCAGACCTTACTGGGGCAGACCCCAAGCAGGCCCAGGGATGTCCTTCTGCCTTTTGTGCAGTGCCTCCAAGCCCAATGCCCTGGGGGGGCTACAGCCATGGGACAGCCTCATCACACAGGCAGGATTTAATGCATTGCAGCAAATGTGTAGGAAAGCCATGGTCTGTGTTCCCTTCAGGCAAGGCTTGGGATCAGAGCAGTAAATCCAGGACAGCCCCTATTGCATGGGGTATCTGGAACTGAGCACCAGGCAACCTCCATATCACAGACAACATTCCAGGCCCATCCACAGGGCAGCAGCTTTGCTCTCCTGGAGCCCCCACACTTCACCAGCTAAGCATTACTGAAATTGGATCCCCCAGCATGCCTGTGGGTAATGACTTAGACCTACCTTTCCTCTAAAGATGGGGAAACAGGACCAAGTACAAAGATTTTTTTTTCCTGCTGTAGAAATGGTTCAATTGTTTCCATCCTGAATGTGATGTTTGTGATCCAGGACTTTTGCCTTCCACCTCATTTGCTCCTGCACATGGGAAAAAGCAGCACCTGGCTGTTTCCCCTGGCAGCTCTGCCTGTTGGCTTTGACAGAAAGGGACCAAGATCCACTCAGATGTCCACAAAAATTGTTGGTTTTTCTTCAGTAGGGCAGCACTGCTCACCCATGGGGAGGGGAAACAAGGTTATTTTTGGAAGCTTTGCTGACCTTCTGCTGGATAGCTATAAAAAAGCTTTTGTGGGGTCAGGTCTGAAAACACTGCAGAGCCATACTCTTAACTGGAAAGATTTCATACAGATACTGGATGAAAACCAGCAAGGCAATGTACAAGGATGCATTTCTTTTCTGTTGTCACAGCTGATGGAAACATCCAGTCTATGCTGGATGTTTCCAGACATGATGTAGGCAGCAGAAGCCAGATCTAATGAGATGCCTCAGCCCCTCCAGCAGGCAGCCAGAGGTCCCTGTGCCCAGGTGATCAGGGCCACCTCAGCGCCAGTGGGTCAGCATGCCCTTCCTGCCCAGGTGAGGGACATCTTGTTTGAGAGAGATCCCAAAACCTCCCAAGGAGCCTGATCTGCAGGCCCGAGGTCATCTCAGTGTATTCTTCCCAAGTTTGGGTGTCAGAGGCCCCTCCCCTGTTCCTTGTGCAGCACCTTGGAGTGAGAGCACTCGGCAAGGACGTGGTGCTGTGCTGGGGCTGGTGCTTCTCATCTCCTACACCACCAAGGTGCCACCATGGGACACAGCAGCAGCACAGGAGCATCTCCTCTGTCAAGGGACTGCTCTTCCCGCAGGATCAGAGACAGCTTCCTTCTGGTGCCCATGCTTGCTTATATCACTCATGCCCTCACTCCACCTTCTCCTTTTTCACAGGTCCTGAGACACTGTCTAAAGAGGAAAACATCCTCAACAAAAGGAAAGGGTGTGCACCAGTGCTGCTCTGAAATTCTTTGTGTCTGCTAGGTTATGGTGATCAACTACTGAGGTGACAATTGGGGGGATTAAATAGGATGTTGGGTTCCTTCTCCTCACGGGAATAATTTTACTTTTTGCGCGTGGGCAGGAGAGGGGCTTGAAGGAGTGCAGGGAGCTCTGTCCAGCTGCCCAGCACAAAAATGGAAAAACAGATTCTCAGGGAGAAATCCATGTTTTGGAGCATGCATGGACAGAAGGACCTGGGTACACCCCTGAGCCAGGGCAATGCCAGGCACTGAATTTTCCCTTTGCACTCTGTAGCTTCCCAACAGAGATGCTTGGACTTTATTCCAGGGTCAGACCCCCAAGTTTTTTCTTGTGTCTAGCTCCCAGTCCCAGTGTGATGACATCCTGCTGCCAGTGCCTCATTTATAAGCAAGGAAAAATCCAACCCATTCAGATTTTGAATCTGCTAAATGACTAATGGAGCTAATTGTGCCCTCTGCTCTTGTAGCAGCTTGAAAGCAAAAAAGAGGGGTTGACACAATAGGGCAAAGGACATTTTCTAGCTCTGACAATAACTCAGCAGCCACTTTTACATTGCAGAGACGTGCTGCCAGCAGCCCACTCTTACTGGGCTCCTACTCACCTTTGTAATTTACTTCAGATTTTGGCCTTCAGTCCAGTCTTAAGCAACACTGTTCTTGGCTTCACTCTGGCACCTATCAGAGCATACAGAAACCCTGTGATGAATAAAGCAAACCCAGAAAAGTGAATACCTGTAATCCAGGGCCTACTTTGTAGTTTTAGGAAAAGCAGCAGCAGGCACAGCACAGACATAGCAGTGGGAGAATTATTTTAAGTCAAACAGCACAGGAAGAGGTTCTTAGCTCAAAACAAAAACAATCTGCTTGCACCACAAAATAAATTAAGCTTTTAGCAGTAGCTGGAAGTCACACATGCAGGGAACAAAAGAGTTCATTTGCACAACACGGATTACTTACATTTCAGAGTAACCAATGTCAGTGCAGGACTAAGAGCAGAGCAAACTCAGTAGTCCGGGTTTAGCTATGAGCTGTTACTGCTGCTGACTATAATGAGAGGGAATTTCCTGAATTATTTCTCAGCACTGATACTGGGATATGTGTCTTGGACTAATAAGTTGTACAGGTTGTTTCTTTTTGGGAAATCAGCTTAAAACATGTTCAATGCCTGCATTGCACCAGTCTAGAAGGAGAAAATCCACCTCCCAAAATCCCTTTCTCTTGCTTTGGTGTTACTTGGGGGACTGATTCAGCTGAAAAATAGTCCAGGAAAAATGTCTGGTTACTTGTCAGCTTGTTAAGGATCAGTCCTGATGGGGCTGTACTGGGAAAGGGCAGAGGATGGGAGGGTACTGGATTCTCCCTTCCAGCCACAGCAGCAACATGTACTAATACTGACTGCAATGGCTGCTGAATTGCAGACTTGAAGTTTGGAAATACAGTTCTCAGGAAGTTTAAACATCTGCTTCTGGCATTCCCAGAAGTGCACCAGCATCAGCATGCTGATTAATCCATTAGAGCCCACAGACCATCTCTTCCTTCACTTGTCTTGCTTGGGGAGAATGGCAAGAAAGGCTTAAACCCACCTAAAACATTTGGACCGAACTGCACACTGGTGTGGGAATAACAAGATAATTCATGATTATGTCCATGTTACAGCACTCATGAAGGACATATGAAACTTGCACTCACTTTTCCATTGAAATGAAGAGGTTTCAAGGCAGCACACTCCATTCTGGCCCTCCTGGAAGACAAAGACTCCATTGTTGGGTTAGTTCCGCCTTGCATGACAGAATCCTGTATTTGTTTGGCTGGAGAAGGGGCAAATAAACATGATTCTTAGCCTGTGATGGAGATGGAGGTATCAATCCTGTTGGCAGTGTCCCATATGGATAATGGCCAGACTGCAGTTAGCACCATAATTCAAGTTCTCCTGTTTCAAGGCAGTACAATTGTAAATCACTGATTAGACATTCATACTTGCACTTTTGTGTTTGTTTCTTTTATTTTATCTTTTGTCCTTTCAAATAACAGCATAAACAAGAGGGTGACTGAATGAATGAAACCCACTCTCACCTTTTCTATCTCTCTTGGCTGGACAAGCAGTGGCACATGCTGGGTGCAGTTCAGAAATGCACTGTAAGGGATGCAGTAATAGTTGTCTTTGCCTAGCAAGGACATTTCTTTGGTCCTCTGCCCTAGGAAGCCAAGTTCCAGAAGTCAAGCAAAGATTTCACATCTTTGACACATCACCTTCCCTGCCAAAATTGGCCAGGCATAATCATCAGGTCAAAATGTAAAGTGAGAGAAGGGGACAAGCAGCACAAGCTCACAAATACCACTGCTTAGGAGATCAAGGCCAAAAACCAGGGTAGGTGGTTACAAGATATTTATAGAAAGGGAATGGTCTTTCACAAGGTTATTTAATTTATTTCTGCCTCTTTTTTTTTGGCTGAGAAATATACAATTATCCTAAATTTAGAGCACCTCAGAGATGATACAGCAGCATTCTTCCACTCCTTGTCACTGCTGGTCATTCAGGAGAGCATCTCCATGAGCTGCATGACACTGATGCATCTTTTGGGGGAGCAAAGACTGCTTTCCACAAGGAGAACTGGATATCAACATGCACTCAGAAAACTCCATGTCAGGAAACAATGTGTCTACAAATCTGAGCAGAAAGATGCCATAATGCATTTCAGAAACTACAGGAGAGAGCTCAGGTAGTGGATTACAGGAAAGGCTAATTTGTGAAATACAAGGGTATTAACCATGAGACATCCCAGAGGAATTTGAAATTTGTGCTTAGAGGGAAGTCCATGACTGGACCATGGTGCAATGGTCTGTTTGAGGCAGATCTACTGCAACAATGAACCAGGCTGCCTCCTGTCCCAGTGTTTCAAATGCTGGCTCTTCCAGCAGCAGAGTCACTGGAACACGGCCACATGAGAACCTCATTTACCCACAGCAGCAACAAGGGATGCACAAGAGTTTGGGTGGATTTGGTCTGTGGGGCAAAGCTGACAGAACTGGGTAGCAGAGGAGCAGAAGATGTACTTGAAGAGCAGCTTTGAAATACAGTTTAAAAACAAGGAACATAAATAGTCTTTGACTCATAGATGGTTCTTGTGACAAAATATGTGCATTATTTTTAACATCAAATTTTCCAGCTATTTTCAATTAGTTTTATATGCAGTGAGCTGAACAGATTCAGATTTCAGTGAATTAAATGTATTTCCACTCTTAGAGAGTAAGCAATGCAGTAATGTAAATGGTGAAGCAAACTAGACTAAATTAGAAGCTACTGTAAAGTAGAGATTAAGTTTCTCCTTAATGTTGAAAAATCAGAACACTTTCATAGCAAGGGTGAAAAAGCAGATCCTACAATGGTTTTACTGACCTAAGTAATCATGAGATGAGCAATTTCTGTAAAGAAGGATGGAACAATTTGTATTTTTAAACATACATGCAATTTGCTGCACTGAGGTGTTTTTTCCTCTCCACTCCTCTCCCCCGAGGATTGCAGGCGGAGCCTCTGCTGGAGAGCCAAAACACATGTCCCTAACAGGTGACCTTCACCCAAAACCTACCAGGAACAAGATGATGTATTGGACCAGCAGGAGTTACAGAGAATCAGCAAAGCTTTTATTCTTTCCCCTCTCTGAGAGCCACTGGCAGAACCTGAGCTCCTTCCAGACTAACAGATCCTCACACTCCATGTACAGCGGCAATCCCAGCAGCAGGGAGCAACAAGGCCCAAACACCTCTGGTTTCTGGGAACATTTCTGGAAGTAAATTGCTGGTGGCAACCAACCAACCAACCAGCCAAAAGTCCCACCAGCCCTTTTTTTTTGGCATCTGTTGACCCCACATATGACATTTTAACTGTGTACAAAATCTGAGACTGTTGGTTGGGCTGAAGAATTGGCCTCTGACCACAGAGTGAGGGGGTAAGTTTGTCAAGTGGTGTAGCTGCTAATGGCTGAGCTCCCCTGGGCTGCTGAAAATCACAGAAACATTCAGTTTGCCAATGTCCTTCAGAACAAACTGCATGCCAAAGTGAGACAGAAGGCTTTCCCATGTTAGAGTCCTCAGTTCTGTTCCCAGCTTTGTCTGAATAATCCTGTTCAAGTTACATTACCATTCATCAATTATTTTTTATAATATTTTTTTTTCCTCCTAACACAGGAAAACTCACCTTATAATCACAGTTGGAAAAGATACAGAAATGGTGATAACACTCATCACAAATGTAAATGGTAGAATTCCTTGTTTCTTGGTTTATAGAGTGCCTCTCCCTAAGCTTCAGGACACAACAGATTGGGAGACTAAAATGTCAGTAAGAAGCCAGATTTAAAAGATAAAAGAAGGATTTTAAAGACAATACCATGTTTTGGGGAACACAAGTCACTACTCAAGAATTTGTAATTTACAGGCTGAGGGGCAGCTTTTATCTGGGCTTGAGTAATGTAAGCCAGCAGCTCCTCCATTACTGCTGGCTTGTGCTTGAGGCTTTCCTTGGAGCTGTCTAAACTGGGGAAGAAAAGCTGACTTGAGGTCAGCTTAGCCAGCTTGCCTTGATGGAAGCCCCTCCTATCTCTGCAACCAGAGCTGAGATCATTTGCCCAGGTCACCCTTTAACTGTGGCCACTGCAAACACTGCCTGGCCAGCGGGGCAGCAGCTCACAACAAAGCACAGCTGGCACGACAACCCACTCCAGCTCCCAGAAGGGTCAAACCTCCCTCCCCCTCACTCCAACAGAGGAGTTGTGCCTTTTCTGATCACAAGGACTCAGAGTCTGTGCAAGTCTCAGCTCAGCTCCTGGCTTGGAGACGACCAGTGAGAGCATTATGCTCAGCCAGGGCAAAAGAAGTTGAGAAATGTCCCATTTCTCCACAGGAATGTTGTCCCATTATTGGATTCACTTGGTTTGAGAAGGGAGCAGGATTCCAAATACCCTTTTTGAGTATAGGAACTTGCAAACCTGTTGGGAACCCGTGTTTTTTTTTCAGGATTTCACATTATTTTCCAATTAACTTATCTCTTGAACAATTTGGTTGAGCAGATTTTATTTTTACACACTAAAAGAGCAAAATGCTCCCTCTATATCTTTGCAATATCTTACCTGTCATAAAAAATGTAGAAAGTTTCACAGAATTCAAGAGATCTGATGACATCCATGCAGAATTTGGCTAAAGAGAGAGCTGTTAAAGGGCAAGAGATGGGAATAGGACCCAGCCATCTTACATGCTGTAAGGTTGCTCTTTCTTTGGGCCCAAAGCTACAAGTGAGCAGGATTTCCAGGTAGAAGAACAGAAGTTCAGCAGGAATGACACAAAGTTAGTGTAGGCATGTTTCAGGGTTTTTTTGCATTTAATAATTTATCCCCTTTATTCCTCAATTAACACAGAATGTAAATCTTGTGATCATTACACAAAGCCTAGTTTACACAATGAGAAGCAAAACCCAAGGACAGACCCCAATACAGAAATGTCAAAATCTAAAGGCAGAATCAGAGGACTTGAGGCTCACTAGAAAACAAAAGGAAAGACCATAATGGCATTCTCAAATATGTATTCTAAAGATTACTTGCCACTGTTCTCATAATTTTTAAAGATCCTTTGGGGAGTCTGTCAGTGTAGAGGTAAGGCCTGAGAGAACTTTACCTCATTTTAGGTTAATACTACAAGACTTTCATATTTGGCAAGCTACTAGGACAAAGTGCCAGAAAAGTGCTCCTTTCATCAGCACATTTCATGTTTAGTCCAAACAACAGGTTTATTTTTAATCAGGTTTTAAAAAGCAGATTACTTTATGAAGCAGTGAATATATAACAATATATTGTTCTCCCTAGAGACAACATAGATACAATGTGTATGATAGGCATGATACACACAAATAAGAGGACTGTGTGACAGATTAGCAACCAGAGGCCATGAAAGAGCAGAGGGATAAAACAAAAGTAGTAGATTTTTGATCACTTTTGAGCGTTAATTTTGGTTCATCACGTTCTTTTGTGTGGTTTTTTTTTAGTGATAATCAGATTGTGCAAATATCATTATAACAACTGTTCAAGAAAAGTATGAACAATAAATGACAAAGCATAGACTTGAAAGATACTCTAATATTGAATTTCCCAGATGAAATATAGAGATTATTGTAGAAACAATTAAACAAGCTATTCTGCCAGGGAAAGATAAAAAAAAGTACTTTTTAAAGCACCAGACTGTGAACTGCAAAACACACATCAAAACCTCTAAGCAGAGAATTGTGTGCAGACTCACATCTTGGTAGTAAATAAATTAGAAAGAATCCACTTTGAAGAAGTGCCCAGCACAGTGCGGATTAAGCTCTTTTCTCTCTCCTCTTCCATCACCTTTCTTCACTACAGCCTCCAGGACCAAAATGGACTTTTCTCATCCTCACACCATTACCTTCATCTCTAATGGTCTTCTGCACCCTAAGAAGTATTTTCATTTCTCCCTTATAGACTTCTATGTTTGTTTGGAGTGTCATGTCCCGATCTTTCATTGCTTTGATGATAAAAGCCCCAGAGTAGCATTTTGCTGTGGCAAAAACTGAGCTTTTAGTAGAGTCATATTTTTTATCTTGGAAATAGCTTTGCTTTCAAATTGCCACTCAGTCTGGTGGCCACCGCCATCCCAGGCACACTTTGCCAGCACAAACATGGGCAAAGTGCTGCTTGTACAGCCTTTGGGTTTACCAGCAATAATTGCATTAGAATAATTTCCCTCAAGAGTGTGAGTACAACACTTGCTGGCAGTTGAAGTAATTTTTACTGAGTCTGAACAACACTGCCTTTTAGGGTAAATATGTTATGTTCTGGGTTGATATGCCATAGTGCATTATTCTACTAAAATTTAAGGTATTTACTGAAGCACATTGCAATTCCGAGATTAGGCAAAGTAACAAAACTTTTTCATTTCTTTTTCTAGCATCCATTAATCCATTTGGAATTCAATACAATTTGTAAAAAAAACTTTCAAGCTCACCATACAACTTTGCTGACTATTGCCGTGCTATTGATTACACACATGGATAGGCTGCTCCAGAAAAACAGCAACTAGACAGCAATGTGGCTATGGAGAATTTGGGAATGCCACCAAAATCACCACTAGGATGCCATATGAGTATTACTGAAAGAGAAGGAACAGGTTCTCTTCCTCAATGTCTCTTCAATGAATTCTCTGTTTTGCCTCCCTGAAGTTTTCTCTGTAGCTTTAAGTCCCTCTTTCATTTCCTATTAGATCAGGACCTCCTAAGGGTATTTCCCATCCCAGGGCCAAAACTTAGTATTTACTTCTGTAACAATGTTCCTATAGTTATTCTGTAACATATTACCCATTCTCACACAATTTGATTAAAGAGGACATACAACTGTCACAATTTTGCTACTACACTGATTTTGAGGTGGTGGTTCATTATATTCTGGAGACAGGTCAGTAGCAGAAATAAAACCAGTGCCCCAGGCACAGCAGGGCTGTCCCATGCTGAATTCCAAGGACACTTTTCTTTCTCCCAGCCTGCTCCCTGAGTGCTGTGCCAGGATGAGGGATGCATGGTGAGCCTGAGGAAGAAGCAGGCACAGACATCAGCTTGGGCACACAGGGCAGATGATGGACTTTTCATCTTGTGACTCAAGAACGGGTCACAGCACAGTGGAGTTTCATTAAAACTACACAGCTCATGTTCACTGCTCTTTCCCAACTTTCATTTATCTCTAAGGGACAGAACCAAAGGTTTTTTTTTTTTTTTATGTGAGAAACTTACTGTCCTTGAAACTGCTTTGCCATTAATTTAGAGAGAGGTCATAAAATCACAAAACCCACATGGCCTCAGCTGGGCTGCTGCTGCTCCCCTGGGGCCTGGACTCGGTCACAGCTGCCCAGGCACCTCCACACACACAGAGCTTCCTCACTGCTGGAATCTCACTGCTGGCACTGGGAATGGTGCCTACATCCTCTAAGCACCTCTGGCTTCCACATGAGTTTGCTCAACTAAATGAAGACACATCACAATTTCTGTGTTTTTCAAACAGGTAACAGATGATATAACAAAGTCACAAACACCAAAGACATTGCTGAGCTTGACAGATGCAAAACTCAGTGCACCAATCTGTTTTGAAGATAAAAATGTTAATAACATAGTGTAAGTAATGAATATAAATTCTCTCCCCTAAAACAATGACATATCCTGAGTAAAAGTTGCTTGGACTTTACTTTCTATCCAAATTACTGGCCTTCTATATTCAGCTGTCACTTACATGAGAAACCTTAGGTTTACCAAAATTCTCTGTTCTGCTACTAAAGACAATAAAATTTTCCTATTTCAGCAAATGTCTCACTGGGTTTATTACCACAAACATCTCGGAATATGAAAAATATGAAAATCTTAAAATAGTTTCAAGAAAGTGTGTTTCATTACCTAAAAGAGAGTAGAGATAGTTCTACCTGGGAGAAATTCTGAACCACCTGATTAACTCTGTTATGATAATAATTACGAGACAATATAATTAATGCAGCATAAATGGTTAATTTCTTCAAAACAGCTTTCACATATTTAGCTCAATGATGCTATGAAGGTAGACGTTTACTAAAAGTGCAGTATTAATACACTGTACAGCAAGATGCACAGGAAGTAAAATGATTACTATATGGGAGAAATCCTCTGTATGCATTAATACTGAGATAATAAGATTGAGAAATACTCAAAACTTAGGTATGTGAATATAAAGTATCTTACATGATGTTCGTGAACTCCCTGCCCCCATATTAATAACAGAAATTCCATTTTAGGTATCATTAAAGAAGAGAACTTTGCTTAAAGAACAGTCTGTAAACTTTGCTTGAACGGTAAAACATTGTAATCATGCATATATATTAAAATTTTCAAGCCTTTATACTTACATTACTGAAATGATATATCTGCAATGTTGGCATTGTATCTTTGTGAAGTTCAACAGCAAAAGATACATCAGCTTCTCCATGGACAACTTATTGCTAAGTCAAGAAAACAGTTGTAGACTTATTTCATTTAAAAATAGTCTTATTGAAAAATAGCATTGAACAGTACATTAGATAGGTACAGCAAAATAAAAAGACCCAAAAGAACAATGCACATGGTTCATTTGGAAAACTCAGTTGTTTTCCTGACACTGGTAAATCAATTCACTGATGTAGCAATCCCTGTGCCTGCACACAGTTCAAACCCCTCTTTCACTTCCATGCTCCTTATGTACCACTGAAACCCAGGACTGCCACTGAAGCAGGAGCTGTGTCTCAGTAACTTCTCACAGAAATAATCTAAATGCACTTTCTGCATTACCAGAATAATGACAGTAAGTCAGACTTGTTGATGCATTTTATTGTGAGATGGGGAGTCTGGTAAAAAACTAGAAAATGACCATGATGTAACAAGGAACTTAAAAATGAAGTTTCAGATTTGTAACATACATACATGAATACAGGAACAAATTGGCACAAAAATGTTAAACATTGTTCCCAACACTGTTTTATAAGATTATTCTAATTTGGCTTACTAAGGAAATGAGAGTTTTATGGTTAGACTAATCTCTTAATAAAACTGCAGAGCATCATGCTATTAGTCACACAGTGAATTTCAAAATTTAAGAGCTTTATATTAAAAACTGGGTAAAGGTAAAATGAATTGATTGCAATTGTAAAATTAATACATTCCCATTTTAATTCTTCTGTTCTACAGTCCAAGGCAAGTATAAATGTTAACATAACACTGTTAAATCAAATCTCAATGCAAGAGAACCGATTGTATCTCTACTTTAAATCTTATCAACTTTCCAAATTTTCATACTAAAATATATTATTGTATTAATACAAACTACAGTATTATACACTACACTGTGTAATAAATAAAGAAATATAAAAATAAGACACATAAATATAAAAGTTTTCTAAAACTAAAAAGGTACATATGTCAGTAAGAAGGGTATTAATACTGCCAGGTTTGAAGACATACAGTACAAAATGTTGCACAGATCTATAAACTAAAAGAAATAAAATAATACTGATAGGTAAAAATCAGCTAACATTGTTAATAAATGGGGTCCATAATAACTAACATTTGAAAATACTTATGAGCCAGATAACATGTCATGTATGTGTCTGAAATTAAAGTAAACCAATAAAGCAATAAAGCAGATTAGAAAATTTCCCTTGTAATTATTGTAGAGAAATTCTGCAAGTCAGGTATTAACCCAAAATACCACCAAATAATTAAATAATGAAATATACCAGTGTTCTTACTTCTCTGATGGCTGAGTGTTTTTTCCCCATGAATAGTTTAGAAGTTTGATACAAATCAACAAATGCTAGTTATTGTAGGCCACACATTGGATAAAGGCTGCTTAGAGCCTTTGTAATACTGATAAATGGCACTTACAGCACATAGGTCTTGCATAAGGCCAAAGGAGATACAAAGCTTCATATCAAATCCTTCATATCATTACTACATACTCAAAACACAATTACAAACACTGTTTTTGACAACTTTCCTGTCCTTACCAGTATTAACACTGTTAGTCCCTGCAATCAGAACTCAACGACAATCTTCTCAACTACATTTTTAACCACATGAGTAAGAAACTTCATTTCTTCTATCATCTTCTTCCTTAAGGCTAACAATACACTTTAAATGATAATATGCTCTACTACAACATCTAATGTCATAAACTGCTACCTTCTAGGTTGAATTTACAAAGGTAGCCAAGCACTGTTTGCAACTGCATTACACGTCTCTGCAAAAGGGAATTCTGTAGTGCAGAAGTTCTCACATTGTAAAACATAAGAAAATACTGAAGCGGATTTAGGAAATGTTTTACCATAAAAAAAAAAAATTCATATAAATCTCTCCCAATTGTACAGTTTAAAAATTAATCAACTTAAGAATGAAAATTAATACTGATAAAACAAACAATGCCAGATGCTTGTCTAATAATCAGGTTTCCTACAACCTGGTAAATCTTTGCTTCCAGAGTCACTGTATTTTTCTAATCTGCTTCATGTTATAAACTTGTTCCTAACTTTGAAAACTGTGTGAAAAATTACTAAGTTTGAGGTTCAGGCACACCTGGATTTCTTTTTTTTTTCTTTTCATTTTTTTTATATATATATTTTTTTACACAGTAGTGAACAGAAATCACAGTATGCAGGCTACTGCGTTTCCATGAAAAGCATGTATAATATAGAAGGAACTTCATTACCAATTTTTTTTTTTCCTTATAGAAAAAACCTAACATGTAAGCTTTATTCATTATTTTCTTCTGACACCTGCCCATTATTTTGTATAACTTCTGGTTCTGCATTGCTTGCTTGATTTACAACTTCATCATTCTTGTCACCTTCAGTTTTCCCTTCTTCCTCTTCTACTGCTGCTACTTCTTCCGCATCCCCTACTTCTTGTAGTTCCCTACATTCTTTTTCTTCCTGAAGTCCCTCTATGTCTTTTTCTTCCTCCTCCTCTTCCTCTTTTTCACTGAATTCCTCCTCCTCCCTGGTGAGGCTCTCCCTCTCATCGGAGTCGATCTGCGAGGGGGACGCCCTGGGCAGGGCGTGCTCGCTGCTCAGCGCCTCGGGGCCCAGCTCCTCGGGCTCGGCGCTGTCGCGCTCCTCGGGCTCCCTTTTGCAGTAGGAGTAGCGATGGTTCATGTGCTGAGAGTAAGAGCCTGAGTGGGAAAACCTCTTTCCACACTTGTCACATTGGTAGGGCTTTTCCCCAGAATGCAGTCGCATGTGTTCGATCAAATGGTGTTTGTGTTTAAATGCTTTCGTACAGATTCCACACTCGTGAGGTCTTTTACCTGTAAAATAAAGCACAAGCAGTTGGGCATCTTGTAGCAGAAGTGTTAAAATTGTACACTGCTGTTTTCACTGTAAAATGCTGTTGGTGAACTTATTAGAATTGATTAAATTTTATATAACAAGATGTTCTACTCCATGCATTAGCAGCCTGAGTCTCTTTCCTGAGCCCAAAGGCTGAAGGTGCAAGGGTACGTTGTCACAATCGCTACAGTAATTTCTAAGTTTTTCAGGAAAACTCATCATCTCATAAAGAGATTCTCATATATGTCTTTTAGCACCAAAAAGTTCAAATATAAATTAGAAAATGAGACATTTTTCTTGCATAAATTATTTTCAATTGAAACCATTTAAACTTTTCTATATTGATGGCAATTTAAAATTAGCTAAGCTTTTACATTAGTTTTGGTGTATGAAGTCCTTCCATGATACAAGTAAAAGGAAAATCATTCTAAAGTCTAGGCTGAATGCTTTATGTACAAAACTTGCTGACTACGCATGCATTGACGTGAAAAAAAATCTGTTTCACTCAGTGTGTTTCTGCTGTTTTACAGCTACTGTCTTGTTTTTAGTTTGTTATAAATGTATCAGGAGCCTAGCAGTGTTATTTTGATTTTGACATTTAAAGTTGTTACACAAAATGACTTTGCAGTCTTAGCTCAGACATAAAAGACAAAGGATAGTAAGACATCAGGTTTCTGGTCACACTACACCTGTGACCAGCACATCTATGTCATCTCATGCCAAACAAGCAACAAGGCAGATATTGCTCTCTCTTCCCAAGAAAGAAGTGATAGGACAAGAGGAAATGGCCTCAAGTTGTGCCAGGGGAGGTTTAGATTGGAAATTAGGAAAAGTTTCTTCACCAAAAGGGTTGTGAAGCACTGGCTGCCCAGGGAAGTGGCTGAGTCACCATCCCTGGAGGTACTTAAAAGACAAGCAGATGTGGCACATCTGGGACAGGGTTCACCAGTGGACTTGGCAGTGCTGGGTTAATGGCTGGAGTCAATGATCTTAAAGGCCTTTTCCAATCTAAATGATTCTATGATTTTGAATGTTACATTGAAGTTAAAACGTAGAGGAAGGACAATTCTGCTAGGAAAAGGAGGAGTTAAGAGAGTCTCAGGACAGGATAGGTATGAAATAAGATATCCTTAATGAATACAACTTGGGAAAATTGATCAAGACAAAAGAATTTGTAATGTTTTTAATTTTATATGTGATATAAAACTAAAATGTTAACATGCAGAAATATAATTAATATAATAATTCAGCTACTCTGTCAAGCAAGAAAGTAGAGCAGCATGAAGGGAGCAGCCAGAAGTTCTAAAGAGTTTATTTTATGGATATGGGGAAAGAGAAGATAACAGAGCCAGCAATAATACAAAACCCAATACATGTTTGGCAATATATAATACAAAACTCAATATATATTTGGCACATAATCAGTAAAAAAAACCCCAATTCTTACTTTAAGACATCACAGAAGAAATAAGAGAGCAAGAGGTATTAAAAATATCCTAAAGATACCAGAACCTGAGCCAAAAGGAACAACTCTGAGAATTAAAAATAAAAATCAAAGCCAAAAGGGTGTTCATTAGCAGTTAGATTCTATGTCTAATGAATAGCTGAAGCTGTTAACTTCAGGGCATTATAAATGTAGCCCAGTTGGAAAATCCTTCATGCCAGATATGCACACTGTTTTTCATGCACAGTATCAAATACACACACGATCCTTTTCCCCTCAGCTTTTATTTTTAATTTTTTCAAAATTTATAACCAGGCAAGGTAAATTAGAAGTAATATATCCTCATTTATAGGCTGTAGCTCACAGATGATTATCCACAAGCCAGATGCAAAAACTCCCCTTTTTCTATTTAGGGTTTAGGTCTAACAAATTTAAAGAAAGACAGAATTGCTGTTCTGTCAAACAAATATACAAAACCAGGTGTTTCTAAAGAAAGCTTAGCACAGGCAGTAAGGACTGCTACACTTCCCTACACCGCCTGAGAACTGGGTTCCAATTGAGATTATCAGTTACACGTTACCAAAGAAATAAGAATCAGAAAAGTCTTTTCCTGGTACGTACCTGTGTGTTCATACTTATGTCTCAATAACGAGCTGCTCTTCTGGAATATTTTGTCACATAAATCACATGCATACATCCCATTTTCTGTCTTTCTCATTTTTTTCTTTGGGGGTGTTGAATCAGAATCATTTTGATCTTCTAAATTGGATATTCCTTCTGAGCTAGTGTCTTGCCTTTCATCCTTCAGAAAAATTACAAAAATAGGTTAACTCCAATAAAAGAAGTCACTCACAGGAACTGAAGCTTCTATTCCCAATCAATTCCATAAATAGCCAAAAAAAATTGTTTAGACTTCCACAGTCACAGAAAACTCCTTTACTCTGTTGTTCTGCTTTGCAGTCCCTGCCACCATCCAGATGCAGATTTCCTCACTGGGACTGGTTTTAATCACATCCAAATATGACTGTTGGCCAGGTCTAAGCTATGTTGGCACTCTGTACTTTAGGGCCCATAAAATAAATGCAATATTACAGACCTGTAAAGCACTTCAGTAAGTGGGAGGAGCAAATTTGTCACCTAACTGCATTTTTCAGCTAATGCTGGTCACCTACCTTTTGCCTCTGAGATTTTATGAAGTTAAAAGACTGTTATTGCTGAAGTTTTCACAGAAAAGCTATTTAAATTACCATTCACATTTGCATATTTCACTACCATCTTCCTCATGAAACTACCACAAATACTATTTAACCCAAAATTTAGGGGACTTCAAGTACTTTCATTAGTAAATATTTTCAAAAATATAACTGCTGTGTATTTCTAAGCAGTTTAAGTGCTAAAGCTTCCCTGGAAAAGCACAGTATTTTCTGCTGACATCAGCAACATGTACATGTTACCCTCAAACTTTTAATACAAGCAGCCTTGTAACTCTTCAAGGCTCCTCAGTCTCTGGCAATACAGAAGCCTGAATAAAATGCTAGACCACCAATTTCTAAGATTTAAGTAGAAACACTCAGCCAGTTGCCTGTTCTGCCCTGTCCCTACCTTAATGTTCACAGGTGATTGTCAGGAGGACTGACCCCAATTAGATCCCATCTGGATGTACCCAGGGAGGAACAAGCCGGGATACAGGAATGGCAGATGAAGATAAATATCTCCCTGACTTTCAGCTGAGACTATATCTGCATTTTGTTTAAAGTGACATTACAGTGTCAGATGAATTCAGCTACTCTGCAAACCAAGGAAGCAGAGCAGCACAAAAGGAGTAACCAAAAGTTCCAAGGAGTTTATTTTCTGAATATGGGGAAAGAGGAGATGCAGAGCCAGCAAAAGACAAAAGTCATGTCTTTATTTTGCTTTTTGATCAGGAGCATTAGATGGTCTTTAGAATAGTGAGCACTAATGTCCTAGAAGATTAAATATGGGGAATAACTGAGCTGTTCATGCACAACAGTTTCCATTAGTCTGGACTCAAGCTGCCTGAGCTAACTAGCTTTGCAGAGGGCACAACAGTAACATCTATTACCTATTTACAATCAAGTCAAATAAGCCTGATAGCTTGTATTTGTATTTTTATTTAGTTCACCTTGATAGCTTTCTGTTAGTTCAGCAGAGGTACAGATTGAATACATCATACGTACATCATGTAGGAATATGGGGACCGAAGTACCTGATTTCCATTGGCTTGGATCTGTTTTGGTGGTGTCTCATGAACTGCAGGACTAACTGTAGTAGAGTATGTGTAAGCCACCTGTGGAATCAAAATGGTTTGCTTATTGGCAGCGAGAGCTCTCAAGCAGGGAACACTGTTCTGGTCAGCAATGGCAACAATTGTAGGTAACTGGGCAGTGACTGTAGGTATAGCAATATTTATGGGATTGGCACTTGGTGGGATTACATTTACAATAGGATCAGAGTCTGTAACACTGTTGTCCTTTTGTGGTTCTTTTTTTGCACAAGTTAAGTTCAAAGGTTCTTCTTGGACAGAATAAACACTGTTCTGGTAAACACTAGTTATGGTAGATCTTTCCAACAGTTCTCCATGTTGCTTTGGTAGCGAAAGGTCAAGAGGTTCTATTTGTGGCTCTTCTTGTACACCCTCTGCCGTGTACGTGTAACCCTGTGAATTTCTTGATGAAGAAAGGTTTAGTGGTGATGCAGATGGCGTGCTACTGTGTGAACCATTCAGAGTTGAAGCCCCTGGTAAAGTCTGAGATTTCGTTGTACTGCCAGGATTTTGTGAGTTACTTGTGCCGTTCTGGGGTTCGCTCACATTTGAAGTTGCTGCTTGATCATCGTTGTCTGTGGGGCTGCTTAATTTAACTTGTTCAGGAGAAGATGGTCCAGAAGACTGCACAGAAATCTGTCCAGCTTGCATTTTTTCAAACCACTTTTTTACCACATCCAGTGGTAGGTTTACAGAATCTGCTATTTTTGAAAGCTCTTCTGCACTTGGTTGTGCATTTAATGCATAATAGGCTTTTAGGAGCGACAGAAGGTTCTTTAAAGGTGGCTGACCGGGAGACAAGTTGTTCTCCCCGGTTTCTGATGGGACAGGGGACTCGGGTTTCTCAGCTTCTGCTCCACTGGGCTGGGGAAGCTGAGGAGGGCTTTTTGTTTCATAGTGCTTTAATTCTTGAAGTGCATTAAGATCTCCTGGACAGTCATCACAAAGAAGACAAGTGCTATCGTTGGTCTCTCCTTCAAAGTTCTTATCTTTCTCAGACTTCACTGTGAGATCTTGTGGTAATTTTTCATTTTTGCAACTATTTGTAGGAACAGAGTTTTCTTTTTTTAGATTTTGTGGAACAACCTGAAGTTGACTTGGCTGCTCCAAGCTGTAGTTGATGATAATTTTGGTTGTCCCATCTTGGTCAACCAAAGGAAGACTGATAGCTGAAATGAGGGAATGGCCAGCTTGTTGTATAGATGCATTGTTGATTGTTTCTTGTTCTTTGGATGCAAGATTAGCATGATTGTTTTCCAGTACTTGCCTTATTACATTACCATCCACTGCCACTTTTAGTACATTTTGAATGTCACTTAAATTGATGCTTATGGGAGACACCAGACCTACTGTTGGTAGAACAACAGCTTGCACCACACCCTGAGGAGAACTGGTTGCCTGCAATGGGCTACCACCACTAAAAACCCCATTTTGCAAAGGGTTTGAACAATTAATTCCTGAAGCAACCACTATGGGCTTGAATTCATAATCCACAGGTTCAGTTTTAATTTGGTTAAGAGGAAGCTGCTCTTGCAAGGGTTTATTTTCTATCTTTTGTCGTATCTGTGGTCTTGCTGGGCTACCTGGTGATGCAGAAAGGGAAGGGGAGGAGCACTGAGACATCTTGAGCCCTGACCGGGCTCGACCATTCACGGGCATCAAACCAATACACTTCTTACTGCTTATGTGTGAACTGTATGAACCAGAATGGGAAAAACGTTTCTTGCAGTTTGGGCACTCATATGGCTTCTCTCCTAAACAAAAGAAAAATAAAAAAGAAAAGAGAAAAGGCATATGCAACAGTTAACCAGGTTATAGTGCAACTTCATCAAACAATAATTACCAGAACAAATACATCATAATGACCTCTCAAAGAGTCCTAGGGGAAAAAAAAAGTCTTATCTAGTGAACTGAACAGTAAGAGTATAGCTCTGAGCCAAGGCTCCTTTAATACGTTTGTGATCCACTAGATACAGAATGGAGCCCACATGATCATGTGTTCCAGTATTTCTCTATTTGACAATTACAGATTTCATTGAACTTCATTAAAGTAGTACCACCACTAACTTCTAACTTCTTATATAAGATTTCTTATAACTTATCCAATAAATTGTGTCCTGAGTCTACTTTGGTATGACTAATCTGGACTGATGTCAATTACAGCCACAGGAGGAACACTCAGTTCTTATGTCCTGATTATTATCAATTAAAATTCTCTAGCAAGGCTTGTAACACGCTGAATGATCTGCAAACATTGAAGAAAAACAGACAAGTGCAAAGGACCAGAAAGATGTCCCCATTTCTTCAGTGACAAGTCAAGTTTTCCTTAATTGTAAGAGATTAAGTTGCAACAGTAAATCCTCTTGAGTTTTTCTACATATTCCCCGCAGAGACCTGAAGGCTGCAGTCAGTGCTTGCGGTATTCCAGAGGGAAAATATAAGGAAAACAATAGTATTTTAAACTTTATAACTTTGCTATTACAACAAAGTTATAAAGAGCAGAAATGGCAACATTAGTACTCAATTCAAAGCTTGATTTATTTACCACTGTGGATTCGTAGGTGCTCCTTTAGGTGATGTTTATATTTAAAAGCTTTTCCACATTCAGTGCACTTGAATTTTCGATTACCGCTGGACTGCGTCACATGTCTCTGTAAGAAAGAAGTCTTAATTATTGTACAGGACAGCAGCTTGAAGAAACACCTTCAATTTTCACATTGCATCATAGAAAAAGCCATACAAACCCAAAAGAATCAACCATAATTGTAAGAGACTGAAGGTGGTATGGAAAAAGGAAACAAATTAGAAATCAGGTACAAATGGAGGCACACATTTCTTCTGAATAAATCTGATACAGTAAAGAGAAAGAAACAAAACAAATGCAAAATATAGTTGCCCCTTCTCCTAAATTCAGGTGAAGTTTACACTGACATGTTAGTAGGAAGTTCCAGGATGAATGCTAGTTCTACTTGTGAAAGCAAAACCATCAGGGAAAAACCCCAAGCCCACTACCCACAGAATATTTCATGCAGGATAGAAAAACATTAAAGTCTATAGAAACCTGTTTAAACTTTAATCGGTTGACTTGATTTTTCCATTTACATGCTTCCAGGGCTTACTGTTGGCCTTGGATCCCTCTACATAATGATGCCACAGGACTGCTCAAGAGAAGGTAGCTTAGTGACAATAAAGGTATTCTTGGTCACAATTAATTTGCAAAATAAATGTGAGAAACTAAACCAAAACAAATAAAAATATGGAAGGGTTTCCTAAGTACAAAACACCAAACCTCTTCACCATTTGCACTGAAGCTCTGTGATTATTTTTGTTAGATTTTGCCTTGTGAGAGCAATTATTGTTAAATTCTAAATTGTTTTTGTCTTTATTGCTATACCAGTTTAAAAAGAAGCAAAATCTAAGACAGACATGTAAATATCTGTAATATATACATGACACATACATTCAAGATTTGTAATTTTACCACAAACTGTATAAATCTATGAATGTGTATTTTTAAGGACAAAAATTACATGCACTTTTAAAGTTGAAACAGCTTAATTACCAACATAAAACAAGGAACTAGGAATTTTTCTGTTCAAACAACTTGTATATTAGAAAAGCCCAGGAGCTCCTTTTTAAATAGAGCTCATTAGGCAAAAAGATACTCTACCATTATTGGGATGCATTGCAGATTTTTAGTAACTGGGACAAGGATTTTCATAAATTCGTGAACAGAGCTGTTGATGGACTCCAGGGACAAACAGGCTGCCCAGCACCAACAGCAGGTGTGGATCAGCTGCCTCTGGTGTGAAAGCATGGGGGGAACCCCTGGCCTGGCCTGCTGTGCTTGGCAGCACTGGGAGCAGATGCTCTCCGGGTGCTAGGGCTCTTCCTGAGCACAGACATGACAACTGGGGCTGAGAACTGTGCTGGAGAAGCAGGGATAGATAAAACACAGGATGGTGACCCTGCTGTGAGACATGCCTGCAGATCTGAAGAACCTGTGGCTGTGCAGATTGCTGGATGAAAGTCTGAACTCTCTGCTATGACATATGCTGTCCAAATTATCAACCCTTCCCGTTCTACTCCCTGTCCCCCTTTAACAGAAGACAAATTGAAATAAGATCATCTAAATTACTTCCACATACTCTAATCCAACAGCTCCCCTGGGAGAAGCAGTTGGTTAAGCTGCAGATTTTACCTCTCAGCAGATCCTGCTCCCACCCTGCTCAGGGGGAGCTGCTTTCTGCCTCCCTGGGCTCTGCAGTGAGGTCTCCAGTGAGTTTATCCCGATTAGCACCAGACCCTTATTCCCAGGTTTGGACAAATCCAGCAGGTTTGTCAGCTGTCTTTTGCTAGTTCACATGGCTTTTCAGCTCTGTTTAACTAAGTCCCTTGAAGATGATGTTCTAGAAGACTGTGGCTGATTCACTGCATTTCACTTCAAATGATCCAACTGCAATGAGTCTAGAGGACCGTGTCAGGATTTACTTAAGCCTGCTGAGAATCAGTTACCACTGTTTGTCTTGAATTATACAAGCTAACAGAACTCAGGATATACACAGTTACTGCAGGTCCTGGACTACATAAATATTCATACGAAGTATCAGGGCATGTATTCAATCTGTCAGAAATGTTTCTCCTCCAGTCTTTAAAATCAAATGTTTTATTTCTAAGGCATGGAAGTCCATAGTCCACTTATCAAAATGTTAATGAGTTTTCCTGTTTTCCCAGTCATAGCTGTGAGGTGCTTTAAGCTTTCTGCTAGGTAGTGTTTCCAAATCTTGATTTGGAAATTTTGCTTTAGCTTCTTATATTTGTAACTCTCTGTTCAGTTTTCTTGCTGTCTCTCGTAATACTGTTTAGAATTACTTTGAAGGAGCTTGTTTAAATGTAACTGAGAAATCACAACACTTCTCCAAAGTACCACCTGTAATACTTTCACCTTCTTTTCTCAGATTCAAGTGGTTTTCCCCATCTCAGCATTGTTAGTTTGTGCCTAAGATACGTGATATATTTCTAATACACAGTACATAATTGCTCATTAAAGAAATATCTGATCATTAAAGAATTAACTGCAACATTCAAAGAATATTCTTCTGCACTCCTTGAAGAACTGAAAGAAGAAACACCAGCATTAAGGTCTGTAACTAGCCTAATAACATCCCTAACCAATACATCCCTGCACCAAATGTTTATGGTGCTTAGGACGGAAACCCACCCCTCTCACACCAGAGAACAAAAATAATTAATGAGAATCCTCCAAAGTTATTTGGCAGACAGAAATTACAGGTATATCACGGGTTTTTTCACAAATAATGTTTCCAAGAGCTGCCATTTCTCAGCAGTGTGCACAACACTGTGAAATTCTGAAAAACTACCTACATGTGCTTTATAAATTGATGAGAAAAAAAATGAAAACAAATATAAGAAGTACTTTTTCACACTTCAACACCCCTTTTGGTGCTTCACATGTGAAGGCAGATGACACACACAGCATCCCCTCCTACCAACTGTTAGTGGTGTGGAAGCAGCCAAGGGTGCCGTGAGGAGCAGGGGGAGGAGGGAGAGAAGAAGAAGATGGTGCAGGATGGCTCTCAGCTCTCTGCTGGAGCAGGAGTAAAGTTTTGTATACCTTCCTCTGGCTCAGAAGGAGGCCCAGTGTGCAGGTACCCCTTCCACTGCCTTCACTAAGCTAGATTTTATCTTTGCTCATTGCTTCTTTGCAAAGAACAATTTCAAGACTGTCACATGATGGACGTTTCCAGCTAAAAAAGTTATCCAAATAATCTATGGTCAGGTGAAGCTCTTTAACAGTAAGACATCAAGTTTTAAACATGCAGCTGTTTAAGATCCACAGCCAGGAGGTCTATACTTTACT
Source organism: Melospiza georgiana (assembly GCF_028018845.1). Lineage (NCBI taxonomy): Eukaryota > Metazoa > Chordata > Aves > Passeriformes > Passerellidae > Melospiza > Melospiza georgiana. The sequence goes on from NC_080430.1 coordinate 15,374,671, forward strand.
AATGACAAAATTTTCCATTACTCAAATGATGTAATCACGTATATGCAGCCAATTTTGAAGACATGACAACTCTGCAATAATAACATCAACAAACAAGTATTTCACATTTACCAAGTATCTAAACCATTGTAGTTTTAATTCTGGCTATGGCTTGAGAGAACAGAACACACTTTCATGGGTCTAATACTGAGTTCCAGATACTCCACAGAAACAACATTAACCAAATACAATTGTGCCTTCAAAAGTATAAATCCATTAAAATCTTTTTGTGGGAATACAGTTTAAGCTACCCTTTTTAGCAATTCTTCTGAGTATTTACTCACTTGGTATTTTTTACGTTTTCATTCAAACTGCATGCAAGTATGGCTTCTATCTCCCCCAACTACTTTATTCTTATGGTTTTAGGCTTGTAACTGAAAAGACTGAAAACAAATGTGGTAGCCCACAAGAAAAGCATTATATAAATAGCATTCATAGATTTTATAGCTAGAAATATAAGATGTATGTAAGATGAAAGTAACTTTTAAAGTGCAAGCCAAGCCAAAAAGGAAGCGAAACAGAAATTAATTGCTCATGGGAAGCACATTTGAGTAAAAAAGAACTGCCAAACCAGAATATGCTGGTGAGGTTATTCCAAAGCTTGTGAGACAATAAAATCCTTGCAGCAGGACGGTTGATACTTTTTGTACCAATTTAATTGACCTGTGAATGTGAACACTTGTGTACAAAAATGTATCATAAATTTTTAACCCTGTTAAATTGTTGGACTTGGTGATACTTTGTAGAATGGAGGTTAACAGCCAACGTGTAAAAAAGCATCTCCTTGACTCTGGTTTCCTTAAGCAAAGCATCCTCCTTTGCTCTGGGCTACAGCCTGTGGTTTGGTGCTACCAGAAATGTTGGAAGTACTTTTACTTTTACATTCAGTTTTTAATTTTTCTGTTATATTTGTCTCCTATTTCATTTCTGGAGGGTATGAATCTTTCCAGTCTGTCCTCTGAAGGAAACATCTCCCAGCCTCTTTAACTTGGTGGTGGAAAATCTGTTTGTTTTTGACTCTGGAAAATGCCTGACTGTTTCAGCTGGTTCCTGAGCCTCAGAGTGCCTCTGATAAGCATGTGCTGGGGATGGATGATGGGACATTGTGGGGATAAAGAAAGAAAAGAAAAAGAGGGATGGGAGAACAGAGACTCAGGATCTTCTGATGGTTATGATCAGATGGTTACCTCATGGAAGACATTCCAGGGACCCATGCCCTCAGGTCAGCCCATCAACCAGAGAAAAAAAGCTCATAACATCTTTAGCCTTTTCTGTTGCTTCATTTAGTGCTTAACATCATATTTCACACATTTAACACCATAATTTAAACACTAACTATTTGGATATTGTCTTACAGCATGAATTGCATTTAAAAACTGTACCTCACGGTTCAAGCAACACAATGGTTTGTTTTTTAAGGGCAAAAATGCTACAGTAAATCATGAATTATTCAAACAGGACTTATGAAAAAAAAAGGAAACGTTTCATTAAAGGCTTGAAATTAGATTTAAGTCATAATTTTTATGCAATGGTAGCCAATGAACAGAAAAAACCAACAAATTACCTATAAATGTAATAAGGCACTTCTGAAAACAACTCTAGTGCCTGGATGAATGAAAACAGGAATTGAGATCTCAACCTTTGACAACTACAGAAAAAGCCTGACTTGAGCAGTAAGCTTGAGTGTGTTCTCTGGGCCTGGACCATGAGCACACAGATGATCTGCTGTGAACAGTTTACCCACTCTGCACCTTTCTGCCCACATAACAAACCACAGCGTTGCTGCAGAGGGCAATAACCACGCTCCAAATGCCACTTACTGGGTCTCTTCCTGATTTGTGTGATGTCATGTGGCGGTCGAGCTGCGTTCGGTACGCAAAGGTGTAGCTGCACAAGGAGCAGCTGAAGTTATCCTCGTTCTTCTCATGGCGGTATTTGATGTGTTCCTTCAGAGAGGTGAAGCGTTTGTACCCCCGGTCGCAGTACGGGCACGTGAGCAGCTGGGAAAACGCGTCAGGAGTTCCTGCACAGGGCACACAATGCACCACGCTTAAATAAACGAGTTCCAAACTTACTACCTGCAACAAACAGGCTTTACATTTGCACCTATTACTGTAAGAGAACATGCAGCTGCTGGAAGCTCCATTTGTTTTAGAAAAAGACACGAGACAATTTAAATTTTTTCCACAGGTATTATGCAACCTCCCACACTATTGCCCCAATGTACCTTGGGGAGAGTCAGCACAATATGCTGACAGGACAAGGAGAAATGGTTTTAAACCAAAATAGAGTAGATGGAGACCAGGTATAAAGAAGAAATTTTTCATGATAAGGGTGGTAAAATACTTCAACAGGTTGGCTAGAGGGGTGGCAAATGTCCCGTTCCTGGAAATATTCAAGACCATCTTGGAGAGGGTTCTGAGCAACATGATAAAGCTGATGATGTCCCAGCTCATTTCAGGGGGGTTGGACCTAGATGACCTTTAAAAGTCCTGTCCAATCCAAACTATTCTATGATTTACAGATACGTATGTGTTAGTAGGATATACTGTCTGCAGGACAGAAAGTAGAGAGATCAAATGTGTGGCCATATATATGAGTCTAAAGTGGTCTATGGAATCTATTTTGCTGGCTTTCATAAAGTACTTCTGTATTAGCACAGGGTAAAGTGAAACCAGACTGAAGCTAAAAATTAATTTCACATGTCTATTTCAAGAAGATTCCATTTATGAAGTTTTAGCTCCATCCCTTCTTACCAGCATGTTTAGCCCTCCACATAGCACCTCATTCTATCCTTGAAAAATTTATTTTTAAAAGACTGAATAAAATACTTCTTTATAAATTTATCACTAAAGGTACAATCAAATAAATGTAGGGTTTGCTGTATTTGATCAAAACACCAATTTATAGGTGTGATATCCCCCAATGAGCATGCTACTCTTCCTTGCTTCAAGTCAAATAGGAAGGAAATTTTGCAAGGATGCACCTATGCACTGTGCTGAGCCTGAGAAAGGTGGAAGGTCTTTTCTGATTAACATTTTATGCTCTGACGCACAAGGGGCACATTTGTACACGCTGTCATTTTAGGTTTCAGAACTGTAAGAATTATTAATGCTCATTAAATGAACCAGTACTTTAGAAAGTACTTCTGAATTATTTACCTTCATGACCTCTTCCAGCAGTTATCACCATGGATTGGTAATATGTTCTATGAAGTAGCAATTCATTCTGTTTGTGTGGAATTTACCAACTTAATTTTCACTAAATGTGCCACTGATCTTGCAACAGTGAAAAGCAATCAGATCACTTTTCCTTATGACTAAAAATCCCTTTTTCTGTCATATAGGTTCTTTTATACTTGTTATAGTGACAATCAAAATAACCTCTACCCACTGGGATTTTTTTTGTTGTTCTATCCATTTCTGCTTTTCCTGGTTTAGCTGAGCTGTCCAAAAAGAAAGCCATTCCCACATGTGTAGACCAAATATACTTCCTCTCAATTCTCTTTTTAGCATCTACAATTCAACTCATCTGACATAAAGAATACTCCATTTCAGCACAAATACAACTCAGTGGAAATGTCAGAAGCACGTTAGCTTAAATTTTATTTTCATTGGAGGAAATGGAGAAATGAAAAGTTTCCCAAAATCACAAAAAACTCTGATTCTGTCACTTCTCTTGTCTACTTTCCCAGTTTGGAAGCATGCATCTTCACCAAATGTCACTACATTTTTGGCATTTTCTGTTCCAAAATGATTAAAACACTAAATACTATTATTCAGCCTTGTGATCTTCACAATACTTCTCAGTGAAGTTACTGGGATAGGTCCAATTTAAATGATTAATACAAAGATGTATTTTTAATGATTACATGGAAATCATATGACAAGTCTGTAAAACTAACTTGACAATATGTGCCACTGCAATCACATATTAAAATCTTAAATTAATGAATGCATTTTTTAAAGTAAAATCTGTAATAGCATAAAATCTCTGGAGGAGCAGAACAAAAAGGTGATCTTTACATCTATCTGCTCAGTTATACTCCTTTCTTAAAACAATTAGAACACAAATCCTAACCATTTATGTAGGCTGTTACCTTTTCTTGAAAAATCATAAATATTCCAATTGACATAAGCTATCTAAGCTAACACTTGTGAAAACACAGAATGCCAAACCAATCTCAACAGCATTCATCTTCAAATACTTCATGATGAAGAAATGAACAAAGTGTTACCTCTCATCTCACACAGAACACCTTAAGCATGAAACTTCTTCAGAGGAAAAAAACCTATATCTATGTAAAAATAACAACAGGTCATTATTTTTACCACATAAACATTTTTATATGAACAATGCTTCTTTTTTCTTTGCTGCTGTCCCTTCAGGCAAAAAAACCCAAAAAACTGTTGTAGACTGGCTACCCAATAAAAGAAATTCTATCTAATAGGTCCTATTGGGAGCTTTGTTTAGAAATATAAAAAAGGAAAGAAATATGTTATAACTCTCCTTGAGTTATTCTTATACAAAATTGTACTATTTTGCTTTACTTCTATTTTGTTTAATAAATGTTTATTCTGTTCTGTTGAATGGATCTATGAAAGCATGAACTTTTCTCTTCACTGACTAGGTTATCATTTAGGTACTCATACAAGTGAATCCCAGTGCATGTCTTGTTTACAAAATCAAGTGGCAATGTATTTTGCATGATGATCCTATCCTCTTATAATTATTTAACTAAGATTTTTTTCCTCTATAGTTGCATGTATATGCATGGGTGTCTTCTTAAGCCCAGCAGAAGTTTTGGGTCAAGGAGTGAGTACAACTGATTTCATAAGAACTGAGCTGATGACATATTTACCATTTTCATCCTGACCACTGGCTTCTGGCGTGCCTTGTCTCTGGTCCTCCTCAGGTGCTTCAGGGTAGATAACAGCTGTATCTTCTTGTTTAAGGAATTCTTCAACATTAGGGTCATGGTTTTGCTCATTCTCTGCATCAGAATCACATTCATCTTCTTTTACTAAGTGTGAAAAACAAGACACAAGATACAAAATTAAGTTCAGAAAGAACATAAATGAGATTCAGTAATTCACATTGTCAAATCTTCCTCTAGCCAAGTAGTTAAAAACTCTTTACAGATATTAGCATAGGTTAAATCCTTTAAGATGCCAGATTATGCCATGTTTTGGAAAAACTGGTAGCATAATGGTATTTAAAAACTTTACTAAACACAGTTTGCCTAACTCAGTGCATTTTTGTCATTTCAGATTTAGCTGTTCTTCTCAATTTCCCAAAAAATCTTAAATGCAACATTAATAATGATTTAGGCCTTGTAGTTGGAAGGCCTGGTTACCATCTTGGCTCCTGTGTTTGCAAAAGTACATTTGTTGCCTTCAAGACACAATTTTTAATGTTATTTATTGCTGTTCATCAGCACAAACTCAGAAGATATTTGAACTCAGTAAAAACCTGGCAGCAAACTTGAACTCTGACTGGCTTGTTCTGTGGTGTTGGAAATGGCTACCAAAAAGGCTTCAGATCTAGTTACCAACTTTTAACACTTCCCACTTAAAAACTTAAGAGAAAAGCCCAATGAACAACTGTATTGCAAATTTAGCAAATAATAAATTAAATTTTTTACCTAATGCTTGTATGATAAATATTTGATCTCAAGTATTAGCCTAAATACATTGTTCATAGAGTTTATTTTTACCATGGTGGAATGTTCTGTGAAAGCTCTGTCTGCAGCACCCTAAATCATTACAGATGTTCTCCACTATTAATGTGAGGTATATTTTTAATAGGAAAGAGAAGTTTTATGATTCATCTCTCAGTGTGAAGTCACATACTCAATTTACAATTTGACACAATCTTTTCATGACATGAGGCAGTCTCTCACATGTAGACTGTAATGAATAATGCAGCTCTCCATAGCTGCAAGAGCTGACTTTATAGGAACTGAAAAGAATGGGTGAAACTAGAGTTTAAAACATATCAATGTGTTTAGATGTGAGTTTGCTTTTAAATAAGACTTACTCTGATATTATCTACCTATCTAGTAAGGGCATTAAATAAACCCCCCAAAAACCTTTCCGAAGTTGGATGGGATGTATATTAATCTTCTGTCGTACAGAGAAATGGAAAAAATAACAAACCATTTGCTTTTGTTTGAGTCTGAAACTGAAGTACACATTTTATTTTGCTTTCTATGTAATCAGTCCAAGCAGAGGAGTGGATAATAAAATACAGTATTAGCTTAAGTCTATTTTTGTATATTTCTTCATAGTTTCAAACACTACCTGTTGACCCTACATGCAAGCTCATTGCTGTTCCTTGCTCTGCCCTTTGAAGATGCAGTGCTGCTGGAGCTGCATGGTCAGTCCCTGGGAGGGAGGGAGGGCTGCTCTGTGTCCCTGGTCACCTGCACCTCTGGACCCTGCACACCAAAAGATGCCCAGACTTTTTTCCTCAGCTACAACAGCTTTTACAGTTTAAGACCTCTAGCATGGAAAAGCAAAGCACTTTTATAAACAGAGGTGGGAGAATTTCAAAGCTTTTGGAATGATACCTAACTAAAATTCAATAGCACTTTATGAATAAGGGACTCAGATTAACAAAGAAATACCTGTACATCCAATTTCATCTGTCTGAGCTTCAGGCCCCAGGATTTCCTTTCTTTCTTTTCCAGCTGAAATAGTACATTTCACAAAAAGAATGAATATTTAAAGAAAACCCCACAAAACAACAACAAAAGGCACATGCACTCCAACAACTTAATATACTTGAGTTATTTCTTCATCAGTGCTTTCCATTTCTGTATTGTTCAGAAGTGCATTTAAACACAATGTTCTTTCAAAAGTATGGATGGCACGTTATTTCAGCCATGTGTGATCAGTTGAACCACAAAGATATTTCATACTTAAGAAAACCAAACCTAAAAAGGAAGCAATACTAAACACTGACCATTATGTGAAGAGAGGTAAAGCCGTGGACAGTGTGTTTCACCAGCAAATAGAGAGTCACCTACTTAAGTGACCCCATCTACAAATGCAGCCATCTGATACATTGGAATATTATTTCCAGAAATCAGAGCATTATAAAACAAATGCAGTTATAAATTAGCGGTTTTCAGAAATGATTGATAATTTGCTGGTAATGCCTGCAAACAGCAACCTAATGTGTTCTCTTTCTTGCAAATTATCTGGAAACCACTTAAGGCTGTGATTGCCTTAAAAAATTAAACAAAAGAAAGGATTTTAAACACATGTTCCCCCTTCAGAACAACTGTGCACTGCAGATCTGCTTCACATATCCATTCCAATACTCAGTATGAGTCTGCAGAACCAGCACTGCAGAGCCAACCTGCTGCCCCAGCTCTGCCAGCTCTGCTGAGCTGCAGCCCTCAAGGATGCAGCATGGAAGTTTTAACTCTAATTTCCACTAACAGGTTGCTGGTGCAAATCAATAAACAGCCAAGTTATTCTTCATTTTGCTTCATTGGTTGGCACTGGACTGGGAAGCTCCCACAGGAAAAGCCACTGCTGATATTTCTGTGGGTACCTGGCTCAGGGCAGGAGTACGCAGCAGAGCTACATTGCTTGGTTTGCTCTCTGTCACTCCTATATGCCAACAGATGTGAAACTAAAGTGTTATTTCATAGTTTCATTATGGAAACCTTGGATGCTTCAGACCTACACTCCAGAAAACACCTCCTAGGTGATGCAGAAGGTTAGAGCACAGCTGCTCTGACCTGAAATGGCACCTGTTACACTTCTGTTATCTATACTTCTATTTACCTTCCTTCACTTTACTTCAGTGCAGGAAAAATCCTTTAGGTTGGTAAGTCAAAAGCCCAGAACATTCCAGCTTTTTAATTACAGAAGAAGCCAATTTCTCCTTTATGGAAGGAAGATGACAAATTCCAGGAGAACTTTTAAGTTCTCAAATAATACCAGCTTCCTTAAAGGAAAAGATTCTTAATCCTGCCTACTTTGACCAAAGCCCACAGACCCAAGGTATCTGCAAATAGTGGCCATTCAAACACATTTCTTACTTTAAACAAGAAATGTGTTTAAAAGGAAACTGCAATTCTTAAATCTTACCTTTATTTCAACTGACATCTTAAAAACTCCTCAAGTTTTGGGTCATGATACCAGACTTGGTTCAGAGTTTGAAAGATGGATGACTGGATGCAAAGCAAATTTAAACCCAAAATTTAATTTCGTAAAATCAAACACAATACAAATTTTCCTTTAAGGAGGGTTTTTGATGGTTGTGATTTTTCTCCATTATAAAATAGGATCTACATGAAGGGGGAAATATCAATCAGTAAGTTATTACTCTGGAAATTTAAATTACAGGGTCTCCAGTAAATTCCACTGGCTTCAGTACAAATAAAAGCTTTGCTTCCCAAGAGAATGTCAAGGAATTTATAGAATTATAGATTAATCTAGTGAAGTTAAACTCCCTCTCAATTCTAATAATCCTAACCTCTGTTTGGTACTGTCTCTTCCCAATAGCTAAAAGTAGGGTACTGTCTCTTCCCAATAGCTACAAGGTACTGTCTCTTCCCAATAGCTACAAGACAGGGAGAAACCCTTTTCCATAGGGAAATGCTGAAGGAATAATTAATAATTTGAAAAATATTAAGTAGATATACATCTTTATAGCTATGAGTGGTCCACAAATAAAGGCAATGTTGCAACTGTCCCTCAGAAGCCCAGTTATCACACAGCTGGGACACAACAGAACGGGATGTGATGTGGGATATCATGATGGGGGAACAGACCCTTAAGACACTGTTTCACCAAGCAGAAGTCACAGCTCTGAGTTCCAGAGGAAATTCAAGCTACCTGCTAAATGACAGCTTAAATAGAGGTCTCCACAAATAGCATCTAGGTCATGAATATCCATCCTGGTATTGCAGCTGGACATACCAGATAGTGTAAAACAAGTTCTTGGGCTTCTACATCTCATCACTGCTTATGAGCTACTGCTCAGAGACACACTGGGGCTTCCCAGGGTTAAATGCTGATGATTTTCAGATGTCAGGGGACAGTGTTAACTAGCAGCAAACATGCCTGACAACTACTGACATTGGCTGACAGTAAGGATCTCTGCATGGCTAAGATAACTGATCAAATTGAAACCACTAGCAAAGTGGAAATTTTGGCTGTAGACAGAAAGACAAACTTCACTGAAATTTCCACTGCAGTCTTTATCTGCACAGAAGGAAAGGAATTCCAAAGGCCATCAAGAGAGTTTCTAATTTAAATTCTTCAGAGCTAATTTTCTGATATTCATGTAGCAAGCACTATTTACAGCTTGCAGTATTGACTGGCTGTTTGCTTTTTGATCAAAAACATGCCACACACAACCTGCCAAATGCCAGCACACACTTTTGAGCATATAGGCTCAACCTAAAATTTGATGACTTAAAGAAATTTTAAATTCCAGAAAGTCCATAAACATAAAACACATTTATATTTTTTTCAAAGGTATCTTAGTTCCAGTCCTGAGACCTCCAGATTTGCTAAATACTTATAGTACATAATAATGCTCTTTTAAGAGCATTAATACAATAAGTTTAACTCTCGTCGTTTTTTTTTCTTTTAATTGTAGCATAGTTTTTACTTCTAACTAAAGCAAAGGAAAATCATATGAGAGAATCATTGCACACATGAATGCTGGCACACTGTCAACAACATGTACAGGATACACGTGGTTCACTTTTTTAAACCCCTAGGACTGTTTCAGTTAAACCTCTTGAGAAACACACCTTATATTTAAAACACCTGTTCCTAGGGTCTTTTAGAAATTCAGTTAGAATGACTGGAAACGGAAGGAAACTAATCTGATACAGAAATGTTATGTGTGTTGTTTCTATTCTGGGCAATTCGTGAACAGAATAAATACGCAAAAAACTCATTCTGTCAAGTTCAGCTAAACCCAGAACCACCACTACTTTACTGGTGAAACACAACTTACTAAAACTGCTGCAAAGTATATTTTTCTGAAGGTAATCACCAGTCTTGAAGATACTTGCACACCATCTACCCCAGCACATTTCCCTGTATGTGAGAGATCATGTATTCAGTACCTCTCTCTTCATATTTCTAACATGCAGCCAAGACTGATGATGTGATTTTCAGCTCATACCTTCCCTTCTAGGAAAGCTATCAAAAGAGTAAACAGTATTCTACCCTAGCAAATCAAAGTTCTATAAAACCTAATGTAGCCTTACTTTTCTCATATAGCCATTGCCAGAAATTTCAACTACTTGTTTTAAAAAAAACCCCTAGTATCAAAATAAAAAACCCTTCCAGACTGTTACAAAAGAGGCTTCAGAATACATACTTTTTACAGAGCAAATCTGTGGTTGTTGAGCAAGCTCGTATGGCAATTGATTTATCTTTTGTCTGGCTACCAATGAAATTCTGTCTTCATTAGCAAACGCCAAAGCAGAGAAACATTGCTTACATTGCAAATCTTCAACCACAGAAGAATTTAAAATTAAAGAGAAGTTAGAATTTTAGCAAACAAATTTTTAAAGGTTAAAAATGGTATATTTCACTTAAGGAGTTAAAAAAGATGGCATCACATATCTAGAGTGCTGAAAACCCCCAGAATGCTGCCCAGATGCTGAGTGATGAGTACATCTCCAGAAAACATCCAGTCCAAGAGGTCTTGATCCCAAATGTCTGGGAGCTAGTGCTCTTCTTCCTTCCCATTTTTAGATTTCCTACACCTGTGCTTGAAGGGTTCAAGCCTACCCAGAGCCCACTTTAATGTAACCACAATTTCTGAATCCTGCAGGAGAGCAAAGATATTACAGGAGAACTAAGAAAATCACCTACCTAATAATTCAGCTCCAAAACACTCATTTCCTAGCACAGCATACCTTGGCAGTGGCAGCTATGTAGAAACAGGCTGAGCTGATGCTATTCTCTGACCTCTCAGCTGCTCTCTCTCAGCTGGACTGCAGTTAGGGGCCATATGAGTGCTTTCAGTTTATTTAGATGTGAGGTCATGCACCGAGTGTTAAACCACCACTGTCCAAAGGTGGATGCTAGGAATTGTGGCTGGAGTTCAGATATGCTGAAAAACATTCTGTATCTTTCAGGGCATTAAGGCCAAATTCCACAGTAAATTCCACTAATTTATGCATTTATCCCAATTTGGCTCAAAAGTAAGCATGCTGTGTGATATTATGAAACTCATAATATCTTTTTACTGTGGAACCTACTGGTTCCACAGTAAAAAAAAAGGCCCTGTCTGTTTAAAATTTTCAGCTTTTAAACCTGCTGCATAATATGTGCAACACTTACCTCCTTCCAGTATTTTCAAAGTAATGCTTCATTATGATTTACATAGCCAATTCTAAAACTAATAATCTAAAAATTATTTTTCTGCCTGTATTTTACAAGGAAAACGAGAGGAATTAATATCTGATTGGGTTTTTTTTTCATGTTTTTTGTGTACTGCTTACTCCCCAAGCTGAGCCAATCCTGACCCTTACAGGGAGCTCTGGCAGAGACCTGCCAGGCAAAGACTTGAAAAAACCAAGATCAAGTAACTAGTCTTTAATCAGCCTTTGGAATGCTGCATCTACAGTCTGGAAGCTCCTACTAAACAACGTCAACAGAATTAATGCACCTCTGAATCTGCTTCAAATAATAAATTAAGAACATAAAGTATGTTAAACAAATATGTTATAAAACCTCTTTTTTTGATTGTGAATCTTACATGTTATTTCAGTATAAATAAAGGAACTAAAAAAAGTTCTACTGAATCTGCATTTTAGAAAACTTTCTTTCCATAGCACCATCAGTAGAAATGAACATACCTTCATCTTCCCAACAAGTGTTTGTACTTGCTTCTCTTTCACTGTTTTCTGGTAACACTATATGGTCCGTTGGCAAGTCATCTTCTGGCACACTAGCATCACAGTCTGCTGCATCTGTTACACTTTCCTCTTCCACTATATGCAATTTATCTTCATCATCTGAGTCTGAGTTTGCTTCTACCACATTGTTATAATTGGTTACTGTGGAGAGACAAAAACAAAATACTGATCAACGTACTCTTAACTGACAGCATGGGGTCACATAATTATTGCTTCTTGCCCCATGGGGATGCCTTGTGAGCAGCTTGGCTGTAATGCTGGCACACAAGGAGCACCTGACAGCTCCTGGGCTCCCACCACCTCTCACTGTGCACACCCAGTCTCAGGCTGCACAAGAGGAGGCAGTGGCCAGCTCCAGAGCTGGAGCCACAGTGGAGCAACAGAATTCCAGCTGGATCACTCCAATGTGGATGCCAGCATTGCCAAAAGTCTCTTTTGTGATTATTATGGCACTGAAGACCCCGTGGGCCCAGGCAGCCCAGCTGCTCTCGGGGTGCCATGATCCAGCCCTCCCCTGCAGGCACACCTGCACTGTGCTCCCCCAGCCCAGCTTCCCCCTGTCTCCTCCTGGAACCAATGCACCCCACGCTGCAGCTGTGGGATCACAGGGAACAATAATGAGATTGAATTCAGAATGGCTTAAGTGCTCCTGATCCAAGCTAAAAGCTCTTGTAGTTACACCCATTAAAGACTCAGCAGGATGAATGTGAAAGGAAAAATCACAGAGATCACTTAGATAGGGAATCTCACGTAATATTTGCCCAGTTACAATGAAAAGGTAAGAACTCTACTTTCTTAGCCTGGAGAACACATTGCAAGTCTTTGGACAAAGGATTACATGACAATATATATGTTTCTGTCATATGTGAGCAGATTATTATTATTATAACAGTCTTCATTTTTAGGCACAAAAGATCAGTTATGGTCATTTCAGCTTAAACTGTAAGGAAACTGTAAGTAAACTGTATCAAGAAAAAATTACTTCCACAATCTTTTGTCTAAATGTCTAAACAAGACATTTGTTTAAATGTCGTGTTACTCACACTGAAGTTGAACTATGAAACAGATCTACGTTGGTATTATTTCTCCACTGCCAAGTTTGAACTTCTTACTAAAATGCTTCAAAGTACAGTCTAAGAAAGAGAATAAATTTATAGATGGGTAAACCAACAAGACTTGGCTGCAGCACTCCTTCAATGGCTATCAGAATTATACCTGGGAGGCACATAATCATGGTACTTTATGATACCTGCATCCTGTCACTGTTAGTTCACAAGAAGCCAGACTGATTCTTTCATGTGAAATACTGCCTATTAAAGTAGATAAATAGCAAACCAGACTCTGGCTCTTCTGAAGTTAGCTCTTCTTTTTTTTTTCTTAAAGTAGAGATTTTAGTAATTTAAAAATGCACATAACCAGGAAAAGTGAGTAACATTATGAACAGATAGGCTACCATCTCATTTCCTTCCAATTCAGGAGAAAAATGTCTCATCTAAAACATGCATGAGAATGACAAAAGAGCCTTATCAATTTAAAACAATCATTCAATGTTTCCATATTTTACACAGTGCTATTTGAAAAATGTATTAACTCCCCACTAGTCATGGTATTGACATCTTCTAAAACAGCAAATTCAGGCAAATTGCCTAAAAACTAGTATCTGGTCCATTTCAATTGATAAATTCATATTCACTTAATATCCTCTAACTGATTTTGTAAAGTAAAATAGCTACTGTAAGTGATGCTATAATACTGTGTGATACAGGAGACATACAAATACAGGAGACAAATTCCCTCACCGAAGCAGATGAGATTTATGAATTTATTCTCCTGAATAATGGTAAATGCAACTTCAAAAAAGTGTGAGAACAGACATAAAACAAGAGGAAGTAGATAATAATTTTAGCCTTTTCTCTTGATTGGGTTTTACTCTGAGGCTTAGATGCAGAGTATTATTAATATAAAATAGCAACGCATTTACATTTGCCACACATAAAAGAGATAATTAGAGGGGGGATCAAAATTTATAGGGATAAGTTCAGATGTAGACAATGAATACTTTATCTCTTAAAAATAAATTTCCTGTTAGTTGGGGAATTAGGTGGTATTCCTTATATTAGACTTAGAGTGGTTTTATGGAAAACAAAACCATAATCAAACAGTTTGTCTTCAAGAATTAGACTTATGGAGAAAAAATGTTTCCTCTTTCCTCATTAAATACATTACAGATATGATATATTCATTAGGGCTCTCTTCACCATGAAACATTTCCATACATCCTCACTATATTAAAATGCCAACTCTGCAGAAGTTAAAAACTCCTCCTTCCTTATAAAAAGCAAGGAACTGATCTTTGGGATTTTAGTTTCTTTCGTTAAAAACCAGTTGTTAAAAAGGCGAGACAATAAAGCAAAGAAATCTGGTTCTAACATTTTTTCTTTCCTCTCCCCAAAATGCTTTAGGGAAAATAAAACTGCCAAAGCTGCAACTAAAAGGTCTCAGCACGTTTGGGGTGGCCAGGCAACCCATCACCAAACACAGCAGAAAGTCAAGCACTTAAAATGACAGGAGCACTCATATATCTACACATGATTTTAACTAAATGATTACATGCTGCTTTCCTTCTGCAAGGTCCTTGCCTCATCCAGTGCAGTGATAGCAAATACAAAGGGAATGCTCAGTTTTATGGAGTGAACTGAGTATTTGTAGCCTTCTGCCTCATTTGTTTAGATTGCAAAGTGATTGCTCAAACTTCTTACTCCCTTCAGCCAGCAGTGCACCCAAAGTTTCCCTTATAGGATGTTAGCCAGAATGGGATTCCCTATCATATATTATAATGTATGGTGTTGTATGGCATATGCTTATATGCAATGTATTGTAACTATTTATTGTACAGTTACATGATTATATATTTTATATTCTATATAATTCCCTTAGATGTTATTCAGAAGGAAGGCTTCAAAACACATAATTAACTGAACTGTAGTAGGGTGATGCTATCTCCATTTTGCAAATTAGAACCTGGCTGCTTAAAACCCAGAAAGTCTTCTGGCAATCCTGGCATTGCCACGTCAGTGCAGGGCACTTCAGGCTGTACTTTTCAGAGGACTTTGCATTCATCCAATGTTTTACACATTCAAAGCACACTTGTGTTCATTCCAAATGCAGCTGTGCCCAGAGCCCAGGTACCTTGGCCCATGTGCCACAGCAACCAGAAACATAGAGACCAATTCCAAATAAGTGATCTTCCAGAACCACATAAAACCTCTTTCAAAATGAGAAAGTAAAATCTAGTCTTTCTGTGGAGCTTTCAAACGCCCTGGAGAGAATGCTTTTGATTCCTGCAGCCCTCTACTTAAATTACTCTGCTTTCCAGCAATTAAGGCAAGGGTTCTGGAGGCAACAGCTTCCTTTAATAAACACCTCTGATTTATTCTCTGGGCAGCATTCCTCCTGTGAAAAAATTATGTGATCACATAATTAAAGATCTTATCGTTATGCATACATGCAAGAGACAAATTAAAACAGTTTGAACAATCTTCATTTCAACATTTTCCAACTTTTTTTGAATGCTCAGCTTTCAAAGTCAAGTGTTTGATTTCAAAGAATGTGTTAACACTCTTTAATGGAAACTATGGTTAAAAAACAATCAAACCCTGTAATTTACTGTATTTTTAGCTAATTAAAATTAAAATCAAAATCCCATTACATGATACCATACTGATACCTTCATGGCTGCAAATCTTAGCTTTAGCAATGCAGATTTGCTCCTGGCACGCTACAAGATGAACAAGTGGCAGTAGGAAGCTGCAGCCTCCATTTGCTCAGACAGATTTTGGCTCCATGTTTCACAGGAACTGTGGCATCTGGCATTCAATTCCAGGGGTAATCATCCTCCCCCTCTCCTTTCTTGAGTTCAGTCCTACAGCTAAATTTAAACCTTCCCTATCTGTACATAATTTTGTGTGTTTTCTCCTCCCATCCTTGATGTTTTCTCAGAATAGTGACCACTGAAAGAAGAGGACAACAAGCTCACAAGCCTTGTTCAATGCCTGGCGCCACAGGAGCTGCTGAAGTTGGGAGGAATAAATTTCATAAAACCTTTTTGGATAAAGATTGAAGTGTATTCAATGCAAAAGCAATACACAGAGACAACTGCTTACAATCTCTGAAAGAAATTAAATTGACTATACATAAATGATGACTTCAAGGGGCTTCTAATTTGGCAAAATACTCCATGCAGAAAATAAAACGCACATAAAACCTTGCCTGGAACAGTTATGGCTTCCCAGTGAAGGAGCTAGAAGTATTTCAGACTTCAGTACTATTTACTTTTAGCTAATGTCATTTAAAAGTAGTGACTGGCTAAATAAAATAATTCAGCCTGGATCACAGAAATCTGGCACCAAGAGCAGCCAGTGTCTCCAGGATGAGACATTGCTCTGTGAAAAGCAAGCACAATTAGAGAGGTTACGTCACCCTCGGCCACCACAGCTCCAGGGACAGCCATCAGCCACAGGGGACAAGCTGCAGACCACTGAGGGGTGTCTTATCAAGATAACTGTAAAAGCCACAGATCATGAGCCATGGCTTCAATCAGCTGAAGACAGGTCACAGACAAGTAGGTATGATGTATGACACACACATGGGTCTACTCTGTTCAATGTACAGTATGACATCTTAGCAAAATTTTACATTATTAAAGTTTATTAATTTCAGCTTTACTTTCATAGGTTAATAGAAAGCCTCAAAAACATATTATAAATTACACTGAAGACTAAATATTTATTCAAGAAAACTGATTTTTATATCATGACTATATAAGATCTCAAATAATTATGAAACAGTAATTAAAAATACATTTTATGAACCATAATTACTTTTTTTCCTCTTGATCCCTTTCGTGATACAGTATCCTGGTTCTTAAAGAACAGATCACTAGCTGGAGTCGAAATTTTCCTTGCTCTAACAACAAATGACTGCAAAATGAACTGCAGCAAATGAGCTTCACTTTCTGGATTTTTACAGTCCTAAATGCAAAGCAGATGTATGACGTTGCACAATTCTAATTAAAAAACAAATGTGCTCAGATGGAAGTAGTGATTAAAGAGCTAAAACAGAGATATATATTATTTTGCTGGTTGAATACAGGTGGGCAACTATGATACATATGTCTAATCAAATCAAACATGATACATAAGTCTAATCAAATCAAACAAGATATTTGAAAGGAAAAAATTGCTAGTTGCTGGTTTAAAATCAGTAAAACCAGGAAATTCAAGGTGAACACCAACATTGTGGTGATGAAAGACTCTAGGATTCATTGTTTCCATGACATAATGGGTGAGTCCCCAAAAATACAATTATTATTATTGCCATCTGGGTGTCAATAGAAGAAAAGCTTCTTAAAAAGCTGTCACCAGTTACCTGCTCACCACTCCCCATCCAAACCTGCCCTCAGAATCATTAGGTGACATGAAAGATGACATTCCCAACACAAGGAATGACACAATCAAGTTGATGTCACTCAACAAGATAAAAACATAAATGGTGGAATATGCATCAGAATGATTTGAGATCTGGCAAGAGGACAGAACTGCACTTAAAAGAGGACAGAATTCCACAGAACTTAGGCAAAATACCTATCATGTAATACCAGGATCTAGAAGCCTGATTTGAACCTGCTAAAACCTTTTGCTCAATACTTGACCATTGTCTTTAATGTAGGATCTGGTCCAGCATTCTTACTAGCTGTCTTCTGTACACCTCTCCATACTTATCCCAAAAATCCTACCTACTTCCACTGAACAAACCCCCCACACACAACTTTTGGGAATTTGTGAGTTAACACAAACACTGTTGAATTTTTTAAGATGTTGAACACGTAACCAACACATCTGAGTTGTGTGAGCTCAGCATCTCAACACTGAACTGGCAGGGGATGTAGAACAGGTGTGAGAGATTCTGATCTTTTAGAAATCCTACTTCTAAAAGCTATTCCAAAAAAAAGCTGTGAATGCTCATGCATGAATTCTGCTAGAAAGAAAGGTTTGATTCTACAGACTGGAACAACTCCTGTGCTCTCTGAAGTTCATCCCCAGTTCATGGATTTCTGCTCTGACAGCCTACAATCATCTCTTGGAAACCACTTACTCTTTGTCAGCCCACCTGAAAATCTGCTCCTATATATTATTTAGATCTAGTGCAATATTTAAGCAAAATATATTGTGAAGTCTGAAACCTAGTCATTTAGCATTCAGCACTTTATACTTAGATTTTAGGGTGTACTATTAATTTTGTTACTACTCCTGAATGAAATGCCATACTTTCAACTCTCCACTGATAAGCTGCATAGACCTCTATGTTATTTTCATATTTTTCCTCTCAGTTTAATACATACACTTGACATGCAATAATATATACAGAACCATGCTACCACCTGAAGCAGAAACATGAGAAAGAGCTTAAGAAAAAAGAAAGCATATGCTCATGCTTCTACTAAAATTCTCTGCTTGGAGTTTTCTGGCTTCTGGAATTCCTAAATGACTTGTGCTGTCTTTATACCTAAGAGCTTAATTTTCTGTGAATTTGTCTGCTTACTTCTTGAATTCATGAAAATGTTGTCATTCACATTAGTCTGAGGCAAGCAGTTTCACAACTCTGTATTGCGTGCAGAATAAGTTCTTTCTGTTAATTTTGAACCTGCTCTGCACTACATGCAGTGGGTGTCCACTGTGTGCTCTGTGCTGTCCATGATTTTATTCACATCACAGCACTGCCCTCCCCTACAACAGGAAGAGTCTTTGCTCACTTGTTACCCATACAAAAGTTTTTCCACTGATCATTTTTGCTGCACCTCTCTGGACCTCCTGTTGTGCTGCATCCCTGTGTTAGCAGGGGGAGAGGTGACAATCTAGAACTGCACTCAGCATTCATCTTGGATTAGAATGGCAGCACTACAACACACTGTTTTCTTTATCCCTTCTATCCCTAAGAACACAGCCATATTTCTAGACTTTTCTTGACTTCCACAAGTAATTAAGCTGGCATTACCAAAGGTTTGTTACCTCTGAACCCAGAAGTGCTATTCCTGAATGGTAACAATCAGGTCAGAACCCATCACAGGACCCTTCCTCAACATTCACAGCTTCACTTTTATCCATCTAGAATTTTACCTGCCATATTACTGGCTTGACTAAGTGGAAACACTGTCATTATTTCTCAAACAAGTACAAGCAACTCTTAGTGAAAATATTTGCTGCTTCACACTCATGTCACTGCCTCCATCAGGCAGCAGGGTGATTTCCTGCAGCACTGGCCAGCAGCATTTACGGAGGAGAGTGGAGGCAGCAAAAAACATTCCATTAGGTAGCCTGTTGAATTCAGTAAAAATACACAATGAGATCTCATTATGTGCAAAGAATGAAGAAACTGTATTATACTTTCAATTAAATTGTTCAGGAACAAAAGCCATGCCAGAGATTAGTTTCTGAAACAATCCATTTAAAATTTAATTTAAGAACATACTTGCAATTTTCAGAAAAGTCATTCTGCTTTTAAGAACAGTATATGTGCTATGACTGTGGAGAGCAGAACTAGCTTTTATATGTAAGAGTTTCACTTGTGTTGATTTGTATTTGTGTAGATATACACACACGTGAGTGTGCTCACACAAGAATGGGGAAATGGATTCAGTCCTTTCTCTGCCTGAAGGGATCAGACTTACATCTCCTACACATGTTTATATAAATATATGAATAGTTGGAAAAATAGAAGTCTAAATATTTATATGTACCAAGCACATTTCTGATAATTTTGTTTAACTAATAAAAACCTCTTTCAAAAGAGCTCTACACCTCTTAACTGAATTCTAGTTAAATTCAGCTTGACACACTTTGACTGAATATTCCAACACATTAAAAGCCACAAAATTCAAGAATCCTAATAAGCAATAAGGTATATAAATCACCTCAATACACATGCACTGGATTATTTGCTCTTCAGAACAAGTCAAAGAAACTTTGAGTTTAAAATAAATGCTTTGCAAGCAGACTGCAGAAAAAATGTGCTCTAAATACTTTACCAAGAGGGACACTGGATGTTTGGCTTGGCTTATCCAACACATTAAAATCAACAATGTAAACAGAATTTTTCTGCTTGTCAATTTTAAATTATGATTTGAAAATCCATTAGCATTTGACACTAAAAAAAAAAACCCTGACTCTCAATGTTGATGGCAAAGTCTGGAGTAAATTCTGATGATCTAAATCAGGACCAATTCCCAAGCACAAGGGTATTGGCTACAGCTCTGGCACTACACCCCAAGATGACATAAGTGATACTTGGAGCAAATGTGGCAAATATTCCAGTCTCAGTGAGAAAACTTTCTGCTGATTGTCTTTGTTCTTATCATCATGTCCCTTTCAGGTAACTGAGTCCTACCTGCACAACGCCATTGGAACAGTTTGGTCATGCACACGCAGGAGGAGCTCAAGGCTTCCCCGTGGGGCAGACACAGTGGAAGTTCTGCCACCACTGATGTCTGAGTGCTACTTGTTACAAATGTATGGATCTTCCAAGGGCAGGAAACTCCAAAAATCAACTCCAGCGCTCAAATGAGAACTCAGCTGTATGTAGAACTGACACAAGTGCAGAGATGAGAAGCAAAGGATACACTCAGGCAAGCATTGCAGGTGTTTAGCCTTGGTGCAAAAATAATCCAGAATACAAGAAACATTTGTTTACATATGTTCACATACAGATACATACTTACATACACATTTTCAGGTTTGACAGCATGAAGTTAGATTTGGAAATGAATACCTATATCATAACACAAAAATAATATGCTTTAAAAGTATTTCCCTTATTTGGGCCTCTACATTGAAGTAACTTAAATATAATTTTCACCATGTTGCTTTCAGACTCTTCATTACTCTGCAGCTTTTCTGTGTTAAAAATGCAAGCTTTATAGCTTTGCAAAATGAAGTCTTTTAGTCTTTCAGTGGCACAAAGGGACTTGCAAAGGAACTCTATTGGATTTGCAAATGATGGTCATTTTTCTAATGAAAAAGCTAACTATTGCCCAAATTTTCTCCCTTTATAGTCTTTGGATTGATGTAAATGCTACGTGCAAATACAAAAATTCTTAGTGGCAGCATAATTTGAAAAATTGTATTTACTACAAGGCGCTGACAGGTTTGAAAATACTATAAATGGTCCCATAAGAAAGATATTAACCTTCAAAAACAAGACAGCCAAAGGTGTATGAGAAAATTAACTGTACCCTTTGCCTGTTATCACCACTGTACAAGCCAAGGTTTCTACAAATGAGAACTTAACTCTGTGTAATTCCATGTCACCTGCTGCTGTCAGGAAGCTTTACAAAAACTTACAGGAAATGTAATACTTTAAGGAAGTATCTATAAAACAGTGAAGTATTTATGAAGCAGTAAAAAAAGAACAATATCCCCTTCATGCATTTTTTTTAAAATTTCTTTAATTTCACTGCAGCTTTGAAGACTCAGAAGGGAAGAAGTTGGGTACCATTGTAAGTTTTCTTTCTCAGGGCTCACTCATTTCACATGCTGTCCCTTAGGGAGCTACTGAAAACGCACAGTAGGGTTCACTCAATACAGGTGACAAAACTCCTCCTGTGCAACACTGAAGTTTTCACAACTATTTATATTTGTGACTGCATTTGGACAAAATAAATATCAAGCAGAAAGTGGGAGGAGCTATGTAATACATAGGCATGAACTTCTGATAAATCTGCACTCTGCCCATTTTTCACTTTCTAAAGAACACATAGTTTTTCCATAAAGTTGCACAGGCTTAAATAGAAAATCTTGATATTAATGATAAAAAAAATATCTGAATTTTCAAAAATATACTGCAGAGCCTAATTCTGGGTAGGTGGCAATATTTTAGTCACAGTCTGATTAAATCAAAGACAAAAAAATAGAAACCTTTCCCTCATCTCCTATGTGACTGCTGGTAAGTTTGGATTTCTGCCACCAGTATTAGTTGCACAGTTTGTCATTTTCCTCAGAAGACTGGAAAAATTAATCTGCACACCCAAACCTGCCCCTCACATTCTGAAGGCTGCAGGGGTTTACTGCCTCCAAGACAACTGAGCACCATGATCATAAAAATCAAGTGTAAGATGTATAAATATCTGAGAAACCTTCATCTTTCAGTACCTCCACTTACTGAAAAAATGGAAACAGTGAATTAAACTGATGAAAGGCTGAGAGCAAGAAGTATGTCCATGTATTACATAGCCTGTTTAACTCTTCAAAAATTACCTTTCCACTGGTGACTGTACCACTCTGCTCTATGTTCAAAATACTCTTAACTACAAACAGTTGACATTTTTTTCTTTATAAAACTTCTCAGATATTGAAAAAAAAAAAAAAACTAGCTTAGAGATGCATTCAGGAGATAAGACAACTAATTGCTTTCTCAGAGTCAGGTTTTAAAAAGATGATTTATTATTACAGTAGAAATTAACCCTTGCACACAGAAAAACGCCACCAACCAAAGATGAGCCACAGAAAATTGCCTCATCATTAACTGGCACTAGGCATCAGTTCCAACCAGTTCCAAAGAATGGGTTCCAATCATTTGGGAAAATGTGGTGAAAGAAGCTTACTTGATTGCAGCAAGATGGAGATACTAAATGTAAGATACATACAGGCATAAAACATACACACTAAAATTACATAAAAGTTCCCTCATACTGACCAACTTGCTGAACAAGTGTCATATCCTTTTTCTGGTCATAACTGCAGCATAAACTGAACACAACTCTAACACAGTTGCTTTAGATTTATCCTCATTAAAGACTTAATCTGAATTACAGTTTGATAATTACCTTAATCCATGCTGAAAAACTGGGGAGCCACATTTTCTACAGCCACAGCATTCTACATAAAATGTTGTGTTAGTACAAGATAGCACTATAACCAAACCCACTCCATGATGCTACTCCATCCCTCATAACTCAGATACCATTAGGCCAGGTTAATCCCTCAGGAATACACAGCTTACATGTTTATATAATGTATATATTTCATAATACTGGCTATTTTATATAACATCATTACCTAGGTTTATAGACAGTAAATATTTATTTCAGGGATAATAAAAACACTACAATACAGGAATACCAGTTTGGCTTTAAAGTATTGAGATCCTCTAAATACAAGCAGAAGGATGATACTCCAGTGGCACATTTTATACCCAAAAATAGCATATGACAGAAATTTTTTCTTGTACCAAAAATTTTATGACTATCACAAGATGCCACTAAAAGTCTTCAACAATATGAAAATTTTATATTTGGCACACATACCACTGAAATTAATCACATGCCTTGTGAAGCTCTGACATAATTCTTTATTCATTCCTAAATTAATAGAGTAATAAATGATGCAATTTTGAAGACATGTTGCATAAATATATCCTAAATTAATAAACTAACAGAATACATTTATTTAGAGTACAAATTTATTTTCATTTCATATTGCACAACATTTTTTCCTAATCTCCAAGGAAATTTAATCTCCATTAAATTTCTTAAATATACCTCTTGAGAGAGAGGCAGTTTGTCAAATGCACAATGGCCATCTATTTGTTCTGACTGTAAGTTCAAACACTCCAATATTTGAGTAGCTCTCCTGGCTGCTCCCTACTTGTGACACAGTGAAGGGACTTTTTTTCTATTTGTCTATTAAGTTGACAAGTCATATTTTGGCTTCACTCCTATTCCACATATAGCACTTTTAATGGTGTTCTATGTTTCAGTTTTCAAAATATGACTTTTGGATTCAGGGTAACTAATTTGTAGTGATTATATGTTATTATCATGACAGATTGTTAGAGAAAACATTCCCAATTCCCTTTTTTTTGAAAATAAAGATTACAAAGAGATGCTAGAATATCAAAATGTAGATGAATATAGTCTTAGCATGTAATTTGGATTATCTGGTTTGCTACACATACCTTTGTACTTGACTAACATGCATATTCATACATGATTTGTACATAATTTTGCATTTATATTCACAGCTAATCAACCAAAACATTGGTAGCAGAAAATTGCTGTCTGGGAGTGGTATGACAAGTTCCAAGTCCCTCCAATTTTTAATTGTCTACTGTATTTCTGTAATACTCACTTTACAACACAGATTTTTCACATTACTGATTTTCAATTTTTTTAAAATATGAAATCACTGACCATTTATACAATTTATTTGTGTGAAGTGGGAAATAAAGAACCATCTAAATTCTAAGTGTGGCTTGTTCCCTTGGCAAGATAATGAACAGCTATCATTCTCAGGAATCTACTGCAGTGTAGGAGCATGAAAAAAGAGATGGTCAAAAAATACACAATGGATTTACAGCATTTTACTGGATTTCAAGGACAGACAATCCCTGGTGTTCTCTTGAAACAGGTGGCTACATGAGATTATGAAAGGCCTCATTTATCCTGTTTAAATGGAAGCCTAAAGCTTAAGGAATAATTTAATTTTCAAAAGATGCATTCCATGAGGGCTATATAGATTGTTAAAATAGTAATGGGAAGTTTTATGTCAGTGGATTTTATACATTTAAATAACAATTTTTTATATTTATACAAATCAGAATGAATCTTAATTGGTATTTCTAATACTATATTAGGGAAATAAACATATTTTGCCATACTAACCTCTTGAAAATACTCCAAAAGACTATGAATTTATTCCACAGAAAGATGCTATTTTTCTCTGAAGCTCAAGTAATTTATGATAGATGCTTCCAAAGCTGGGGTTAATTTCTTTAAAACTGTAATCTGGATTTACACTGTTCCATTCCTGTACACAAATTATTCACATATAGCTACTGAATCTCCCTGCACAGGCACTCAAACCCAGATGTTTATACCAAAAACTGGACAAACCAGTTCTCTGGCTCCCATGTTGAAGAATAACCACAATCTATCTATTGCAATAGTTCACAGTCACTGTGAGCACATGCTTCAAGAGGAGTCTGGTTCCCAAAGAAGGTATGAGAACACATTAAACTTTCAGGATTTACACAGCCATGCTGATACTGACACTACAGCTGCTCCCCATCACAGATATGAAGATTCAAATTAGCATCGAGAAAGTGCTGCAAGAATGAAGAGAAACACATGCAAGAGCCTCTTTCTGAAATACAGCAATACATGCACTCTAACACAAAGAAATAGTACATTGGGCACCAGCCTAAATTTAAAATAAAATTCTCATTCAGTTCTCAGTATAAGTTACTCAGATGAACTAGCAAATCATTAAATGTTCTAGCAAACTGTTTCAGACTGTTTCCCTTAAAATGTGAAATAACATCCTGAGAAAACAGCACTGCTAGCCTTGAAGAATGATACTCTATCTATCAAAACAGTCTTAAGGAATAAGAAAATACCCTGCAAAGCCAGGAACTTCAGAGCAGACATAACATGATGACATGATATTATCTCTGTCTGAACTTACGTGGCAGAGTAAGCTGGGCAATGAAAGCTGGAGAGCTGAGCCATGGAAAGGGACCTGGGGGCCTGGTCCATGGCAAGCTGAACCTGAGCCAGCAGTGCCCTGGGGCCACGAGGGCCAACCCTGTCCTGGGGGGCATCAGGCACAGCATGGCCAGCAGGGCAAGGGAGGGATTGTCCTGCTCTGCTCTGCACTGAGGTGGCCTCACCTTGGATGTCACGTGCAGTTCTGGGTGCCACAGTATAAAAAAGACATTAAGCTGCTAGAGGGTGTCCAAGGAGAGCCTCCAAGGATGGCAAAGGGTTTGCAGGGGAAGCTGTATGAGGAGTGGCTGAGGTCACTTGGTCTGCTCAGCCTGGAGGAGAGACTGAGGGAAGACCTCAGTGTGGTTTTTACCATCCTCCCAAGGGGAAGCCAAGGGGCAGGCACTGATCCCAAGGGGAAGCCAAGGGGCAGGCACTGATCCCAAGGGGAAGCCAAGGGGCAGGCACTGATCCCAAGGGGAAGCCGAGGGGCAGGCACTGATCCCAAGGGGAAGCCAAGGGGCAGGCACTGATCTATTCACTCTTGTGACCAGTGACAGAACACAATGAAACAGCATGGCGCCGTGCTGGGGAAGGTCCGGCCTGGATACCAGGAAAAGGTTTTTCACCAGAGGGTGGCTGAGCACTAGAACAGTCTCTCTGACTGGCAGAGCAGTGGAGCAGGGGAGGAAGGCCACTGTCTGCCCTTCCTGCAATCCTGGAGGCTGCTGGCACCCCCAGGGAGGACTCCTACTATTCCCTTCCTGAGCATCAGGGTTCTTTGCTGATGCTACCCTTGCCTTTAAGCCTTGTATTCCTCCGATTATAGTTCATTCCTGCATTTATGAATCCTACCAGCAATAGAAATTCCTATCAACTGCTGAAAATTTGTAAATTGCTCAATGATTTCAGAAAATAACCTGCCTCTCTCAAGAGAAATGTCAAATTCACAAGCAAACCCAGTACAGGGAGAAATGGCTGTAATTGACACAAGTGCCAGGATTTCTAACATTCTTATTTATTTTTCATGTAATTTAAAGTATTTCTCCACTTTAAAGAAGCAATGGTCAAGAAAGCATTTTTAGAATCAGGAAAGAAATAGCTTTCTTATTGAACAGAACTGAAGTAATTTGGTCTGCAATGTGACTGAGATCCAGAAAAAGTTATTGTGTTGTCCTCTGCTGCACCTCTGGAGAAACTCCTTCAGCTGCTTTGCTTCATTCAGTCTCACATTTGTTTCTTCATAAACCGTAAAGTGAATTATTCCTTACACTATTTTGCATTTTCCAGTCACCAAAAAACCCCCCAAAACCCAGAGGCAAAAATATATCTAATCTTCTACTAATTTGTTGCGATCTTTAATAAAAATAAAAGAGAGACTGCAGATAATTATTATTTATATAATAATATCTGTAATTATTATTTGGAGGGGCAAATTAAGTGTTTGGCCCAAAACCGTGAAATGGAGAAAAGACAATATTTTTTGACATTTTTCAGTTAGTATTAACACAAATGTAAAGTGAGCTGAATGAACAGTAGCTAATAAACTAATGTTAAAATCTTTCTTAACCATTCATAATTACAGTATGCAACTACAGCACGCAACTTTTTTACAGTATGCAACTACATGATACACTGAATTACTATGAAAGCATGCATGCATGTTTGCACAGGATCAACACATGGCACAGTAAAGCTGGTAAAAGCTTCCTAACCAAAACATATTTTAAAAATAAAGCAAATAAAGAGGATTAGAAATATATATATATATATATATATATATATATATATATATATATATATATAAAAGAAAACTAAGATTTTAAATATGATATTGGAATTTACTGTACAGCAGGTGTGTTCCTTATAAATGGTGATGAATAACTGTACTCAATTTAGTCCAACACCTCCAAATTCCCACTGTCTACACAAGGATGAAGTCAAACATTTTGAGACTTTAATTTAAAAGAGCTTATCTGTTTCATGCAACATTGAAATTCATACATAAGGTAAACAAAAAGCAATAAAGAACAATCCAACAAAGGATCAGTTACTGGGTAGCTTAAGCAGGAAGACTAATTTCCAAAAAAAGGACCCTATTCACCCCCATATTTGTTCATGTAAATGACTTGACATGCATTAGTGGCATTCTTAAATTTAATTTTGCCAACTTCTTGTAAACAAATTGAAAAGACAATTGGAAAGCAACTTAGACATGTCTGATTTCAGATGAGTACTGAGGAAGACAGCAAGAAACATCTGGCACTCACTGCAAGTCAGACTTTTTTTTGTAAAGGCCACTACAGAAACAGCTGAAGCCTAACAAACCTCAATGCATGGTTTGGTACAAAACTCCTTTGTTTAGAAGGAAAATTATTTTCAAGCTTACTGTATCAGGTCTCCTATGAAGAGACAGAAATTCTAAAAAGGGAGAAAAATTTCCAAATACCTTGTGAATTTTTTTTTTATTGCATCACAGATAGCTTCTGAGAAATTAAGAACTATGTGGTTAAAATTACAAGCCAGAGAGCTACTGAAGAAAGCAAAAGCATCATGTTATCTGTAGCTACTTTAGCGTATGTAATAGTTTAATTTTATAGACAGTATTTCTAGAGCAGGTTTTAGTTTTTAAGAATCTTATTTGCTCTATCAGAACAGTGCAAGTGCAATTCACTGATATGCTATGAAAAGGAATAGCAGCAATAAAAATAATGCTAAAAAAATTAAAATATTTTAACCTAGTTACTCCATTTGTGAATCCTAATAATGAACAGTTGGCATTAATAGCTCAGACATTAAACATCTCTAGTCTTACAACCTCTTATTTCCTAAGGGATATAGAACAAGAAAACATAGAATTTTAAGAATTCAAACGTGATCAGACCTGACTTTTGGATCTTCTAAAAAGAAAATATATTTTCCAAGCTCTGATGATTTTTCCAAGAACATTTCACACCCTTTGAGAAGATCTATCTAATCTTCTGTTCCTCCTAGAAGCAGTTGAGACATCTTTATGGCTACAATCGTAACTAAAATAAAGGGGATCTCCTAGAGGAATTGGAATTGCAGAAGGGGCTACATCAATACCTGACTAGTTTTTCATGGGAATTCAGTTTTTCTGAAGCTGTGATGCCATCAGAGAAGGGAGAGTGCAGGGAAATGGACTGAGGACTAGAACACAAGCACAGTCAGTGAGCAGAAGGCTACTGAGAAGCCATCACTGAATAAGAAATCGATTTACTCATGAAAAACAAATGGCCAAATGAAGGTGGTAAGATGAGATGACATGTTTAAAAAGATAAAAACCCACAACTCTGCAAGGCTGCCTGACAGAAATAGCACTTCTGGGAAAGGCACATTTCCACTGTGTTGAGGATTGTATGGAAAGACTCCATGCCTCAACTTTCCTTTACCACAGAAAGTAAAATACTCAGAGGTGTTATGGCCACTATGAAGAACTGCCTGGTAAAAAGTTTAATGAAATAGCTGAAAATAATACTGTGTATACCAGCCAAATGCATCCATACTGCTCTAGGGATCCCAAGTTAAATCTACAACTTTTCTGAACTCCATGAATGTTAAGAAAGAGAATTATTAGCATGAACCTTTGTGGTTAAAGACGCTGAGTAGAAACTTGAGAGATCTGTTGTGGACTGGTAAAAGCTGAGAGGCACCTATGAAATCTCATCCTACAATTATTTTTTTTAAGCCAAACATGAGACATGACGTGAAATAAATATTTCTCTTTGAAAATACGAGTCAGTAAGTTTACCCTTGCCTTCAGAACACCCATCTTTTTGCCAGCTGACATAAATGACATATTGGTTCTTTCTGAAGGATAAGGAAACCAAAGAGAGATAAAGAACAGAGAATTTACAACAGACTCTCAAGGCTTCGCATTACAATTTAAATACAACCTGACTTTAAAAACCCTTTAGGGTAAGAGTGAAAATCAGCTTTGTTTTACCAGCTAAATTTAGATCAATTAGTAAACACTGCAGTCTAATAGGAAGCCACAGGCTTGGCCAGTGCAGGTAATGGCCGTGCCCTGGAAAGCAGCAGCTGCAGAGGTGCTGGAACAATCCATCATCCAGCTCACTTAGGAGGTCTGTTGATTAACAAACTCAAGGCCACACAAGGAAAGAGAAAAAACCAAGGGAGTAGAATGGGTAATTAAACTCTTCGTTCACTACACAGTGCACAGAAACACATGTGAACATTCCCCACACTGGCTTCATTCCAGGTTCCTTCTCCAACATTACAATGTTGTAATACCACTCATATCTACTAAAAGACATTAAAAACCACAAAAGGAACCAAACTTCTTGACACAAAAAATGATTTAAACTCCTTGTGACTAGAAATTTTGAACAATGACAGCAACTTCTGAGACACAAGACTATCAGAGAGTCCAGGATGATGTAGAATTTAAAACAAAAATTTCAGATAAATGTAAGAATTTCAGATAAATAGTCAAATTGTAATATGCCCACTATAATGAGAGGACAGCAGCACTGCATTTTTAAGTAACCCAAAAGTGATGTTAAACATACAAGAGGAGATCAGAAAAGTTAGGAATACTAAGGAAATAAAAAAATAAGATACTACTTATAGTATATATTAAAGTATAAAGCCAATCCTATGATGCTTAGCTCAACAGCAAATTCAGCTAATACGCTTTTAGATTAAAAAGTACAATCTTAGGGCCATTGCTCTGAGAATAAGGCATACACAAACAACATAATCACAAGACAAGTATTTCAGGCACTTAGAAAACCATACAGAGTTCTAGAACTTTGATTTCCCAAATAATTTTTTTGTATGAAGTTCTGCTTGATTTGCAAAGCTACATATTCTTGACACATACTCTATCAAGATACTTGAGGAAAACTCAAGCCATATGACATTCAAATTCCTTTCTCCAGGAGAATTCTCAAGCATTTTGACTGAATACCCACAATGGAAACACTCAACACTACAAACCAACTCCTAAGTGGAACTTCACATTAATTTTTGGCCACCTGAGTCAGAGGAAGCTGAGTGAACCAGAAGAGCTGAAAACAATATATTGACATAATCTGAACACACCTAAGAAACAACTTCCCTTCTCTGTAAAACACCTAATCTAGTTCTTAAGAACAGAAGCAATGAAGATTAATTTCACAATATATTTCTTTAAATAATATATCTAGACTCATAGTAGTCCATTAGCACAGTGCACTCTGAATACTAATTATGCACTATCTCATTTTAGTGCCTTATGGAGTAAAACCTGTGCAATTATGAACCAATGCTTATGGAGAGATAACCTGTATGGCAGCATTTTGCTAGTATCAATTATTCTATTAAGAATTCTTAAAGGATCTACAAAAGTATGCATTCTTTCTGTAATTCTACTGTGACTTGTACCATTAGACATGATAGTGCAGTAGGATCATTAACATGTTTTTAGCAATAACCCAACATGAAAGGATTAATTTCTTCACCATTTATTAAACACTTTGAATAAACAATTCTGATGTTACTGTTGTTGGAAAAGAAATGAAATTTAGCAAAATATTTAATTATAGTGAGTTGTGTGTGAACTGGTTTGTTAAAAAGCAGTTTTGTAGCCGTTGAAAAGTGTGTTGAGTTTTGTGTGTAACCTAGCAGGTAGTCTTAGGGATTTAATAAATAATTAAACTAGTGCAAGAAAGTAAGAATGCTAACCTGTCTAGAGGCAGCATACAATGCTCTTAGAATAAGATAAGCAGAGGATTAATGATCTTGTTTGTGAACCAAGGAATGTATCACAAGGGGTCTGTGACCAGGCAAGGGGAACGGGGAACTGTTCCTTGGAGGCTAGGCAAGGGGAACGGGGAAACTGTTCCTTGGAGACTTTGTTGTGAATCGCATGTATAAGAGGGAAGCACCCATACGTGAATTTGGGGGCTCGGACTTTAGGGACGTGAGTCCCCCAGTTCCCCGGGCCCTTAATAAAGCACCCACAAAACTTATCCGAGTTTTGTGTCATTTATCAATCGGGCAACAGTTTTCTGGCGACCGCGGCAGGACTCCGAGGGCTGCTGGGGCGGTTCACGTCCCGATCCACTCCAAGCCGGCACCGAGCACTTCTCGGGGAGTCATCGGTCGTGCCCGACCCCCCGCGCCTGTCGGACAAACTGCATTAAGGTAAGCCCGAAGGTGCTTTATATTGGAAAAAGGTGATAATTGGATTTGGAT
Organism: Melospiza georgiana; assembly: GCF_028018845.1. Lineage (NCBI taxonomy): Eukaryota > Metazoa > Chordata > Aves > Passeriformes > Passerellidae > Melospiza > Melospiza georgiana. The sequence goes on from NC_080430.1 coordinate 15,406,374, forward strand.
TTGGTGGTTGGTAAAAAAGCCTAGGCTCCGGCCATAAGACGTCTAAGGACGCAGGACCGGAACTCGCCTCCTGTTTGTTTTAGGGAAGGACGGCGAGAAGGTATATTGGTTTAAGGTATATTGGTTTATTGGGATTAATAGTGGAATTAAACGTTGTAATATGATGTCTTTTAAAACTTTTAAAACCTTAGTGCAAGCCAATGGTAAAATACCTGGAAATACACCATTAGGTTGTATATTGAAACGGTGGAAAAGTGAGGGGTATTATCAAGAATTGGATAAAAGCAAAATGATAGATTATTGTCATCATTGGTGGCCTGAATATGAGATTGGGGAAGTGGGATGGCTGGTGAATGGTACACTGGAATTGGGGATAATGGAATCTTTGATGCAATTTTTAAGGAGGAATGAGAAATGGGATGAAATACCATATTTGGATTTGTTTTTCGTTTTATATCGGAAAGAGGAATGGCAAAAGGAATGTGGTATTTTGGTTTTAGAAGTGAATGATGAAAGGGAGTGTGTGGGATGTAAAGAAAGAAAGGAGCGTAATTTGTATCCTTCAGTCGAGGAAGATTTGTCTTATTGTATAGCACCTCCGAGGGTTCCGGTTGCTCCTAATGTGCCCCCTGCTCCCCCTGCAGATATAGCTATAAAAACGGGATCTAGTGAGAGTGATAGTGATGGTGGTGATGGTGAAAAGAAGGTATACAACAACAGGGAAAAAGAAACTGCAAAAAGACAACAAGCTAGTATTCTGGCTGTAATGCAACAGACAGGGGCAGGAGGAAGACCCATTAGGGGTCGAGGAGGAGCTAATCACGGACAGAGGGAGTTGCCAAGAGGTCGGGGAGGATTTGGGTTTGCACTTAACATGGGGAGGTTGGATCCAAACCAGTGTGCGTTTTGCCGACAATTGGGACACTGGAAAAATGAATGCCCGGTTAGAGGAGGTATGGGCATGGGAAACATGGGATTAAGGACAGCCCCAATGGGAAATGCCCCTGTGGGAGGATTCAAGGGAGGACCAGCAGAAGTCGCTCGAGCACTAGTTTTGGGAAACTATCAGAATCAAAGCTGACTAGAAAAGGATTTAAGGGTAGTTTTAGAAATAGATGGAAAGGATCAAGAATTTATGGTAGACACTGGAGCTACTTATTCTGTACTCAATAGACGATTGGGACCTTTGAGTGACACAACGGTACAGGTGGTGGGGGCAACAGGGAAACTAGAGGAACAACCATTTTTACAACCTTTAAATCTTAGGTTTGGGGGGAAGGAATTAGATCACCAATTTTTGTATATGCCAAACTGCCCCACACCCCTTCTTGGCAGAGATCTGTTGTCCCGACTTAATGTGAAAATAATATTTGAAGGGGGAAGGGTGAAATTGGAAATACTTGAGGAACAAATAGCAGGCATTTTTGTAATCAAGGAAGTGGATGCCTCTCCTATTCCAGACGAAATTGAGCAGGCTGTAGTACCCTGGGTATGGGAGTCAGGGGTCCCCGGAAAATCTAAAGCTGCGCAGCCAGTAAAAGTGGAACTAAAGGAAGGGGCCCGACCAGTGAGGATAAAGCAATACCCCTTGAAGCTTGAGGCAAGGAGGGGAGTAGCCCCGTTAATTAAACAATTTTTGGCTCAAGGAATATTACAGGAATGTGAATCGGAGTATAATACTCCAATTTTTCCAGTAAAGAAACCTAATGGTAAGTACCGTTTGGTACAGGACTTAAGGGCTATTAATGAAATAGTGAAAGACATACATCCAGTTGTTGCTAATCCTTATACTTTGTTAACATCTGTATCAGAGGAGTTTAAATGGTTCTCAGTGATTGACCTTAAAGATGCCTTCTTCTGCATCCCACTGGCAGTAGAGAGTAGGAAATATTTTGCCTTCGAGTGGGAGAGTCCTGATTTTGGGAGAAAGAAGCAGCTCATGTGGACGAGACTCCCACAGGGATTTAAATGCTCCCCTACTATTTTTGGAAACCAACTGGTCAAGGAGCTGGAGGAATGGAAGATAACCCAGGTAACAATATCCCCATCCTTGTATGTAGTCCTGCAGTACGTGGACGACATTTTTCTGGCTACTAAGGAAAGGGAAATGTGCGTGGAATTAACAATTAAATTACTCAACATGCTTGGCCAAGCAGGGTATCGGGTTTCTAAGGAAAAAGCTCAATTGGTCAAAAATAGCGTTATTTACCTCGGTTGTGAGATCACACAAGGGCAGAGACGTTTGGGAGTAAACCGAATAGAGGCAATATGTGCTATTCCTTTGCCTCGTAACCATCAGGAATTGAGATCTTTTCTAGGAATGGTGGGATGGTGTCGACTGTGGATCATGAATTTCGGTCTCCTAGCCAAGCCACTTTATGAGGCCTTGAAGCAGCATCGGTTGGAGTGGACAACACAGCAAAAGAAGGCCTTCCAGGAATTGAAGCAGGCACTAAAAGAGGCCCCAGCCCTAGGACTCCCTGACGTGAGCAAGGAATTCCAGTTGTACGTGAATGAGAGGCAAAAACTGGCATTGGGGGTCCTCACCCAGAAGGTGGGATCCTGGAAGAGGCCAGTGGGATACTTCTCTAAACAACTGGATTCGGTAAGTTCCGGGTGGCCCTCGTGTTTACGAGCCGTGGCGGCAACAATAATTCTTATTCAAGAGGCCCGGAAATTGACTCTGGGGGCAAAAATGAAAGTTTGTTCCCCATATGGTCATGGCCGTTTTGGAGCAAAAGGGGGGTCACTGGCTATCATCCAGTCGAATGTTGCAATACCAGGCCATCCTGAGAGAACAGGATGATATTGAAATAAGGACTACTAATCATGTTAATCCAGCAGAGTTTTTACGCAGTGACCAGGAAGCTGGGGGACTGGTGCACGATTGCGTAGAGGTAATTGAACAAGTATATGCCAGCAGACCGACCTAAAGGATGAACCGTTGGAAGAACCTGAATGGGAACTATACACTGATGGATCCAGTGTTGTCGAGAATGGGACTCGCTATGCCGGGTATGCAGTGGTAACATTGGATCGGGTAATAGAGGCAAAGGCTTTGTTACCTGGAACTTCGGCCCAGAAGGCAGAGGTGATTGGACTCACCAGAGCCCTGTATTTGAGCAAGGACAAAAGGGTTAATATCTGGACAGATTCTAAATATGCCTTTGGTGTGGTTCATGTACATGGGGCGTTGTGGAAGGAAAGGGGGCTTTTGAATTCACAGGGAACCAACATCAAGCACCGGGAAGAAGTGCTACAGCTACTGGATGCGGTACACAGTCCCAAAGCAGTTGCAGTAATGCATGTTAGAGGACATCAGACTGCGGAAGGAGACGTTTACAGAGGAAATCGATTTGCTGATGTTACAGCTCGGCAAGTGGCACGGGAAGTATGGACTCAAATGGCATTGGTACCGGTAAGAACAAATCCGGCTACCCCATACCTGAATCAGGAGCCCAAATATTCAATAGAAGATGGAAAACTAATAAACTTGCTAGGGGCATAGAAGAATCAACTTGGGTGGTACGTTACACCAATGGGACAAATAGTGGTACCTACCCGCATAATGAAATTTATTTTGGAATCAGAACATAATAAATGTCATTGGGGGGCAGAAGTATTGGTAAAATTTTTGAAGAATGAGATAATCTCTAATCAGATGTTAACAATGGCAAAGAGAGTTAATGCAATGTGCCCAGTATGTTTGAAAAATAATCCAGTAGTTAGGAGACAAATACAAATGGGAAAGTTGCAAGTCGGGCCACAACCAGGAGATTACTGGCAAGTTGATTTTTCTGAATTGCCTAGGGCACAGGGATACAGATACTTGTTAGTGTACGTATGTACGTTCTCAGGGTGGCCGGAAGCTTTTCCATGTAGAACTAATCAGGCTAAGGAGGTGGTAAAAACCTAGTTAAAAGAAATAATACCAAGATTTGGAGTACCTTTAGGATTGTCATCAGATAGGGGTCCACATTTTATAGCCGGGGTAGTGCAGGAATTAGCACGAATGTTAGATATAACCTGGAATTTGCATACCCCCTGGAGACCTCAGTCTAGTGGGCAGGTGGAAAGGATGAATCAAACCCTGAAAGGACAAATCAAAAAGATTTGCCAGGAAGCTAAACTGCACTGGCCTCAAGCTTTGCCTTTGGCCCTACTCAGGATTCGAATTAAACCAAGGGAAAAGGTAGGCATAAGTCCATATGAGATATTATATGGCAAACCATATCATGCAACTGTATTAAAAGGGGAGGTACATGTGAGTGGGGACCAGGCGATTGCAGAGTATGTTATGTCACTTAATAAGATCTTGAATTCTTTAAGAAATACGTTACAGTGGAATAGACCGCTCACGCTGGAGAATTCTGTCCACGACATCCAGCCTGGGGACCAGGTGTACGTCAAGAAGTGGATCACGGATCCGCTACGGGAATCATGGAGCGGACCCCACCAGGTGATGATGACGACCTACACGGCAGTGAAGGTCCAGGGGATGGATGCTTGGATCCATTACACCAGGGTAAAGAAGGCACCGTTCCAGTGGGAAACCCAGATAGTGTCTCCAACCCGGATGATCTTCCGCGCAAAGCCGCCTTCTTAATTATATTACTGCTAGTGATCATGAGACTATTACCCGTTCAAGGGTCTACTCTAGTACAGGTTGAAGAAACAAAGGTTACAGTCATGGAAGGGATGGATGTTCAATTAACTTGTGTTATCTTTGACAGCCAGAGAGTTGAGGCCGGTGAAGTTATTGCAATATGGCAACGGGGGGCTGAAAGAAGCCGAGGCAAGATAGGAGTCGGTTGGGATCAGGATAAACAACAAGGAAACACGGTACTGAATCTTACCAAGGTAACCACAAACGATACGGGAGAATATACATGTTTGGTCAAAATACGGGATAGTTTTGATTACAAAAGAGTGAGTATGAGGGTTTTGCCATGGACAGGGGATTGTGCTGAAAACATAAAGGTTAATCCAGTATCAATGGCAGTGGACATGTGGGATGGGCCACCTCTCAGAATAAATTGTTCCTTCCTAGTAAGATCAAGATATCAAAGGAACCTTTGGGTCAAATGGTGGAAGCAAAATAGGGAACTGACCTGGGACAGAATAGAGGACGGGACCAATTGGTGGGGAAAGGAAGACAAAGGTTGTGGGTGGTCGAGTGTCACTAATCCTAGAATAGGAAATGCATGGTGGAGGCATGACAGAATGATGTTATCCTTACAGAGACACGGTAGGAGTAGACGAGAGGTTAATGATACAATAGAACGAAATCCCAACAAAATGAGATGAGTTGTCAGAATGTCACACAGAATTTTGACACCTGGAATATTTGGAAGACATTATGGGGACCTAGTGTTTTGGAACACTATAATTACCTTGGGGAAGTACAATGGTGCATCCAATGGTCAGGAGTAAAGAATCAGTCACATTATAGGGCCCTTATCACGTCTACATCTTCCCGAGAGTTCAGACCGCAGAAAGAGGATTGGAATTGTACTGAGGTTTTTACATGTGATACACCGGAAGACCGAATCGGATTGGTACTGGTGAAAATGGCATTAAAGTGGGGATGCGAGTGTAGGGGGTATGATCACACGGTTAGCAGAGAGTCCATGGATGGACCTATAGATTGCAGATATACTACTGTGCATAGCCCTGGAAATCTAGTCTGGGTGTTGGGACATGGACAGTGGACCACACATTTACCTCTAGATGGATCAGTAACACAAATCACCCTAGGGGTTCCCACATTGTGTCCATACTGGAAACAGAATAGATTGATCCAAAGGAAAGGACTCAGAAAGAGGGAAGAATCCCTAGAGGAGCAGTGGCATGAACCTGGCTCAGGAGTGCAATTTGGATGGATATTGGAGTCATTATTCCCTCCGGTAGCGACATATCGAAACAGGGAAATGCTCAGCAATTTGTTAGGACAGACAGAAAGGTTGGCAGCAGCTACTAAGAAGGGATTTAAAGATCTAAATTTGCAATTGCAAGCTACATCAAGAATGACCCTACAAAACAGAATGGCATTGGATTTGCTACTGTTAAAGGAACATGGAGTTTGTGGTTACCTGAGTAGGAGAATAGATCATTGCTGTGTACACATTCCAAATGTTACACTTGAAGTTGAGAAAGATATTTCTCAACTGGCAGAAGTGGAAACAAAAACCAAGGAAATTGAAAGGGAAGCACAGCATAAATGGATAGGAGCAGTATTTGATTCTTTGGGGCTTCACCTGTCTGGCTGGATTACGTCTGCTATACAGTATGTACTAATGTTTTTAGTATTTCTAGTGACTATATGGATTGTATATAGATGCCTCTTAGGTGTGATCGAAAAGGAAAAGAAGCAATCTCTCCGGTTGCTGAAGGCGATGACCCGTGGGCGGCAGAATGAAGAACATTCCCCACCTCGTTATGAAGATGTTACTGTCAATACTGTTGATTGAGCATCCTTGCAGCAGGACTGAAGGATGCTCAAAAGGGGGGAAATGTTGGAAAAGAAATGAAATTTAGCAAAATATTTAATTATAGTGAGTTGTGTGTGAACTGGTTTGTTAAAAAGCAGTTTTGTAGCCGTTGAAAAGTGTGTTGAGTTTTGTGTGTAACCTAGCAGGTAGTCTTAGGGATTTAATAAATAATTAAACTAGTGCAAGAAAGTAAGAATGCTAACCTGTCTAGAGGCAGCATACAATGCTCTTAGAATAAGATAAGCAGAGGATTAATGATCTTGTTTGTGAACCAAGGAATGTATCACAAGGGGTCTGTGACCAGGCAAGGGGAACGGGGAACTGTTCCTTGGAGGCTAGGCAAGGGGAACGGGGAAACTGTTCCTTGGAGACTTTGTTGTGAATCGCATGTATAAGAGGGAAGCACCCATACGTGAATTTGGGGGCTCGGACTTTAGGGACGTGAGTCCCCCAGTTCCCCGGGCCCTTAATAAAGCACCCACAAAACTTATCCGAGTTTTGTGTCATTTATCAATCGGGCAACACTGTTAAAACAGTAGCACTGTAAAGGAGAAAATTTATTACCAATTTTTGGTTGCAAGAAACTCAAGATGCACATGGAAGTCCCTGCAGTATTCTGACATACCCTCTCTGAAATAAGCTAAAAAGTTTTATATTTTATACTTTTCACCATGGGCTGTGCAGAACTACAAGAAACTACTCATTCCCATAAGCCAAGACACAAAAGTGAAGAGGGACTGCAATTATTGTTCATCTTTAAAATTAGTCCACTAGGTCAAATGAGGCAGAGCAAAAAAGTTATTTGTGTTATCAGCTGTATGGATAAACACTCAGTATTATCTGATTATCAGTCTTATCTACAAGCTCATTGGTATCTATGTATGCTGTTACAAAAAACTGAATTACTTCAACGTGACTAGCAAATAAATAAGTCATGGTCTTTTTTTCCTTTGTTCTTATTTTTGAATACCAATGAAAAAAATTACCTGGTTGCCTTCCTGAATTTAGAGATATTTAGAATCCTAATCAGAAATCAAAAACATCAGAGACCTGTCTTACCCTCATCAGAAAGACAGATGCCTGGCTGCCTGATCAAACACATTTGGAGCTACACTTTCTATTCAGAAAGAACAACATCTGATTTTTGCAAGTAAAAATGCATTTGTTCACTCTTATTTTATGAACACAGTATAGACAGATCATTAGGCACAGAGAAGGCAATTAATTAACTTCATGCAGTTAAAGAAATAAACCCAAAATGTTTTCTTTAAATAATAAAAATGTCAGCCACATATACCTGTTCTATGCACTTGTCAAAATGCAGCTTCCCCTCAGAAAAATGAGGTACAACTGAGCAGCATAAACGTTCCAACAGCAGTTTAGCAAACAAGGAGCTGTCAACTTCCAATAAGCTATTATTCACACCTCTTTAATCACTGCCACAGAGTCGATTATAAATAGCCTCATACATTTTTAAATAAGGTCATTCTGAAATGAAACAACAAAGAGGGTAGTAAATATTCCAGTACATAAGCAATTTAAATTCTACAGCATAACAGGGCTGTGTGTTCTCAAATACTCAGTTTAAAGAAAGCCAACAAAACCTTTTATTAACTGGTGCAGTGTCAGACACGTAATCTCTGTGAGATCAATAAACCAGGCCAATTATGTGGTAGTTTGCAAACAGATCTGAAAGAAATGAAACTATTAAGACTTGCTCACAAAATCCAGCTTCAACAGCATTATTTACAAATATAAAGTAATACAAATTAAGTTAATACAATACACGGAGCTGCATGGGTAAGTGTATTATGTAAACATTTCTTACAAATATGAAACAGCTTCTCTCTGTTTTCCCAGAGGAACACCACAAAGAAACAACTTATGCAGAACCCTGATCATATGAGACTGTTCTGTTTTTCCTGAGATTTTAAATAATTAGAAATTAATGCAAAAGAAAAGCAAGAAAAGATCTGCACAAGTAGAAGTTCTAATTTCCCCCTCTGTTCCCCATATTTTCTGAGATTCAAGACAACTTGATAATTATGACAACACTAAAATAAATTCTTTATCAATTAGCTCAGACAAAAAATGATAAAAATTATGGGGTTTTTTTCTCAGAAGCACCATAATAGTTAAGTGGACCACAATTTAAAGATGCTAATTTAGCACTACCAGAAAAAGAAAAATTAGTAGGAAAAAATACCCCCAATAGTTCTCATTTTACTGACCCCACACTTTGTTGTTACTGTGAGAAGTGTTGGAGCACTTCTTCCTATTACATGCTTTGTTTTTCTAACTTGATACTCACAGAATCATAGAATATCCTGAGTTGGAAGACACCCAAAAGGACCTCAAAAGTCCAGCTCCTGACCCTGCACAGGACAGCCCCAGGAATGCCACCACGAGACCAAGAGCGTTGTGCCAACACTTCAGGAACTCTGGCAGGCAGCGGTCACAGCACCAGGTGTGGGGAGCCCGTTCCAGTGCCCAACCACCCTCTGGGTTAAGAATCTTTTCCTAATATCAAAACTAAACATTCTCACTTGACACAGCTTCAGGCCATCCCCCCAGGTCCTGCCACTGGTGACCAGAGATAAGATCAGTGTCTGCCCCTCTTCTTCCCCTATGAAGAAGCTGCAGACTGAAGTGAGGTGGCCTCTCACTCTTCCCCAGGCTGAACAGCCCAAGTGACCTCAGCTGCTCCTCACACAGCTTCCCCTCAGACCCCGCTCCATCTTTGCTGCCCCCTTCACACACAGAGACTTGCCTGTGATTTTCTGTGCCATACCCACCCATAGAGCCACAGTCCTTACCTGCTCCATTGTGGAAAATTAGCTCCATGAGTAGGAACCCCAATACTCCCCACACCTTTCTGAGATATTTAACCCAGTTACAATTTCAGCCCCACTTATTTATCAGATTTAGCTCAAAGGTGTTTTTTATAGTTCACAGGCTGCTTTGTACCTGATTCTAAAAAGGCTAATATTTTCCATGAGCACCAAAAGTATCAAAATCTTTCTCCAACCTAGAAGCATACCTTAATATTAAAATGTCATATTTAAGTATTCATGCACCTGGACAGACACAGGAGGCATTGTACCTGCACTTGGAGCTGGCCATGCCCAGCAGCTGTATCCCCACAGCATCACACCTAACTTGCCACCCTGCTGCATCTTCCTGGTGTTTCATGGTCTAACCAAAAAGCAAGAGTGACCTCCTGCATAAAGGATATCCAGAAGTTCAATTCCATTAAGAACTGAATTAACTTCAGGATTCAATTAAGAACTTCACAGCTATCAAAACATTTACCTACACCCACAAACACTCTAGAAAACAGTGTAAAGGATCCACTCTTCTCAGTCAGACACTACTGGTATTCGACATAGCTACACCTTCTAACTGTTTTAAATAAAGCATATTATAGTAGCTTACACAGTGAAGTGATAAAATTGCAGCTGACTACAGCAAAATCTACATGAAAGCAAGGAGCAAGCTGTGCTATTTCAGTTCTCAGACAATAAAGAAGTAGAAAAGGTTCTGATGTCAACAGGCATCTTAGAATATGTTCATTTCCACACTAGGTATGTTGCTTTTTCATCTGGTTCACTGTCATCTCCCTCAGAACAGCCCTTAATAAATACTTAGAAAAGGAAATAGCTTACACTAAGAAATACACCTTCTCAGCCTTAATGTCACCAAAGTTTGGTTCATTCCCCAAAGCTTGCAAACTTCTGCTTTCTTGGGTGTACATCCTCCATCTACCTTAAGGTTCCATAATTTGTTTATAAGAAATTACATATATACCAAGCCAGTGTTCCAGACAGCTGTAAGGTTTTTTTAATCTGTGTCAAGGAAATGGAGCTATGCCTGAATAGAAACGAATTTTTTTCTTCCAAAAAGATGCACTATAGTGTATATATAGTACAATATATGTACTATACATATCTTGATAAGCCATCCCTGATTTTTCCATTTGTTCTGTGTAAGACAGTCCATCTGTACTTTCACGCTAACAACTTTTGGTAATAACAAAGCCTCTTACTTGCTGTTTACAGTAGGTTCACAAGCAGAATTTTCTGGAAGAAACAAAGAGTCAACCATACATGATTTCTTACCTGTATGAGCATTTTGGGAGGGAGGATTTCAAGCATTTCCTAATATTAGAGAGAATACCTTCATTGGACAACTGTCAATAAAACAGAAACCTTTTTTCTTATCCAATAGGCAACTAAGCTTATAATCTGGTAACTGGGAGAAGTCTCGTGTTAAGAGTAGTTTCAGTGATCGCTGTGAGCCTCATGATAATTTGCTTTCAGCTGCCTCACAACCTTGCAGAAGCCATGGAAAAATACTGAGCTTTGATAAACAAAAGAAAGAATTGTGATACTTTTCCCACCACAGTGAGAAGGGCAGAGTTTGGATTTACAAAGCATAATGAACTGGAGAGGTGACAGGTCTGAACCCTTAAGATGTTTTAGGACAAGATATTTAGCACTATCATCAGAGATCAAGAAAGTTGCAATCCCACAGTGGCATTCCACAAGCAAGTAGGAAAGGATCATGGAATTGAAACTGGAAATATCCCATGACTTTTGGGTACCAATTATCACGCTACATATTCTCAACATTAAAAAAACCAAGGTCACCATTAAGTACAAAAGGGTCTGGAGCAAGCTGAGCCCCAAAACCAATGAAAAGCAGTAAAAAATTTTAACTGTAATTTGTATTCATTACTATCAGATGTGACCTCTATAAAGAGTAAAATAGAAAAAACACAATTTGAATTTTATAAAATATGTCTATATTAAGAGTAGAGATACACAGATGTGTTTACACACACACACACATAAATAACTACAATTATTTATGAAGTGCCTAACATCACTTAAAAATCACCTACTTGACAGTCAACAACTACAGGAAAAACAATTTTATTGTAATTCAGCGAGGAGAACCCCAGTCCTTGCTCTGTTTGTACTCTGGACTGAGAACAGAAGCAGGAATGGAAAAGGGAACATAACAGAAAAAAATACAACTCAACTATGAAGGAAATGAGTTAAAAATAAACTCAACTCTCACATGATAGCACAATATTACTCAGTATGTTAGGACCAGGACACAGTAAATAAAGAATATAACACACATACACAGATGAAGGCAGCACGACAGCTACACTTATATGAGCTGTAAATGAGAATGAAAACCAACACCTACACAATAAAACCTTTAAAAACTAGCAGGTGGGCAGCCCACATGGGATGAAATATCAGCTAATGAAATTCAAGTTTAAAGATAACATTCCAAAGAAGGTCTTGGGGCACACACAAACAAGAATATGCACATGAGTGTAAGTTCACTTCATTAGGAACATGACCAAAAGCACGGCCCTACTTTCATCACACTACAGTAAAATTATTTTTAATTTTATGAATTAATTTATACACTGAATTAATTTATACTGAGTTACCCTAAGGAATTCAAAACTTACAAAACACAGTCTTGTCTTCTGACCTGCCTGTGAATAGCCCTGCTTAATTTCTCATGTCTGACCCTACTTGCTTACTCATTTGTTACACTGATTAATAGATAATTCAAATTATATTGAATTAAATAGTTTAAGGAAAGGTATATGCATCCCAGTCATGCTGCAATATCTGGATTGAGATACAGTATGTTATCAATTACACCTTAATAATACTCATGCTCCACTGGATATGGCATCAGAGGAATCAGTAGTAAACAACATCTGAAATTATGTTTTGTTGTTTTATTTTCTTCTTTGGTGACTACACAAATGAAGAATTTCACACTTTTTTTTTTTAATAGAGTATATTTAGTACTTCCAATGGATGCTTAGAGTCCCCTGACAGGCACCTGCTTCAGGAGAGATGGGCTGCCCTGCAGGAGTGCCTACTTCTCTCCAAGATTAAGTGCAATGAAAGTGGCAGGACTAGCCCTGATCTCAGCATATAAAATGCTGACAACTCATAAGCACAGGTGACTATGACAAGGTATCTCAGGAAGAAAATACCAGGCCATAACCTGAAAGAAAACGGACACTTCCAGGGGTAAGGGGTACTTGAACCTTCTCCCAGGGGTAGTAGAAGACAACGTGCATGAGAAAACTGAGATAATTTCCCTTTTACAAAATCCATTTGGCTTTCAGTTTTACCCCGGATCTCCTCCAACATTCTAATTTATGTACTTGGGAAGAGATGCCTGAAGTTCCTTAAATGTGCAGAAATAAGTGACGCATGCAGAAAGTAAGAGAGAGGACAGCAAACATGGCCAGGTTTAACACACTGGGAGCTGCCCCACAAGGCTGACAGTATCACCCTCACTGAACCAGCTCTGCAGAGAACTCAGGCCTGCTGCACACTGCAGAGAAGAGCCCACATTTGTATACAGGCTCTTCTCCAAGTAGAAGTGAGCTCCATCACGTTCTAACTGGACTTGGCAGAAGGCAACAACAAACCAAAACCCTCCCTGGTGTCCCAGCTTGTGCCAGGCCCAGGCAAACCCATCCTGCTACTGAGGCTGGCTCATCAGTGCAGGCATGCTGCTCTAGACATACAGATCACCTGTTTCTAACTCATCCAGAGCAGTAGTGTAAGCAAATTGGAATAAAAAAAGAATATAAAACTAAAAGCAAGCTTAAGGAATAAAAAGAAAAATGGCAGAAATTTCAGCTAGGAGCTCCTAAAGCTTCCAAATAGCATCAGCCTTCTGCTATGGGCACAATACTTGGCAGAGAACTCCCTTGTAAGTCAAGCTCTGCCACTCCAAACCCTCTTCAGACCAATTCACAGCCTAAAAGAGATTAAATCCGTGTAAATGGAGTGTTCAGTCCTATTTATTTCAAAAAAAGATTGTCATTGTAGGGAGCTTAATTTTGTCCTGCATTTCTACCCCTACATTTTAGTGCTTGGTTTCCTAATCCAGTCAAGAACTGCTATAAAGTAACAGTGGGAGAAGCAAAAGGTCTAAAACATGTTGAAAAATTAAAGAAGATTTGAGGATCCTAACATGAATGTAATACAGGACATCACTTTTCTTATGCTTCTTTGCTGCTGCTGTAACATAGAAAAACAATTTTAAAAGAAAATTTTTATTTAGAAATTATGACATTGATCAGAAATACCAGTTTATAAAGCCATTTTCCTCAATTTGAGAAGGTCATGCAAATATGAGTTTTAGAACCTTATTACACCTATCAAACTGCACAACTTCTTTCTAAAACACAGGCTACAGTAAGAGCAGAAGACAGATGTCTGGAAATTTTAATGTAGGAAAGTCTTTGGTCCAGGTAAGATCTGCAAGATCTCAGACTTGCATGGACCCATGATCACAGTTTAGTTCTTCCCACTCATGTAAAGTGTTTTCTTGATCACCGGCCACTGCTGTGCAAAGCTTCTCTTCAGGAAGCCCCTGGTGTTTTCTCACTGCATTTTGCACCAGTGATTGCAGAACACCTGCACACAGCAAAAGCTGCCAATGAGCTCTAAGAGAAATGCATACTGCACAGGAAAGAGATCCTTCTCAAGCTCAAAACACCACCTTGATCACAAATTTTGTTTCCTAAAGTTTACTTTGCTTGCTTCCAGTGTTCCCTACTCTTCATGTAACTAAGTGCTCAAATTCCTTTTGGATTTAGAATATGTTGCTTCCTTTGTTTTTGTGTGTGTCTGCACTGCTTCTGTCAGATGATGTACCAGGTACAATGACCATTTTACCAAATCCCTAGAGAAATGGATCAGGGTGACTAAATTATCTATTTATTTAACTTGCCACTAGGTACAACAAAATGAAAAGGGGTACCTAATCTTCAGTTCTGAATTCTGCTCTCCAATCCCCAGGCTAAGCTGGGCACCTCTGAAGCCATCCTACACAACTGGCAGCCCACGTTCAGCTGTCCTGCACAGGGAGTACCTCTTCTCTCAGCTTACCAGCAGGGAATTTCCAAGACAATGTGTACTTTACCCTGCTGAGCAAAGGAATTAGAACAATGAAAAAAGGATCAGTGACAGAATGTCTTAACGTGGTTCTTGCCAATAATATGAAAAGATGAGCCAGTTGTCAGAAAATATCCATGGGAAAGGTTCATTTTGCTTTCTGAAGTCATCCTGAATTAGCCTCACACTGGTGCAGGTGGTAGGTCTGCTGAGAAGGAATTTGACAGGGCAGTTTTTTCCTACTCTATATCTTAGAAGTTTTGTATAGAGAATCATAAAAGCAGAGTGGTTTGGATTGGAAGGGCCTTACAGATCATTCAGTTCCAACCCAGGTGCTGGACCTTGCACTTGGCCTTGTTGAACTTAGTGAGGTTTTCCTGGGCCCAGCTCTCAGGCCTGTCAAGGTCCCCCTGGGTGGTCTCCCTTCCCTGCAGTGGGAGGAACTCCACAGCACAGAGCTCAGTGTCCTGCTGAGGGGGCAGCTCCTCTCACTGTCCTTTGTCACGCTGCTGACAAAGATGTCACACAGGGCCAGTCCCACTGGTGACCCCTGGAATGTCACTCGCCACTGCTCTCTGTTTGGACATTGAGCCCTCGGCCACAGCTCTTTGAGTGGGACTAATCAGCCAATTTCTTATCCACTGACTGTTGCACCCATCAGATCCAGCTTGTCTCCAGTTTTGAGTGTTAAATTCTTCCCACAAGCCCAGGCAGATGACAGAGCTGCTCTTCCTTTATCCACCACTGCCATAACCCTGTCATGCAAGCCCACCAAATTTGTCAGACATGGCTTGCCCTTAGTGAAGCCATGCTGGCTGTCACTAATCATTTCCTTATTTTCCATCCTCCAGGAGGATCTCCTCCATGGACTTGCTGGGCACTGAGGTCTTTCTTTTTTCCATTTTTAAAAATCAGGTTATGTTTTCCCTTTTCCAGGTCCGTATTTAAATCATCATCAAGAAGAAATTAGCCTAAGATGAAAATACATCAAAGGATGATTTCTATACCTATTTCAATTTTAAAAAAATCATTATTAACCTCACACACTGAAGACAGACTACAAAAATATTATTATTTGTAGGAAATGTCATTCAATTAATATGGTACTCTTGAATTTAATGAACTGCTTCCTGGAGAAAAACTGAATGTTGTCAAGTATTTTAGGATCCATATAATCTGATTTCATGAGGAATATAAGACATTTTATTGTATGAAGAAAAAAGCACTGCAGTATTAGAAGTAGTTCATTAGATGAAGTCTCACCTTTGCACCTCTGCCAGAGCTTCAACTAACCTATCAAAAAAAAATTCATGTTCATTAAACCTAGTAAAAATTTCAGACAGTAAACATGATTACAACTTTTAAATAGCACTTAATTTTGAAGTTACTTCATCTGAATAGAATTTCACAGGTTCCCTCCATGATAGGTTTGCAAGGCATAATGATAAACTGCTTTTATTTTCAGAACTTAGAAAAGTATGCTTCAGAGAAAGACAATTTTTTAATCTTTGCTTTTTAATAACTATTCTGAAACATAAAGGTGCTCATATTTGACCAAAAACAAAGAAAAGCATACATTTAAAAGGTAAATGGTAATGAGTCTCAAATTCCTCTTCCCAGCTGGTAAAAGAGACTCTCACACACCACAAGGGAAGTGAGGGGTGCTGAGACAGAACACAAAGTTCCCCAGATCTCAGCCAGCTTTATCAAAGGTCAGAGCCTGGGGCTCCAGCTTCCCGGAGCTCCTGGGCTTCTGCTGACACATGAGAAGAGAGAGTGGGAAGGAAGGAATTCTCCCCGTTAAGTGAATGGCTCAAGAAATCCCAGGACAGGTGGAGATGGCAGTGTCAAGGCAGGCTTAGATGAAAAAAGTCTGGAATCCACATCTGCAAGTGTGTATTTATGTTCACTTTATTAATTAGCAGCCTAGAGGTTGCTCTGTACACATATGGTAGCCTTGTCTACTTAGACTAAAAGTTGTTCTGAAGAATATCCTTTCACTTCCTGTGCAGGATTTTTTTTCAGGAAGTACTTAAATGGCAAGTCCTCCTCCCCTACATTAGTGAACTAAAATCTGTGTACAGTGAAACCTTATTCAAATTGTTCTCTAAAAGCAAGTTGAAATAGTCATATTTAAAGAAATGACAAAGAGACAGGTTGGAAGGTGAGAAAAAAATTTTCATAACACAAAGTCAACTTTAAACTTGAAACTATGAATTGATCTTAGAGATCAAAAAAGAAGAAGTGAAAAGTTACTTTTTCATGGTTCCATCTGAAATTAAAATTTTTATTTTAAAAAAATGCTTACACATTAACTTCAGCTCCTAAAACAATTATTTTCTAACTTAACTTCAGAAAGATTCTAACAATAGACTGAAAAGAAACACCACAAAATAAATTCTTCCTCCAGAATCAGTGACTGGAGCAGTTAACAGATCAATAGCCCTCTTCACGCTGTGCCAATTAGATTATTTCCAGTGATGTAATATCCTGTATACCCAAATCACAGATCATCCAGTTCCAACCCCTTGCCTTGGGCAGGGACATCTTATACTAGACCAGGTTCCTCAAAGCCTCATCCAACCTGGCCTTGAACACTTACAGGGATGAGGCATCCACAGCTCCTCTGGGCAACCTGCTCAGTGCCTCACCAGTGAGGAATTCCTTCCCAATACCTAATGTAAACCTACTCTCTCTGTTTGAAGCCATTCCCCCTGTCCTGTCCTTACACATCCTTGTAAAAAGTCTCCAATTTTCTCAAAGGCTCCCTTCAGGTACTGGAAAGCCACTATGAGGGTCAGCCACTATTTAGGTCAGCCCAAAGCCTTCTCTTTTCCAGGCTGAAAAATCCCAATTCTCCCAGCCTCTTCTTGTAGGAGACCTGCTCCATCCCTCATCATCTTGTGGCCTCCTCTGGACTCATTCCAAGTCAGTTTTCTCCCTGTGCTGGGAACCCCAGAGCTGGACACAGCACTGCAGGTGAGGTCTCACCAGAACAAAGTCAAAGGGCAGAATCACCCTCCTCAACCTCATGAGATCTTTCTGGTTTAATCTAACTTTGGAGAGTATCTCAATAGCATTATCATCACAAACCAGCACCACCTCCATGATTCAGAGCATCTCTGCAGGAGTGGCTGAATGTTGTGCCCTGCACACCCTCTTCTTGCTGTGTACCCACCTACTGAGCACACAACACATGTGCATGCATATGTCCATAAATTTAGACAACAAATTATGATAGCACGTGATGATTACAATTTTGGAATCACAGGTAAGAGACCAGAAGAAATATTTTAATTTTCAGTAGTTAGGAAAACAAATCTCTCCACAACACTTTTTTAGGTGTGATGGCAATTTCAAACCCAAAAGTAAATTGTGTCTGTCACTTAAGCAGATAAAAATACAGTTTTTATAGCACTTTTTAGGAGCAGCTGTGCATTCACCAACAGAGAATTCATTTCAACACTGACAAAATTTTCTGCAATGAGCAAAGTAGAAATAGAAGGAGTAAATACTAGCATATGCATGACTAAAATAGGAAAATTCAACATTTTGTAAGAAGCATCTTTATGCTTTAAGTAGAACAGAAGAATGACTAGGTATTTTGAGCTGTGCATAACTTCAAAAATCCAGCATATATGTCTTCTGATTTTCACCATTTGTAGCTACAACAGAAAATACATTCATGAGCTTTAAATGTATTAATTAGAGAATCACAGAGTAAGGGTTGGAAAAACCCTCTGGGGTCATGGACTCCAAGCATTGACTGGACACCACCATGTCAAGTGCCATGTCCAGTCTTTTGTTATGCACCTCCAGGGACAGGGACTCCACCACCTCCCTGGGCAGCCTGTTGCAATGTCTAATCCCCCTTCTGTGAAGAAATTTTTCCTACTTTTACAGAAACTTACACCTTCTGTTCCAATGTTGTGAGAGGCATTTTGTTGTTGTATATACTAATAGCACTTGTCCCACTGATGCCAAATTGATTTTTGCCTTTTTTCTTTTATATATTCTCTGTATTCTTTCCACATGTATTTGTAGCCTATTATTGCATTTGTCATACCAGTACTTTTCTCTACATTTTCCATAGGCAGAAAGGCAAAATCTATCCCAGAGCTCCAAGCCCTGGGGGGTTAAAGGCCCTTATCCCATCTTGGTTCACCCTGGCAACCAGGGCTGAAACCAGCTCTTCAAGACACATTTTTACAAACAAAGTTTTCTTTCTATCTGAGGGGGGAAGATGCTGAGAGGGTTGAACCAGGGGGAATTACCTCACCACTAATGTCTCTAATCGGTGATTTTTGTCAATTATGCTAATTTGCTAAACTTATAATAATGTATTCACCCTGTGGTGGAGGGGAGTGGTGTTCTGTGGACATTTTCCATATCTGCCCCTGGAGACCATAAATAAAGACCAGCCTTCACATTATCTCCCACACTAATATTATCTAGAAAGTGTGTTGTTTCATTTCTAGGTTCTCTAAGGCATCACCGCCACATCTGAATGTAACATCCTTAAAACAATAATCTGAAATCAAGTGGGGGGAGGATATAAAAAATACATTTCAATATTGAAACTGTAATACTTAGCTCATTGACTGCCTTCCTGTGAAATATTCTTTAAGAGTAGACTGAAAGAGTCTGTGGCTCTTGATGTGACAGCATCTCACATTAGCATTTTTGGGAAAAAATAATGTTTTGACCATATTATTAGATTCCAACAAAAAAGATCCAAGTGCCAGACCTAATATCTAGAATTGTTGCCAATTGAGGATTTCACTGATAAGAGAATTAAATTAGACCTAATGAGTAAACAGTAATGGGGTGAAAAAAAAAACAAGTGGCCCTACCCTCTCTCAGCACACCATGACTATGGCAGCAAACCCTAAAAGATGCAGGAATAAAAGCAAGAGTTTGTGCTACTCCTCATATTTAGTGTCTTAGAGCTAAACTATAAAGCAACACAAAACATACTTGAAAAACAACGTTGCATTGGATAATTAAGAGGAAAAGTGTTTGATTGTCCAACTGATCACACTGCAAAGCACCAAATTTTGGGGGTTGTTGCAGTGAAAGGTGGATGTTCACTGCAGGGCAGGAACAGAAGGGGTTTGCTGTGGCATCACTTTGCCAGTTCCCTTGCCCTCTTCCATAGGTGTCAGCATCCCACCTATGACAGCAAAGAACTTTTCCCCTCAAACCCTTACAGTTATTTGTTCCTAGATTTTGTTATGAGAATAAAAAAAACCTTAAAGCCTGAGGCATGCAACTCTCCTTCAAAGCAGTAGAAAATAAAATCTCTGGGTGAACAAGTAGCTGGAAAAACTCCCCTGACACCAGGCAGTATGTTAGGATGAGGAAAGTAAAATGTTCTTTACTTCTGCTTCTTCCAGGCCTCTGGCTAACTGAATATTTTCTCCAAGACATAAAATGGCAGCAAGGTGGGTATTAACTTGCAAGCAGCTTTTCAAGTGCTCCACTATTCATCCAACAAAATCCATGCTGTCTTGCTCACTGGTATTCCGTCCAATTTTTAAGCTTTTAATTACAATAAAAATTACCTTCAGAATATAATACATTTTTAAAAAATGTTTAGCAGCCTTTAGCACAGTCAACAGAACTACTATAAATACATTGGTCCTTGTTTTTGGAATGAAGAGAGAGCTCCACATAAGCAAAAAGAAGAAACTGCATGTCAGCTCCAATGGGTCTGGACAGAAGTGCTCCTGAATTCTCAACATTATTAATATTCTGTTTTCAAAATGGCAAAGCATAATTTTTCTGTTTTCTTTCTCATGTAGAAAGCTACTTGAACATTTTCTGATTTATTATAACAATGTCAAACATCCTAGATACTTAGTAAGAGCAAATTCCTGTAGCCAGTTGCTATGCTGTAGCTATTAGCTGAGCAAGCTGTACCCCAGGAAGGATATAAAGAGGTCTGAAATTTTAGAAGCTAAAAATAGTTGGCAGCTTAAAGAAAACCCAAAATTATTTGTATTAAAGAGTTTTTACACTGTGTGAAGAAAAGACTGTCAAATCTAGAAACATGTATTCAAATTCTGATACTGTGTTAAATTCCCCAATTTTAAAGGACACGTGACCAGGCATAACTGCTAGCTTTGAGATGTAAAATAGAAAATAATGCACATGAAAGGAAAAAAAGCTAAAGCAGGTCTAAGGGTTGGGTTTGGTCTTTTTAAGACTGAATCTACCTTGAATAACTTTTCTTTAGGTCAGTGCTTCATTTCCCTGCCTTAGTTGTCATCTTTAGAAGTTGATTTTTAAAATTTTTCTGCAGGACAAACAAAAATACTATTTCCAATAAAACTGTATTGCTACAAGTGTACAATTTCTGGGGTATGTAGGACAGAAACAGGACAATTTGAAGGAGTAAAACCATTAGTTTTTATTTTACAGATCACTAAGTAATTTTTAAGAATTCTGAAAACAGTATCTAAAAAAAGTATTAAAAAACTTGAATTCATAATACAGTCATGTGTATCATCCTCAAGAAATGTTTAGGATCTACAAATTGAATGCTGAAAGCCAGTGGCAGATACCCTCTGCATGGCATGTGATACATCAACATTTGGACTAATACCCAGCTGGGGAAATTAATCTGAAAAGCATTGAACACTGTAGAAGAGATAAGAGCAGACTCAGCACATCAAAATCACTCAGCACAGACCACATGAAAGACATAATCAGAAGTTCAGCAAGGAAGATGACTGCACAGCTGAGGAGAAAATAAAGGCTCCTGCAAATTCAAGTTGAGGCCCTATGACTTTACACTACATTTTTCACTCACATAACCACTTGCTGTTTTTTTCCATGGGATTTTTGTCTCATTCCACATACAAGATAGGCAATGCTCTTTCACTTAGCAGGTAGGCAGACTTAATTTTCAAAGGCATCACTGTGAGAATGTTAAACTCCCAGTTGACCCTGAAATTGTGTGGGATTTTCTGCTCCAGCTGGACCACTACAAATCCAGGGGGCCTGATGGGATTCATCTGAGAATCCTCAAAGAGCTGGCTGATGTTTGCAAAACCTCTCTGGATGATTTCCAAGCAGTCTCAAGAATCCAGAGAGGTCCCAGCTGGATGGAAGCTGGTGCAATATTGTCCCAGTTTTGATGAAGGGCAAGAAGGAGGACCCCAGAAACTACTGATCTGTTAGTATCACTTCAGTGCCTGGTAAAATCATGGAAAGGACCTGAAGGACAATACAGTCACTGGCCACAGCCAGCATGGCCTCATGAGGGGAAAGCCCTGCTTGTTAAACCTGATTTCCTTCTACAACAGGGTAACCCACTGAGCTGATCAGGAAAGCCAGCAGATGTAACCTTTCTGGACTTCAGCAAGGCTTTTGATACTCACAATATCCTTATGGACAAAGCATCCAGCTGAGAGCAGGACAGCCCTGTTACATGGTGGGTGAGCAAGGGGATTGTGGGTCAGGCATGAAGAGTTACAGTGAATGAGGTGACACCAGGCTGGTGTCATTAGTGGGGTTCCACAGGGAGCCACCCTCAGACCAGTTCTCTCCAACAGCTTCATTAATGACTCAAAGGAATACTAAATTTGCCAATGACACTAAACTGGGAGGAGATGTCACCTCCAAGGGCAGAGAGGCCTTGCAGAGAAACCATGGCAAATTAGAGGTCTGGGCAATCACCAACTTCAACTTTCCCTTGTTGAAGTTCAGCAAGGGAAAGTGCTGCATCCTGCACCTGGGATGGGGCAACCCTGGATGTATGGACAGACTGGGCAATGAGAGGCTGGAGAGCTGTTCCACAGAAAGGGACCTGGGGGCCTGGTCCATGGCAAGCTGAACCTGAGCCAGCAGTGCCCTGGGGCCAGGAGGGCCAACCCTGTCCTGGAGGGCATCAGGCACAGCATGGCCAGCAGGGCATTGTCCTGCTCTGCTCTGGGGCAGCCTCACCTTGGATACCCTGTGCAGCTCTGGATGCCACAATATAAAAAGACACTGAGCTGTTAGAGAGTGTTCAAAGAAGGGCCCTGAGGATGGCAAAGGGTCTGGAGGGGAAGCCAGAGGAGCGGATGAGGTCACTTGGTTTGTTAAGCCTGGAGAAGAGGACACTGAGGGGACATTTCACTTGATCTTCAACATCTTCATGAGGGGAAATGGAGGGGCCAGCACCAATCTCTTCCCTCTTGTGACCAGTGACAGGACTTGAGGGAACAGCAGGAAGCTGTGGTGGGAGACATTCAGGTTGGATATCAGGAAAAGGTTCTTCACCCAAAAGGTGGTTGGGCCCTGGAACAGGCTCCCCAGGGAAGTGGTCACGGCATCAGCCTGACAGAACTCCAGAAGAGTTTGGTCAATGCTCTCAGGGACACAGTGAGATTCCTGGGGTGTCTCATGTAGGGCTGGGAGCTGGACTCAATGATCTTGATAGGTCCCTTCCAGATCAACACATTTCATGATCCTATGATTCTTTGTATCAATGTACTCAAACATCTTCACAACATCACTCTGACAATAGGAAGGCTTCACTTGATAAAGTAAGACTAGATTTAAAAATTAAATAAAAAAGCCACCAACATAAACCAATAATTTGTGTTCCATAATTTGGCAGCTCAAGTTTTTAAAAGTATTTATCATTTTGACAACCACATACATGTGCAGGTGAGAATTTTAACAGAGTGCAGCTGCCCCTGTGAACACCAAGTGTTCTACAAAAGTGACCTCAGTGGCAGCTACACAGCCAGAGCAAGCTCTGTTCATTGACCACTGAATGAGAAACAGATGTGACAGAAAGCTGTACATTACAGACCATTGTAACCACTACTGTTCCAGGTATGCAGGGGCCATGCTTCACATTTTACATATACTCTTTCCTGCAGAGGTGACCTGGCTCATCTTTTGGATCCTGGCTGGTCTACATAACAACTGCAATAACTCAGCATTAAAACAGGATCTCTGACTTGTACCTCTCCTTCTCAATACTGCAAGTAATGTTGGCAAATTCATTTTGTCTCTCAAGTGTTTCCAGTCAGAGACCTGAAATAACCTTGCATCAATACCTTTGAAAGATACTATTCATTAAGTCCTGGAGACAGATGAGAATGAAAGCAAAAGCTTGAAGACAAAGCTTTACCTGTACAGTAGTCTCTGGTACCTTAAAAGCCTGTGCAAACACTAACACTCCTCTTTTCCCAATAACCTCAGTCGATATCAGCCCTGGCAAGGAGGTACAACCTGCTCCTTGATGCTTTCCTCAGAGCCTTCTCTTCCCCATCAGCTAGCTTCCAGGTCATATCTTTACAGCTCCTTTACTTTGACCCACAGAATTCAAAGAGATTTACAAAATATCAAAGTAACATGACAGGTACACAGAGTTTAATATTCAACTCAAAAATACTACACCAAGCCTTTTCTCAAGTGCATGCATGACTGGGCTAATTCAGGTTTTGCAGGCAGTTTCTCCACAGTTTTTAAAACCTTTGTTGTTTTATTATTTTTCTTTTTAGACAATATTCCAAGATTATAAGCAATTAATGAAATCATGATAAAGAGAGCCACACTCATGTCTGGGGTTCAGTAGCAAAATCCTGTTGAACAGAGTGGTTTTTCAGCTATGGATTCAGTTTGAGAGATACTAAAGATACCTAAATATGATCATTTTGAGGACTCCTGAAATTCTAAGAGCTATTATGATTAGTAGTAAAGAAAATTGTATCATTTAAATATTTAAGATAGAACACACCTTACTTACTAGATCTCTGATGAGAGCTAAATCTTAACAAGAGTACACATTTATAACTTGCACTTGAGAACCCTGAATCCCAAGCAGAGTATCCTTAAGGGTACATCACTAACCATATCAAAACCTTCTTTCCTGACCCTAAATTCACACAGAATTCACATCCTTTTGCAACACATAGATACCTTTTCTCAGTTAAAAAGCAAATAAGAAGTCTTAATGAAACCTTACAGAACACTGTGTTCAGAACTTAAGACAAATCATTTGCTCAAATTTCACTTCATAAACTTTGCAAAGTTACTCCACATCAAAAAGGAATTTTTCATAAGAGACATGAATCCTAAGGAAGAAACAACACAAACTCCAGAATGAAGACTTAAGTTTTCACAAAGCAATAAGCAACGACCAAAAACAAAACAAAACAAGGAAACAAATTCTGGCTTTTACAAGATAACATGTTACTCAGATGCAGCATACATTTAATACATATTTTAAATAATTAGTCAGATATCAGTTCTAAGATTAAATCTGAGAGCCTGGAATTGCTGTTATAAGGAAAATCTGGTAAAGCAGATGTTCAAGAATTGAAAGGAAAAGAACAGTTGAGGGCAGTATAGATTTTTGTCAATTAATACTTTAGAGGATAAGGAAATACTTACAGCTATTTTTAACCACAGCTTCCTGCTGTTTTCCAGACTTACATTTAAATCAAAGTGCCACTTGGCAAAGTAAAACTGCAATTCTGACAACTTTCACAAGCTGAAGCTGTTCCAAGAAATGAAAAAAAAAAAAAAATCCAAGAAAACACAAACCCAAACAGGATCCTTCTAACTCTTCTTCCCTAAGCAATCTGTGCCATATCAGCTTATGCTAGGCAGGAAGGATCTCCAGGGGCCATGTTTTCAGTGCCATAATGTAAAAGTAAACATTGAAAGACTGGGGAAAGAGAGTATTGATTCTTACAGGTCAGAGAGGCACAAACAGAAAGGAAGAAATAAGTGGTGTCAAGAAAAACAAAAATTAGCAAAATTTCCAAGCAGAACAGAAAAAATTCAGTTGACTAGTCATCACACTAATTAAAAATGCTCTGTATTTTCTCTAGGAAGTGCACTAAAATACATTCCTTTTCCGTTTTACAGGTGTACCTAATTTAAAACAGCATGAAACTTATAAATAGGAAAAATCAAATAATCTACTTCCTCAAGATTGTTTGCTGCTCCACTTGTAACATCCAATTCCAGTTCATATACCATGCCAAAAATCCTCTTACTACCATCAGGAAAAGTTGGGTTTTTTCGCCCAGATTCATTGGAATTGAAACCAAAAAGACAGAGAAGAAAAAAAAATACATATATGAATTATGTTGTACGGCTTTAATAAAGAGTCAGAGAAACTCAGAAAAGGAACAATTCTAACACATCAAAGGCAGAAGTTACAAAGTATTTTTTATGTAATGGCACTTTAATGGGTTGGGGGTTTTCCCCTATGTGTCACAGGATGACAGTTTTACTTTCAGAAATCAGATTATTTAAAAACACTTAATCATTAAAAATACATATATACATATAAACACACTGAATTTAAGGGGATGAACCTAAAAATCAGCCCAGTGAAATGCTAAACTAGTTTTACACATAGTGAAACTTGGGTAAAAGCAGGTGTAATTCCAATAAAGGCATATAGAAACAACCACATCAAATGCCTTTCAACTACTGCTATGTGCTCTTGGTAAAACCCAAAACTATGCTAATGAAGTTTCTAAAATAAAAAATTAAACATGGAAATCAACTTTCATACAGTAGCATTAATACAGAAAATGAAAATCTTTGCAATCATCCACATATTCAGTGCTTGAGTCATTGAGAATGTTTTCAGTGCACTTCATAAATAGGTGTTTCATGTTGGCATAGTCTAAACTCCAAGCATATAAAAATCACTGCCTATTTTAACACACTAAACAAAACAATTACGAAGTGTGTGACAGTTCAGGTAGAAATATCAGTTGTTAGCTATTAAAAACAAAGTAAGCAGCATTTCAGATAATTTACTACTATACAAAATAGATGTTATTACTATTGGTTTGTCACTGCAAAATTTCTCCCTGTAAGCAAAACCCAACAATTTTGAAAAAAGCAGAGTGAAATAAAAAGGAAAGATTATAGAGAGATTATGAGAAAACTTGGTAGAGTAACAAAATGGGGCATACTAGATCATATAGAAGACATTCCATAGAGCATATATATAAAATCTTGTTTGACTTTTATTGTACGTAGACATTTTGATTTGAGAATTTACTGGCCACTGAGCCACACTGCTCAATGCAGACAGTTTGCTGTTCTCCTTTTTTCACAATGTTCCCTTAGCATCTGCAGTTAGTATCTTTTACATTTTTCTCCATTTATGCTGCAAAACCAAAGAGCTCATCTGTCACAGATGAACAGCAAATCAAAGAATAGTCAGAGTTTGGAGGCTGGAAGATGAATTATGAGCAGATGCCAAGCAGAGCAGCACTGCCAACACCCACTGATCCCTGAAGCTGTCCAAGGAGATGGTGGATAATACCCAGTGGTGCTCTGCCCAGAAATGTGAGTCTAGGAAGATTTGTGTAAGGTGGAAAATTGCAGCACTCAACTTCTGCAGCAGGTGGGACAGACAAGGAGCACGAGATCCACCAAGGCTACTTAAATCCATTTCAGGGGCTCTCTAGCACATGCCATGGTAAGGGGTCTTCAGGCCTGGGTGCAGGATGGGGATTGTGCTGCAGCTCCTCAGCAAGGCTTCTCCTCACTTTCTGAATGGCCAAGTGGGATCCAATTGTGTTGAGAAGCTTTTAGGTTTTGTGGTGGTTTTGGTGAAAGACTGGCAGTTCAGAATAGTTTTGGAAAAGACGTTTTGATATGGAGGTAAAGAGCTATTGGTCACCTTGGAGCCCTCAAACACAAAAAAGGAAAGCCCACACCAGAATGCTTCATGCAGAGAAGCCTCCATCACATGGGAATCCCTGCGGAGCCTTCTGGAAGTAGAAGGTATGAACACACCCTCCCTCCCAGAGGGACCTCAAAACTATACAGAGAACCAGTGAAGGACACTCCACAGCCAGATCCTCAGTCTGATTCAGGACACACAGTCCTTATCATCAGATTTGATGACCAAGTTGCAGAAAACAAGGCAACAGTTTTGATGCATAATTTCTATCTTAAAAGACAATAAAAAATCTGCATTCTTGACCAGACTTTACTAGTTTGGCTCTGGAGGAACTGCACACTGGTAAGGGTGGGAGGGCAAAGGGACAGCTGTGATCAAGAGGCAGAAGAGAGGCTTTAATTACCTTGTCATCATGGTTAAGGCTCCTTCTTCTAACAGAGCAGTGAGAAACCAAGACATTTATTGCTATACCACAAGAGCTGTTTAAAATTATGCAGGCTAGAATAAAATTTAAAGATTACTCAACATTCAAGTTGCTATTAGAACACTTTGTTTTCACTTTCTTATAAAAAGTAACATCAGCCAATTTTGTTAGAGTTTTGACATATTGTCTAAATTGAGGCAAATACTCCACATGGAGCTCATCTGTCATAAAATAGCTAAAATCCTTTCAAGAAACCTGGATACAGAAAATATTTTAAAACCTGAGCAAAATACATGTGCACACACACTCAAGCCTCATATTGGAGCATGGTGGCACCTGTATATTTAGTAGAAGGAGCCTGATGTGTTTAACAATGTACAATTTACAGGATAGGAATTTGCACTTCACTGTTTTCCTCCCCTAGAACTGGTCTGAAATACATCCTCAAGGTACTGTGGGAATAAGAAATTTGTACATACTAATGACAATAAAAAAAGTTGAGATCCACAACACCACATAGCAAGCCTCAATAGGTATTTTCAACTTTATCAGCTAAACTGTCTAAAAATTGTGGACACCCTCAGTATTGCTCCATTTTCCTCAGAGTAAAAGTTTCCAAGTTGCAGCACCCAAACTTTTATACAGTATATAGACATAGCCCCAAGAACTGAGTATCTTTTGTGCACTGACATTATCTGGAAGAATACTGCCACAGCAGCACTGGAAAAAGTTTAGGAATTTCACCAAGAAAGTTTTACAGTCTTTCTTTGACAACCATGACTTCAAGGATAAAGTTGGTCTTTTCAAAAATGAATTTTCCCCACAGTTTTAGCTCTTTGATTAGGTAAGCACTGAAAATACAATCCAGAAGCCAGAAAGTTTCTCCTAAGCTTTCAACTACTCTGTGCTGACACCTAGGCAACATAGAAAGGAAAATGTGATTAGAATGCAAAGGGCATGAATGAAGTGAGGAAAAGGAAAAAAGGAGATTGTAGCAGATGCGGTGAGTGGGAAGCTGCAGGAAACTGGCAAGGGAGGATTTGAGCCTTCTTGGCAAGAACAGTGGGAACTGGAGGGAGGGTCAATGGAAAACCCAGTCATGAAACACAGGCAATTGACAAGAGACAGTAAGAAAAATGGCAGGCGAAGGACTAACAAGCAGTTGGGTGAAGAGGGAGAATGAGGATGCTGAGAAAGGGGGAAAACTGGGAACAGAGAGAAAGGCACAAGCAGGGACTATCACAGAGCTCAGAAACTGGGAATGCAAGGGGAGAGACAGCATCACAGGTGCTGAAGGGCAGTGGCAAGAAGACACATTAGTGTAGCTCTTTTCCATTTCTTCTGATAGACACTGGTGAGATGGAGGCACAAGAAGATGGAACAGAACAAAAAAGAGAAAAATTAGAAAGAGGTCCAAGGAAGGAAATAAAGAATGGTAGTCAGAAAAAAAGGAGAAGGGAACCAGGTAAGCTTCCATGAATATACAGGTACAGACTGAACAAGGAGTGACTGACACAGGAACTCTGGATGATGCAGTTGGGTAGCATGAACAAGACTGAGACAAACATCCAAAGATGGAGCAGGGAAGGGTATGGGGTATGAAAGCAAGTTGGGGAAAAAAAAATTCACACTCAGAGCTGCAGAAAAAGGAGAATCTTCTATGGTTTTCAGAACTTTTTCAAGTGGAATGCCTAATTCCTAACTGTTATCTGCATTCTCCCTTAGCAAAGGTTATTCAGCTTGCTAGAACAACATGCTTCCTCCTATTCTACAGTAGTCAGTGGAACCAGCAGCAACAGCCCATGCCACATGACTTCATGAGGAATTCAAGAGTTCACAACTTGCTGATCAACTGCATACAAACTAACAGAATGAAAGTGCAAAGGTATCAGCTCAGGCTGTTAAACTCCACTTTTCCCACCTCACAGGCAAATAAAGTCATATGAAAGTTTACGTGGCCCCTCCCAACAAAACTGTATTACCCTTCAGTGTAGAGGATGCATCTCCACTGGGAAAGAATGAGGAACTGTCAGTGACTGCTGCATCTTTGGTTCATTTACTGCAAAACTTGCAAAGTTGCGAATGATACCAGAACTGCAGCAAGACAGTCTTTTGCTGATAAAACCATGTGCTAATTCCTGTCTTTGCTACAGATTCTCTATTGTCACCAAGCAGGTAATTCAGACCAAGTTTATTTAAACCTCATTAATTATGCTACTTTCTCCTTTTTTTTTTTTCAGATATCCACTTGAATTTTCTTCTAAAGCAAGCAGCTACTAAATAATCAGCTGCAGCTATGCCAGCAGGAGCTATTCTTGGTATTGCACAAGTTAAGCAGGTTTAAGCATTGAAATCTTTGAGAATATAAAAAAAGTCACCCAAAACTGATGGAAAACCTTCCCTTTGCAATTGCACCTCAAAGCAGCACTGTGAAAAGAGACAGTTGTGAAGTATTACAAATACCTATTTAGAAATAATTTTTATTTCTGAATAGTGTTGAACTGCAAGATTCAAAACAATACATAGAACAATAAGATGGAAAACTACTGTGACTAATTTTCCATTAAATATATATCACACATCTGCACTGAAATCTGAGTTACATGGAAAAAATGCAAGCTATCAGGAACCTAAAAGCAATTACCCATACACATACATGCACACACATTCAGTGAAGAATCTGCATTTGGAGAGAAAAGACAGAGCAGAGTGGAAAAGCAGTGAGATCCAAATTAACTATAGAGCTTGCTATTTTTTAACCTCTGAGTGTTCACTTAAAGCAATAAAAGTTAAAACTGTTTAAGACATAAGAGTATATAAATCAAGAAGGATAGGAATTTAAAGGGCCTTGCTTCAAGAGTTCTTTATTTATTTTTTTTTAATAGAACAAGGCCTCCAAATCCTAGACTAGAGTCTCCAGGTACTCCATTTGCTGTCATGCTTCTTTCAAAGCAAATTACATTTGACAAGATTTGGATATCAACAATTAATTAAACTCAAAGTGGTAAATTATGTTCACAGCCCACTTAAAGCATTAAAACCTTCTTTTGCTGACAAAGTTTAACAGGTAAAATTACCAGGAAAAAACCAGCAGTTTTTAAAAACAATCCATTTTTGGTCAGATATAAGCATTTGTTTCTCAGTCAGAATATCCAGAGATCTGCCAAAAGCCAAGAAGAAATGAACGTTACACGGGGAACTCTTCTACACTGGGAATAAAGAACAGGTGATGGTGACTCACTTTATATGCATATCAATGGCATGACTAAGGATGAATTGCTCTGCAAAACATAGTAGCCCTTTGTCCAAAATAAGCTCCAAAACCTGTCCATCACTTCTAGAAAATAAATATAAATTAACAGAATTGCTGACATATTTTCTCCTTTTTACATGCACACGCACCCTCTTGAGCTCAATGGAAAAGCTTGGTCTTAAAGTTTTGAACTAAGATAAAAAAGAAACCCAGAGAAGACTGGAATCCAACACATATTGCGTATTTAGAGTGGGTGTGTTTCATTTGAAAGAAAAAAATTCCATTCCTGCAGTTGAAAACTGAACAGAGAATATAATTTAAAAGAAGTCTTCTCATGAAGAGGGAATGTTGAATGTATGACTTGTCTTGTAAAAGAAAAAATTTACAGCAACTAGATGGGCTCACTGGAGTCTGCTGCACTCTGGTTCAGATGGAGAGTTGCTAAAAATCCACTGTTCCCATTTTTAATGTTATATGTAGTCTCAGGGGGAAAATTTGACTTGACAGTGAATTAATCTGCTCTTTTGGTTCTTCTTACAAGAGAAGTAATTCTGTGGTAGCAGCAACCATGTAAAGCTACTATATTGCAGGATTTTTCTTCCTCCTTGCATTACACTTGCCCCTTAGATTGTAATTTCTCCTTTTATTGTTCTTTCCTGTTCTGCACTGGTTTTTGTATCATATTCATTTTAAATTAGATTATGCTGGCAACAGACTAGATGAAATGTTGTTGATATTTTCTCTTTACGTAAATTGGTAAATATGATAATCTGATCTATAATGAACTGTAAAAACCTTTTCAGTGTGCCCGTATTGCAGTTTTGGTTTAGTTTAATGATGTGTTGTGGTATTGATTTCCTTGGAGATAGAAACTAATCACAACTGCAGTATCCAGGACCATTTGCCTCAAATAAATGCTTTAATTAAAAATCAAAACTCTAAGAGAAGTCAGGAGCATTGCTGCCAGAATATCTGCCATGTTTCACTCCAGTTTCCTCTCTCCAATTCTTTCTATGCTTATGAAGCTTTCCTTAACATGGGGAACAGCTACACAATTTACATCAGTTGATTTTGTACTTTTAAAAAATGGATTTTACATACTTGATCTCACAATCAGTTGTTAGAACACATTAATATTTGGTTCCAAAATATGGAGTAAAAACCAGCTTAACTGAAATGGCAATTTTGTCTAAGTTCAACTGTTTTCCAATTCTGCTTTCTACTTTACCTGTATCTATACTCTATTAGTCATTTCCAAAGTTCACGTTGTCATTCCACCTCTTTTGAACAGTGACTATATTTCTCATAAACTTCTTGCTTAAAACACAGCCTAATTCATAAGAACAAAAATCCCCATAGTTTAAATACTAGGTTTAATATCTATTTTAATATAAATTTCTATGTCTAATATCTATTTTCCTGTTCTAGCTGCTACAGCACAATTCCTTTTACTGCATTAATTTCTGTTGAAAAATCTTATGTATCATGTTAAGATTTCAGTCCCTCTGAAAGAAGAGACAATCATCTGTTCTTTTGATGCATGTATTAGGAATCACAGACCAGCAACTCATCCTTTATCACAGGACAAGTACTCTGCTTCAATATTAAGAGTTTTAAAAACACTGAATTTCATTTCTCCCTTTACTATTCTAGCACAAAATTTCTCTGCAATTCCATGTCACTCTCATTTCCATGACCCTGAAAAACTTCACATCATTTGCAAAGTTACTTTTTTTGCTCTCCACACCCTTTTTCAGATCATTTACAGAACAGCAAAAGTTTTCTGCATTTGTGTGAGTATCGTATTTTATCACTACTCCCTTCTTCTGGTACCCTCAATTTTAAATTAATTTCTCTGCCTAAAGGATTTAAGAACCTTTCACAAGGGTCTTGGCTAACCATGCCAATTGCATATCCATCTTGTCCACCTGTCCTGTGACTCTTTTAGAGAAATTAGAAGTGTGAAATCTCTAAGTCTGGAACTCTGGACTCATCCCTGAGCTGTACCCTCCTTCCCAATGCCCTGACACTGACGCAGTCCTCAGTAATCAATGTATTGAATGCCACAGATTGCTCTGTAATTCCATTCTCGTGCCATCCATAAGGAAGATTGCATGTTACCTAGGGGGCTGCTCATTCCCCCCACCTCCAAACTCTTAACCTCCAGTTTCAAGGCAGTTTCCTTTTGCAAGAGAGCAGAGCTGGACTGAAGTGAACTTGTCCCACTCCTGTGCTGTGAACACACTTACCTAAAGACATCGCTTTTTTGTTCCATGACCTTATTTTCTTCAAGTGCCACTTCCATACATTAATCAGTTTCTAGTATTACAGAAAGCTTCTGGTTTCAGATGCTTGAAAAAACAGGCTTTAATAGTTTTCAGGCACCTTGTAAATTGTTCCCCAGACTCTTGATTTGGCCCTCTCCAGTGTTTCTGGAGTAGCCTACTAGAACCTAATGCACTTCCTATTCTCAATGCTGGGCACCATTTGAACTTTATGAGCAAAGGTTATCTTCCTCTTTCTGTACTTCCATTTACTGCACCATCTAATCACACAAACTCTCTTCATCTTTCACACAAGTCAACTGCCTGCAGGTTTTGTGGTGATTTCAAGGCTCCAAGAAAAATCACATCACTCTGGGCTGCCCCTTTCCATTTCTTTTTCGTTTAAGGACCATTCTTGCTGACATCCAAGTTGGGGGTGAGGAGGGGCCTTCAACACAACTACAAAGGACTTGTTTTGGACAGCTGAAACATTCCTGGAGGAATTAAGTATATCCTGATTGCTGTTAGAGTAATTCCTCAACAACACTAATTCCAGTCTCTTCATTTGGGTTCAGTCCACCACTTAGGACAAGTCAAAACCACTTTGCCTTGCAAGCCCTCCAACATTCTGTCTGTGATATTTCTGCTGTCTAATAAAAGTGTCATACTGTGTATTGGGATTCTGGCAACTTCTTGCACAAATTTATCACCTTCTCTAAAAAGAGGACCAAGCATTTCTTTGGTCTTTCTGGAATCTGCCAGTCTTGCAGTGTAATTTAAAAGGCACCTCCAGATCCTTCACATCATATTATCTGTGAATACAATCACTGTGGGCAATGATTTTATTGTGACCTTGAGGGGACAACAAAGTTCAGCTGGGGACGATGTGATTGTGTATATGTGCATTTATTTGCATATTAATGCCACAGCACAACAGCAGCCTGAAATGAAAGCTCCATCACCCCCCTTCAGCAATCACAGCTTTTATTTTTGCAGTTCTGCAGCTCACTTATGTGCTGCATTCTCCACTATAAGTACCTAATTAAATACACTATAATTTTTCCCCATTGCATACTGTGCTGTAAGATACTTTGGTTTGTGAGAACTCAACAATGTTTACAACCAAATGAAACACTCCTTCTGAAAACAAATTCATTTGGGTTAAGTTTGGGCATTTAATAGACAATTAAGACAAGCTTGTTCTTTAATAAAAGCACAGAAGATGTAAGAATATGAGTCAGATGTATTAACGATGCATTTTCTTCATTTTATTTTAAAATCATATCTCCTACTGACATATGCAATTAGAATTTCATATTAGAAATATCTATGGGAATGTCCATCTCCATTCAATGCTGTCCAGGTCAGTATTGACTGATGGGAAACAACAATGACTGAAACTGAATTTTTGGTTCCTTATATCAGCTTGTATCATCAGATACATAACTAAGAGATTTCAAGATCAATACATTGCAAACATGTTTAACCTGAACCCTGCAAGTGTCAGACTGTACTGTCAAAAGAGTATAAGGTCATGTCACCTAACAGAGATGATACACAATTCTCTATGTATACATGAAGTTCTCTACAAACAGCTTTATAGAACAAAAAATCTTAGCAAGAGCCATAAGCTATAAAACAAGAATCACTTTTATGCATCTCAGTAGTGCTCATTGAGATTAAACTGTAACTAAATAGCACCCCAGCCCTTCTTACAAAGAAGTTTAAAGAGTAATTTAAAACATTTATTATCTACTGTAATTTTTACAGAATTCTGTTTTCAGTCTTTCTTATTCACAAGCATTTAATAATTTCCTTTCGTTTCCTCATGCCATGAGGCAAAACATGAAAGGATTGCTCGCATCCTAAAAGTGAAATCAAAACAACCCTACTCAAATCAAAGCAATCTTAAGTAAAATTGACAATAAAATTAAAGACATTCACAGCCAAGTCTTGACATTCATTATACATTAAAGGTAATAAATATATAAATATTTTGACAGGATATCTTGAAGCTGAAGAAACTCTGAATTTTACATTTTCAAACATTCTGAATCAAGGCTTGAATACTGAAATCTCAGGTAAAGATTTTCAGTAGCTGTTTGAATGTAGAAATATGAAGAACTATAATGTATTCATTAAACCCCATAATCCGTATCAGAACTGCTATTCATCAATTCATTTTAGCAGCAAGAAATGTTTATCATGCAGAAAACTCCAATATAATTTCCAGATTAAGGAGAAATACTCTCTCAATTGCCTGGTAAACAAGTTAGGAAAACATTATTCTATGAATTTTTCCAAGCTGCCTTGGTAGCACCAAGGTGCATTCCTATTTTCCCTCCCACTTCTGAAATGCGTATTTTCACTTGGAGTATTTCTACATTTCTTACTTATTAAAAGAAAATTCCATTAGATCAAAAGCTAGGTCACTGAATAAGCAAGCCAATTCACTCAATGATAAACACTAGTAATTATATCAACATATCAGTTTCAATAGAAATTCCAGTCAAGAAAATTAGAGAGCAGAGACCAAAAACAGTGCTAAAAAAAGATGTTTGAAAGTGGACCAAAGTACACCTATTCTGTTGCATGTCTTTAATTACATTGCTGTAGGAGAAACTCACCACTAATGGATCTTTTTCTTTTCCTACCAGGATACAGATTTTTTTTTTTTTTTCATTTTTTGACAAATACTTTAACCTAAGTTTAGCATGTCTTTTTCAAACACAACAGGCAAAGGTTCATCAGCTACTGCAAGAAACAGAGGCGGCCCAAGCCGGTTCAGTAGAAATTACCAGGCATTAGCAGGGATAAAGCAGTTGCAGAGCACAGAGCAGTGGGTGCCCCATTCTGACACACCAAAGTGTTCAGTACCACACCAAGAACACAGCAGAAAAACTTTGGCCACGTCCAAGGTCTTGACACAAGTCCCACACAAAATCATCCTGTGGTCTTCCTGCACAAGTAAGAGCAATATCCCAGCTCTGAGGTTTTGAAGGGAGGCCATGGGACATTTGATATGGAACTAAGAATAGGTGAAACTATTTATTACACACACTCTCTAAAACCAAACCACAAGAAATCCAGACCCAAAAAAATACAAGATTGTACCTATTCATGAACACAAGAGGGTTATTAGAGACTGTAGGTCAGGACAGAAGACTGAAAGTATGTTGTTAATTTACAATGGTCTCAAGTCTAGAATTTAGCACGATTATAAAATTGACAGGAATACAAAATGAATTTTCACAGACAGGAGTAAACACTACAGGCAGCTTATGACAACTTCACTCTCTTTCAGGGGCCAAGTGACCAGGACACGATGGAGTTGTAAGACAAAAGTTAAAATTTTTCTATTGACAACAAGCCAGAAGAACTCCTCTTATTCACAGATAGGCAATAAATAGGAATTGTGAATAATTCCTTCTGAGTAAGATAGCATGGTCATCCTCTAGTACCTTTCTTTTTTTAATATAAAATATCCTAACTAGTTTGGCACTAAACCTTTGCTCATGTAGAGGTTCTTACTCAAAGATGTTTTAAACATCTCCATGAAGTTTTTGTCTCCAAGTTCAGAGTAACAAGCCAGTTGTTTAAAATTTAACTTTTTTAAAATTTAAATATGACTTTACTATCTATTCTTCCTCCCCATTTACATTTCACTTTCATTTACTAGTAATAATAACTGCATACAGTCATGTAATCAGAAAATTAATGCAGGGTATGCCTCAGCTGTATTGTACTGTTCTTTAGTATTCATTATAGTGCATGTTTTGATACCTCCATTTAACTATTTAAATACAGACAAATATTTAGTAATTTTATCTACTGCCATGGACACCTATTATATTTGATAGTGGTTTCTTGAGTGATGTTGGTTCCTATCTAAAAAGCTGGAAGTCTTCAATTGGACATAGGTTTGCAAAACTACTTTCCATCTCTAACATGAAAGCATGAAAGAAATAAAAACAATGGGGTTAGAATCTAAGGTTTTAGTTCCCAGGGTTTCCTCTAAATTAATTCAAAAGAGGAAGAGGAAGAGAAAGCATGATCCTTTTTCAGGGGCTGGGGGCTTTCCCTTTCAACTTGCATAGGAGGAATACAGATACCTCAGCGTATCAAAAGCAGTAACTGGACATTTTATAAAATAATTTTATAAAGATTTAAAACCAAGTTAATAGTAGAACTGCATTTTGCAACCAGAGGAATGCTTTCAGAAAGGGCACAGGAGGGAGGGGAAAGAGTAGGAAATTATACCTGCATCTTCTTAAGTGCATAACAGGATTTTGGAAAAGCTAGCATTCTTTACCTACCCTTCTTCTACCTGACCTTTCTAATATCTATTGAAATGCTTTATTTAACTTTCTATGGCCCCTGCACAAGCGTCCACATTGGGGAAGTATGTAGAACACACTGATGTTTATGGTTAAATGTGTGTGACCAACTAATTACATAACAAAACCTACATAGTGCAGCCTGCATCAGTACAAACAGCAATTCACAAGTTCTGTATTTCCTAACACACCTCACAAGAAGCATGATTTTACAGCAGTCTGCCTCAAAGGCTAATGGCAGGGAGAATGAATTCTGCATGCATCAGTTCAGTTGTTGGTTTTAAATATAGATTTTTCAGTTTATTTTGCTTCTTACAGGCACAGACAGAGGACAGCTGTAGGGAAACACTACAAATATCTTGTTTTCAACTTATGCAAACAAGATGCTCAGTAGACTCAGAGATCTGGTAACTCATATATTAAAACCCCACACAGTATACATAAACTTCCTCACAAGGAAGTTGGGTCCTGAAAGACAGGGCAGAAAAAGAATACTGTATTGCTCCTTTTCAGCCTGTGCATTATGAAGTAGTGTCTAGTGAAAACTGGTACTCCCTCGTGAGACATTACAGATGAAGGGACCAAAAGAAAGAAACAAGAAGTAATTTTAAAAAAAAATTCATTGACAGTTGGGAGCAAGAAGATCTCTTCTGACTCTGACAAGTTTATGATCTCTGAGAAGCCAATCCAACCAAAACCAGAGCACTCTCAATCAGAAAAGAGGGAAGAAAGGTATTTACACTGCTTGCTCACAGTCCTGTCCCATGCTGTTCCCCCACATGTTCTAGCTAATTGACACATACAGCCTTCTGGCAATTCTGTTTATTACATTTGAACATAAGCTTCATAAATTTAAAAGCTTCTTGCGTTCAGTAATATCACTCTATCCATGCACCAAAACTGAATGCTTATCTGGGCTTTTTTACCTCTTCAGTGTAGCATAGGAAACTAGGGGACAAAAGACAAAGTGTGAGCCCATCATTTAGAAGTTACACACATTCTCCAAAACAGAACTTGTGCTAAAACAGCTCTATCACTCCTCCTCAGGAGTGATTTATGAAATAACTGTTTCTGTCTATGCAGGCAGAGCCCACTGAATGTTAAATGCTTTTAAAGAAAGCTTCATGGTTTAATGTAACATAGGAGAAGTTCCATGGAGCTCATGGACTAGGGCACTGCAGCCACTGTCCCTGGAACACAAACATTGATTTGGAGTGGGAAGATGTAGCATGAAAACCACAAATAGAAGGAAAGAGGAGGAAGAAAGTTCAGAACTTGTTTCATCTAACAAAAAATCCTTGTCTTCTTTTGGATTATTTTCCCTAGCTAACCATTCCAAATTGTCATCTGAAATTACTTTGGTTCCA